>NC_084467.1:76062500-76405000 GCF_027409185.1 Cynocephalus volans | reverse complement strand
CTCTGCTCCTATTTGAAGAACACCACGCAGTGTTAGTCCTCAGCTCCAACTCTCCTTGCTGACAGTAAAAGATGGAGAACAAGTCGTATTTTTAGTGTAGTATCAATGCTTAGCCATCTTTCAGTAACTTCAATAACCAATAGGTGGGCTTATTTTCAACTGCATTATTATTACAAGCAAAATACGCATAATATGGAGCACTACCTGGCTGTGTTTTCTAAAGTGTTTTCAGCCTAAGGAGAGGTACCTTTCTAAGAATGTGGCTGAAAGGTACACATTTGTACCTGCAAGTAAACATCACCAACCTATCTGAGGAGAAAAATGCACATCCACAGCTACTGATCCAGAAGCAATTGGTTTTCCAGTAGGTTCCTATATTTAATCTAAATTCTGCACTGGCTATATTAAACGTAACAAAGAAATGCAACCCAGAAATTATGCCTGGAGCCAAGTCCATTAAAGGTACTTCAGAATAACTAGAGACCAAGCACCTTAAAAGCACCAGAAGCTATTGATACTTAAGAGGGGGGGTTGTGCATAATCGCAACTGCTGCATTAGAGAGGGGAGGGAGGAAAAAAAAAAATCAGCCAAATTACGCTTGGTTAATTCAGAGTAACAGATCTGCCCCCAAGTGAATTGGAGGCCTTGAATTAATTCTGTTATGACAAATCAAGATAAACGTTCCCCCTAAATTGCATGCGATTTAATTAATTTTTGAGATCCTGGGTTTTTTTTTTTTTTTTTTTTTTTCCTAGCTAATAGTTCACATGCTCCTGTGCTGTCATTGTGCTTGAGTGGGCAGACTTCAAAGTGATATTAAATAACCAACTATTAGATTTACCTAGCACGTCCTATTGGAAAAGTGCCATTTAATTACCTAGCCTGTTCAATTAAAGGGACAGCATTCTCTGAATATAGCAGCTTGCTGTTGATTACCAGGGAAATGAACTCGCTGCCTGGCGGCGCCTCCATTCCTAACGCTACCCCCCCTCTACACACCCTCCACCAGCAACCACCACCAAGCCCCCCACCGCAGGCCCCCATCCCCGGCCGCGCCGAGCTCACTGCGGCTGCGGGCGCCACGTGAACCGCCCGCGCGGAGCCGCGGCCGGGGGAAAGAAAGCGCGACCCGCTCGCCCGTCTCCCGCCCTGCGCTCGCCCCCTCGCGGGCCTGAGGCCGCCGGCCGGCTGGGCGCCTTGACTGCGGCCTCGGGCGGCGCCGGCTCTGGCCCCCGCCAGGCCGTGCGAGGAAGGGCTCGCAGACGCCCGCCACCCGGGCTTCTGGCGCGTTTCCTCGCCCTCCCCGGACCTGGAGCCCCACCCGTCGGGCTTTCAACTTCCTCCTTTCGCTGCACTTTCCGCGCCCGTCTTCTGGCCCGAGGTGGGAGTGGAGGAAGAGGGTTCGAGGAAAGAGAAACGGAGTTTCCGAAGCTACTTGGTGGCTCTCGGGTGGAACGGGAGGGTTGGGAACCGAGGGGGGAGGGGGAGACAGGTCCAAGGTTCGCCGACTTTTGTGGGGTGGGGGGGCCTAGGCAGGCCGTTGGTCCCTTTAAGATCCACCCTCCCCCTCTCTCCCCACCCCCCCAGCCTTTCCCTCCCTCTCTTAGAGGCCAATTTTGTTAATTAAATGTTTTGTTTGCAACGCAGCTCTCATTCATTGCGGACACGTCATTCGGAGCAGATCTAAGCCAGAGACCAGATCTCATTAGATAAAGCCCATCAGAACTAAGAAAATGGAGGAGCCACTAATTAAAGCTTTTAATTGTGCGGATTCGCTGCAGCAAGGCAGCCGCTTTATCTGAAATCTTGGAGGGAGAAGGGGCAGAAGCCCAGCTCGGCCCAAACGACACTTGGCCGCGGAGGGGGAGGGGACAGGGGAGAAGCGCCCCCCTCCCCTTCCAAACCACCTCCCCGCCCCCACCCGCGTCCCGACCGGCCTCTCCCAGCTCTCCCGCAGCTTTTTAGCCAGATCTTAGTTTTCAAAAAACCACAACCTCAAAGTCAGACAGTTTAAAAGCCCCTTAATAAATCGCTCTGTGGTCCCAGGGGGGCTGAGGGGTCCCCTTCACCTGGCGGTCGGCGAACGGATTACTCCACTCTTCAGTAGCCATCCGTGCGGAATTGAAAGCTCCTCCAACAAGTGGACTTGGGGGAGACTGGGGAAGGGGGAAGCTGGGAAGAAAAGAAACGCCCACGCCTTCCCACCCTTTTGGCATCTTGAGGGGCTGAGGGAGGGTACACTGAAGGAAGACCTCAGAGATCTCTAAATGTGGGAGGTGCAGGGGGGTAGGGGAGAGAGCCTCAGCTGGTGGTGAGCCCTGAGCAAAGTGTGAGGCGATCAATTTGGTACCTGAGCTAGAACTCAACTCTCCCAGACAGATCTAAGGTTCTGTAGCAGCTACCTCAAGAGCAAGCCTTGTTCCAGTTCCCAGATTCAGAGGAAAAAAGAAAGGAAGTGAGTATAAGGACCTGATTAATTAAGGCTCAGGGCTGGGCACACATCCTCCGTTGCTCCATTAGGCCACAGAAAACACCAAATGGGCATTTATATTTGGCCCCAAGAACAGGGAATGAAATGGACTCGATTCCCAGGAAGCCACTTGCCTAAACTTGTCCTGAGGGAATGCAAGTGGACCCATCTTTTTAGTTGTAATCAGAAGGGAAGGCTTTTCTGAAGGCACTTGGATAAGAGATGAATCTATACCATTCACCAAATCTTAACACTGTCAATTTTTCCACTTCAAACCATCCTCCTTTCTCACCACAGTTTTGCTCTCTATTTAATTACAATACTGTCAAAGCTCATGGCATTGCTTGGAAGGAGGACCAGAAAGCAACACACCATGCTCCTGATTTTCCAACATTTACTTCTAAAAGAACACTTTGTGAAATTAATGCTGCCATCTTAATTTAAAATTAAAAGCCCTCTCCCTTCTCATATTTCTTTTACTTGATGGGTTGAGGATGCCAGCAGAGTACACATAGATTGCATAATCAAAATAACCAGACGTCATTTTACGACACCATTTTACACTATGATATCACTAGGGTGAACATATCCATACTCAGCTCTGAACTGAATTGGGATCTTAGCATTATCAGCCGCAGAGTAAGTCGAATCACAACGGAGCCAAACTTTGAACAAAATCTTTCATCCACTGATTTACCCACGCTGAAGAAAGAACAAAATTTTCTGCTAATCACTATAAAGGTTTAGGACAGAAATTTAAATGGAATGAAATTCTTCCTAAAAGTGTGCGGTTCTCTAACATCAACGGTGTGCGTGTGGTTTTTTTTTTTTTTTTTTAATTACTGGATGTTGAAACAGAACACCTCCTAGAAGCATTCATGTGCATCAGTCTATCAAACCATTTACTCAAATTAAATGTGTAATCCTTCAAATGCCTCCTTTCAAATTAATGAGTTTAAGTAGCTTGAGTTCACCTGAAAAGATCCTATAGGCACCTGACCTCCTGAATCCTTTCCATTAATTGCACTGAAACTTGTTGGAAAAGACTGCTTACACCGACATATGAATGTCCCTATACATTGCTTTAAGATGCAAAATTAGTATAATTCTATAGCCTCTTTTCCTAAACCAAGGATCAAGGGCAGTGATACAAACGCCAACAACAACAAAAAACCCTAAACCTGAACATTCTTCAGCTGAAAAAACTGCAAATTCTACATCGCAAACCACACACTAACATCGAGCATTCCAAGCCTCCAAGTAAAACTATGAAGAAAAACATTACCACTAGGTTTTGCCTTAGCGGTTGCGTGTTTGTTTTGTTGTTATAAGCATTATAAATTTTTAAACTGATAGATAATCAACATTTTTCACACGAAGCATGAAGAATGAGTCACAGCTTTCCACTCAAAAAAGTTTAAAGGTGTTCATGGAAATATCATAGTTAGCCATCACTATAGACAAATCATTTCTCACTACACTTGTTATTGTCAACCTTTTGAGTTTTTCTGTGAGTCCCCACCTTGCTTTAAGAAAGCAGCTTAACTCCGGCTTGAAATGTTTACTCTACCCTAAAGTCCAGTTCGGGTTGACCACTTAAAATTTTGGTCCAAAAGGTGCCCAACTTTTGCATACTTGACGGTCCAAGTGATGGACAGAGTTTTTACTTAGTATGACATTTGTCATTAATTTGTCATCAAATATTGCAAGACTAATACATGCTGCTGAACCCCCTAAACTCGGTGAACCGGAAGATTTTTTAGGTGAGGGCTGCAATGTATTTCCATAGGTGCCTGCTCCTCTCCTTAAAACCCCTGGTCACCTTTAGCCTTGCTCTGCTCGCCATTCTCGGGGAAAGGCTGCAGAGTCTTACCTAATGTAGTCATTTCTGCAAAGGATCATGCCGCTCTTGGTGTAACAGGACGTGCCGATGTCGCCCAGCTGCGCCTGGCAGCAGGAGCACTTGAGGCACCGGCTGTGCCAGTAGCTGTCCATGGCGTAGAGCAGAAAGCGGTCCGCAATCTTGCCCCCGCAGCCTGCACACCGCTTCCAGGAGAGGGAGCCGGCCGTCACCGGGGGCGGCTGCGAGCTGCTGCCCGGATTCACCATGGTCTGCAGAGGGCGGGAAGGGGACGGGGAGAGAAAGAAAAACAGGGACGATGCGAAAGTTAGTAATCGCCAGGAGAGAGAGCAAGCCCATTCCCCTCCTCCCCCCGGAGCTGCTGGAAGGAAGCAGCAGGGTAAGGGCGGGAAGGAGGCTGAGGGGGAGAAGGAAGGAGGGAGGCTCGCCGGCAGCAGCCGCCTGTTTACTTTTCTCAAGCTTTGTTCTGGGGCCACGAGCTCCTCTCAACTTTGCAGCGCTCGCCGCCGCTGACAATTTCAGCTCGGTACTGTCAAAACTCCGAGAGCGAGGCTCGGCGGCGCGCTCCACCCCTCGCGGCGCCTCCTCCCAGCCGGCGCCTCCGCCCACTGCCCACCGCCCCCTCCTCCGCTCCTCCGCCGCCCGCCTCCAGCAAATGAGGGTCAAACCCACCCACCGCCGCGCCCGGCCTCTCCCCAGCCCCCGCCGAGCCCCGAGAGCCCGCCGAGCGGGATGGGGAGGCGGCCGCCCCGCCGGAGCCACGTTCCCTCCCGAGCTCTGCCCTGGGAAGTGCAGCTGCAGTTCACAAGTTGGAAATAGTTCGGTTTTCTGAAAGGGAAGGAGGGAGGGACCGACAGAAGGGAGATGGAGAGCGTGGGGGTGGGAGGGGAGGCAAGGTGGCGGGGCGCGGGGGGGGGGGGGGGTGGGGGGCGCGGTGTGTAAAGTTGCGAAACTGGTTTTTCGTATTTTAAACAGCACCTTTCACATGCCATTGTGATGACCGCCATCTCCCATTATTGTTCCAAATCTCATTTCATTTTGAAGATCAATGAGTGTTTTCTCTGGGTTTTCAGGACACAGGCAAGAATAATAGATCATTGAACTTTAGGATGCCTGTTAACTTCCTATACAAACACTCTCCACTTTGGTCTCACTAATCTGCCCTTGATCAGCAATTTAAATGCTAAAGCTTTGTTCCTCCAAGGGGGGGGGGCCTTACAGATAATATACGAGAAGGCACTATTAAGGGATGCACAAGTTTCGAGCCAGTCCTGCTGTCACCAAAAACTGCTTTTAAAAATTCCCCAATCTTTCTAATGAATGCCACAAGAGAAGCAACTGGGGTATAATATAGGAATCAATTTATAAAGCTTAGCCTAAACCGATTAATTTGTTGCCTCCAATCCTGAGTCCAATAAAGTCCTAGTGTTACTCCAGTCACTTATTCTATAAAAAGATCAAGTTATTTACTGCCAATTAAGCAGCCTGTTTTGTCTTTGTCCGCCTCGGTTAGCCGAGAGTGTGGGCTCCCCCCGAGGCTCCCGGCTATCTGCTCAAGACATTCAGCTGATACCTCAGAAGGGAGAGGGCGAACTTTGCCTGTCCCCGGCCCAAGTTGGCTGCTGCAAAAAAACGAGGGGAGAGGGAACGAAACAAGGACTCGGGTTCCTTAAATAGGCCGATTTTAAACACATTTCCTCCGAAAGAGTCCCGGAACGTGTGTCCAGTGACCGCACAATAAACCAGAATAAGAACTGCACCAATTAAGCTGTAACAAAACCCTGAGACTTTGGAAACAGGACCACTCTAAAACCCATTAGCATTGCATTTATCCGAATGCATCATACCTTTATGTAAATTGATTTATCTGATGCATTTACTCGAGGAATTGCTTTTTGTTACAATTTCAGCCCTAACCCAAATGAATCTGCATTTCCTGCCCTAGGTCTTTAAACTGTTTCCCCCAACGTTTTAATCGCTCCGAATTCCTTCTTAAAAGGGGAGAGGGAGGGAGGAGATTCCAAGATCCTCCCCGCCCCCATCTTTGGTGAGAGGTAAATATATATACGTATATTTTTTTGAAAAGGAAACATTACACTGAGAAAAGCATCCAGTAACCCCATTAGCTAAAGCTCTTAAGGACAAGCAATACCTTAATGCTGATTAAATCTAAAAGAGATGAATCAAGAGGACTGACCAGAAACTGACTCCCCTGATAACTAAGGACGGGCCCTCATCAAGTTTCATTTAGAGTTGGAAAAAAAAGAAAGAAAGCTTTTAAGTTAAATAGGCTTATACTCTAGTAATTACATAGCCAAGCAATTTAGGTCCTGGGATAGTCAGTGAAATAGAAAGCAGAACTGGCAGCTAGAGGCAAAATCTGCCCCTCTTTAACAACGTCTCTGGTGTTTTTAATGGAGACCAAGGGAGGGACAAACGTAGCGCTGGCAATTTGTAGTACAAAAATGGATGCTTAATTCATGTCTTGATTTTAATTAGGTGATTCACCGGATTTCTCCTGGATTGGAACAAAAGACTTATAAGCCAAGAGGAATGTTTTAAAAGAACAAGCAATACCGAATCCTGTTCACTTAGATCCTTTCTGCTACTGTTTCAAAAACAGTGTTTACTAGAAGGGGAGGGTCGTGACTACCCCCCCCCCTCCCAAACACACACATTACTTCTCATAGTTAAACCTCATCTAAGCACCCCTTGCCTTTCCCTTAGGAACTGGAAATCTCCCCACCCCCTCCAGGGTTCCCACCAACCCTGTCTCCAAGAACCCTTTTGTAAGCAGGAACCGCTACAAAAGCTGGCGGCCCGGGGCTGCCCTCCGTGCTAGCTCGCAGGCCGGCCTCGGTAGTTTCAGACTCGAGCATTATCTAAGCCGACGTATTGTTTACTTGCAATTTGGGACGGTCAAGGGAAGGAAGCCAAAGGAAACAGCCCCGGCCCGGACCGGCACCCTCTCTCCCTCTTCCCCCTCCCGACCCCCAGCTCCCAGCCGCCCCCTTACCTGCTTTTCCCCTATATTGCAATATTGCGAGAGGCGACGGCGGCGAAATGCGAGCGAAGCCGCTCGGCTTCCAGGGAAGGGGCGCCTTGGCTGGCGGAGCTCGAGGGAGGGAGGGAGTTCTCGCAGAAGCAGGGAAGGGGAGGAGGGGGCTAAGGGCTGCTTTTTTTTTTTTTTTTTTTTTTTAAATCGCGTTGCTCTAGGGCGGTTTGGGGGTCCCCGCGTGTAAGTGGTAGGCGGCCGGGATCAGAAGTGTCAGTCTCTGTCCTAGTCCCTCTCCTCCGCCTCCGGCTGGGCGCAAGCAGCTGCAGGAGCCCTCGGCCCGCGCGACGCGGCTTCAGGCGCGGCGCAGCGGCAGCAACTGCTGCAATCGCTGCTGCAAGTTTGGCAATGTGGCTTCACTTTGTATATTCCCCCGCCCGGAGGCCCCCGCCCCCGCCCGCGCTCCTCCCGCTCCTCCTCCTCCGCCGCCTTCCTCCCTCCCGCTCGCTCGCTCGCTCGGGGCTGGCGGCGGCGCTCGGCCAAGCTCCCTGCACCTCCGGCCCGGGAGCAGCCGCAGATACACCAGCCCCGGGAGCGGCGGCGGCCGGGGCGGAGGCCAGCAGGCGGGCGAGCCCAGGAGTCAGGGGCTGCAGCCGGCCGGGGCCCAGCGCGCCAGAGCCTGCGCCGCTGCCGGGGCTGCTGCTGCCCGGCTCGGAGGCGGCGGCGCTGGCCTCTAGCCGGCTCGATCGCTCCCTCCGCGGCTCTTACACATGTGTTACTGACAGAGCAAAATCCCAACTACTCCCCGGCTCTGCCGCCGACGTCAGCGGCCCTCAGCCACTGGGCGGCCGGCTTGTTCAGGCGGAATAATAAAACCTGCCAATCCGGGGAAGGACAAAGGGATGACTGAAACGAGACTCGGGGGGCGGGGGGAGAGAAGGAGGCGGCGGCGCGAGCCGAGGTCGGAGCAGGGAAGGGCCCGAATCAGGTGGCAAGAAGTGACTCGGATGCCCGGCGCCGGGGACCCCGCCTGCTCTGCCCTCCGCGGCCCGGGATCTGGAGCCGAGGCGCGGGGGGCCGCACCTGCCTTCTTAGCGCTCGGGGACGCTTAGGAGCCGCGCCCGCTCGCCCCTCGGGGATCGCCCTCCCTGCACCGAGAGGAGACCCTTAGGAAACTTCACCTCTTCCTCAGAAACGGGTCTCTTCCTGTTTGGGAAGAAAACAATTCCTGAATCTTGGGGCGGTGGACTTAACACACACTCATGCAGAAAAGGTGTTGGTTTTTTGTGTATTTTTTAAAAATTCACCGTGTTGGAAATCGATGAATGTTTGTGGAAGTTTAGTTAAGGTTAAAAACAGAAAGGGAAGTAATAGTTTCTACCTGGTAGTGCTTACTTACCCCCCTCCTTCCCCCATGAACCCGAGTATAAACTAAGTGCCTAGCAGCCATTTCACAGATACTTGTCAATTGCTGGTGATACACGGGTCACAATCCTTATTTTAAAAGTTGAAGAAAACTTCAGGGAGAAATCCCTGCTCCACCATCCTCTCTGCCGCGGAGGATGAGAGGCCAAATTTCTCATATTCCCCAAAAGCAGTGGAAGTAATTGTAAGATTTGCAATCTCACCGCCTCTGGAGAGTAAGAAATGTCACTTCTAGTATAAATCAAGTTTTGAGGAATGCTTTTAGGGTGCTAGCCTGAGAGTCTCTTTCCAGGGCCAAAGCTCAGCCTAAATGCTTGAATACCTAGTCATTCAACTCTACCTACTCTGCCAAATAGTTTTAATAAATCTCCGATGTGAGGCTAATATTAGGTCTGATTATTATTAGTAAGTTCCAGAGAGATTTTTCTGGTGGAAATTATCATGAAAGTGCAAAGCCCTTCTGCTAAGTATCATTAACTAAAACCAGCCTTGTGGGACGTTTTCATATTGTATTATACACAGTACCGCTAGATTGAGAAAAGGAACCTGAAGGAGAATCTGGCAAGACAATGCACATGTTAAACATCTATGGTTTTAGTGTCTATTTGGGGGATTTCTGCCTTTCAAACCATCAGAATGATGATGCTGCAAATGAAAGAATAATTATTGCCTATAAAATCAGGCAGAGGACATTTTAAATACCAATTAGAATACTCATTTCTTTATTCTAGCACCTTAAATTCCTAGCATCTTAAAATTAAATGAATTAATTTTATTGATTTGTATTTAAAATAAAATTGTTATGATCAATTCCCCTTCTGCACATATGAAAAACATTTTTTAAATAAATCATTAAAACTATAATAGTAATTAAAATATCCTCTACAGAAAATAGCTGTGCAGGATCGGTGTGATTAAAGGCCAACTTACAAAAGATGTGATGCTCCTTGAAGGTTAGTCAAGAAAACTCAATTAAACCAAATGAGGACAGGGACCCCATAAACAAATAATATGTTTTAATCCCCTGGTTCATTTTCAATTTGTTAATAATTTATAATAATCAAAACAAGATGACACAAGATCTTAGTGGGCTGCAATTAAGTTATGATTTGTCTTGGGCAAGTAAATTTCCTTCTCTGGGGCCTTAATTTTCTCATCTATAAATGAGGGAATTAACCCAAATGGTTTTTATCTTTCCTTTTTAAAAATGATTTTCTTAAATAGAGCATATAACACATAGATCTATAATGAATTGTGGTACTTTCAGTATTTTCCTGAAGTATATACACAAAAACAAAATTTTAATTCTAGAATGAAATGCTAGAAATTTAACCTGACACACGTTCAGATATCACTAAATGATTGTCCAAAGGATCCAGGTAGTTTTGTGGAAGGAAGAAGGGAAGGATGGATAAAACTTTGAATATAGATCTCTAGGGTACAAAGGGCCTACATTTTAGGAGATGTCTTTAGTGTTTTGGCTCTAATTGTATGTGGAGTGAAACCTTTACACATGTCCTGGTAGACTGGAGTCGGTGGGAGTTTATTACCAGACAGCTTCATTTGCCGATGTTGTGGTTACAGAAATACAAAAGCAATAATGGCTAAGCTAAGTCTCTCTTCTGAGGGGTAGGAAGTAAATACAGTCACTGTAATCAAAATTCAGGTGTACTTTAACCACAGCGCCACCTCTGGGTAGACTTTATTTCTGCATTCCTTGCATTTAGCCGTCCTTTCTCATCTGGGTGGCAAGATTTATGGTCTGAAAGTGCCTGCTTGAGTGAGGTAGCATTGTCAATCTTTTATTTTCACTGATGTTAAACACAAAAACTGCATAAACATGCACAAGTTCATTATGGTTAAAAGAGTTCTGTATTCCGGTATTCTACAAACAAATATAAAAACAGTGCTCAAAGTAATAATCCTGGTACAGTAAAATTGCCCAACTTGAAGTAGTGTTACATTGTGCCTAGCAGTTCAAGAAACCTCTGCTGATGTCATACATTCATCATTCAGCCTACTCATCTACAATAAGAAGTAAGAGTACAGTGCTTTGGAAAGGAAAGATAAACTCAAATCGTTTCTTGAATCCTAATTAAAAATAGAAACCACATTGATCCTAGATCAAGCCCTCATTCCTCCCACTCACGCTAAAATGATTTGTCCATACCTTCTCTTCTTCTCATTTAAGTCCTCCAATCTTAATCATTGTTCTTTTCTCCGAGTGACAGTACTCTTAAGAATCTCCCATGGACGGCAAGAGGTTCTACACAGACCCTTTGGCAATCTCCGAGACAACGTGCTCCAGCGCTTTCTCTGGAAAAATAGTTTATCCTTTTAGAGTCAATGCAAAACTGTTTTTGAAAGAAATCTTTTTAAGAAAGAATTTTTTTTTTAATCGGCCCACCTTTATTGCTGCCGTCACAGAGATCCCTTGAAATCAAAAAACTTCCTCCACGGTGAATTTGAAAGCTTTAGAATAGGACAACAATTCCATAGTGTAAAAGATATGGACAGAAGAGGGAGTGGTAGCTAGCAACAGGTGTAATAAGAAAACCCAAGGAAGAGGAGCAGCAGTTGGGTCCTGTGCCAGTTTTTTGTGGTGGTGGTGGTGTCAGCTGGGGTAGGAGTACTGCACAGTAAGGAGAGTCAGGGAGACCGCTGCAGCATTTAAGAAGCGGGGTTTATATCAAACTCAGCATCATTAAAAGACTAAAATGAACCATATCTTGGCTTTAAAATACCGACAATAATACTCTGAATTTATTGACTGCCTTTTTTGTTAGTATTTCTCAAAATCCCTTATAAATATCTTACTAAATATTTTATGTGATAAAAGGGTCAGTAATTGCCTTATTAGAACATTCTTATTTTTTGAAAAGCAATCTAAATGACTACATCTGGTAAATACCCCACCAAATTGTGTTAATCAGTATTTAGGAAATTCTGTCCTATCTCCTCTTTTATGTAAAGGATAATATAAAAGCATAAGTGAAGAAGTTGATTTTATCACAATAAAATAGAGTATCACTGAGGAAAACAAAACAGCATTGATATTGTGGTGATTGGAAATATGACTTAAGGTTTTTTAAAAAGTAGATTTTGCTTTTAATTGTTCTATTTGGTTAGGACATTTGAAACTTCTGGAGATGATGGGAAAGGTGAAAAAAAAAAAAAAAAAGGTGGAAACAAGAGAACATATCTGTGACCCAGCATTTTGCCTGACGTAGTAAGGCCACTTCAATATAATGGCAAGAAATGACTGATTTTGTTCATATGGGTTTATTAGGGTAGGAACGAGACCTTAAAAGTCCCCCAAATCTGCCTCAGAACTATCAGCAAATCTTGGTATATTAATATATTTCGTAGTGACATCATAGAAAAAAATTATTTGGCTTACTCACGCTGCCTAGTTCTAGGATTGAATTCTGTCAACAATATTCAAGTACAAGTAACATTTTGCAAATAAATTATCAGCTATATGCATAAGTATATGTTCATTAGGGTCTTCAAAATGGTCTATTGTATTGACAGGCAATACTTATTAAAGACTAGTTAAATCTTTGTATGGATAAATTTAATTTTGTAACAGTTACAAAAGAGGGTGTAGAGATGACTAGGCCATTTGTATATACGTGAGATAGAGAAACTAAGGCATTAAGACATAATTTGTTCCCCTCTATGTTCCCACTAACTGCTCTTGGTAAAAGAAAGGCTAGTAATTCAGGAATTTTAAATTCCCCAAATCACAACTTCTTTAGTTACTGTCACTTTTAATTATAGTATTGATATAATTAAGCTTTTTCTCTGTAGATTTGTAATAAAATGTAGTATTTTAAAGTATAACACTGGTGTCTACTTGCTCACCAAAAAAGGTGATAAAATATGCTAACATTTATGAGTCCTATTGTAATGAATGACCCTATTGGAATTAGGGAAATACAATGCATAGCTGTCCATAGACTTGAAAAACACACATTTCTACTCTATACAGCGCCATAAATTTTTTAGAATAAAAAGAAAAATGAGATATGGATTTTTTTAAATAATAAAATTGGATAACTCAATTGACTAAAATGTGTTCCTTCCACGCAGAGGTACACATTATAACGTCATCATTTATATTTCTCAACATAAATCAAATTTCATAATATAATTGTTTTTGATGAATCACCACTTCTTTTCTAGCTTCAAAACATTCTGACAAAGAAAGCAAATTTGTCGATTTCTCTGTGTGATAAGAAATCACTGAAAATATATTTAAGACCTTTAGTTTAAGATGGTAATTTTTTTGGAAGTTTCCTTTAAAAGGAAAATATTCAAGCAAAGCCATTTTCAAATTTGGGGAAACAACTAAAGAATAAAATAGACTTTTCTTTTCAGCATTTTTTTCAGAGCCATCTGCTGTGCTCTCTGACAATAAGGCCAGAAGTCATTACAGAACAGTACTCTGGAAACAATTTGCTTCAAAAAAAGAATGAAAACTTAAACAACACTACCTTCATACATGTTTGTTCTAATTAGAGGGTTAATACATCCAAGCATTGTACCCAGATGCTTCTCTCTGTCTTGTTTTTATTGCTTTTCTCCACTGAGATAACATTTAACACTGCATTGAAATTCCTACTTACTGCTTGTGTCCAGTAGTAAATCCTAGCACATTATTAGAATATCTGCCTGTTATCAGCTCAGTCAGGGAATGAATTATTGACTATAACTCATTGCTGGGAAGACTACATATGACACTCCAGTCAAGTTTTGATAATTTCTAAAAGTCATGGTAATTTATGGAGGGGGTTTTGATTGATCTCCCACCACCTATTTTGCACCTATCAGTAAATAGGACACATATTGATGGCCTACTTGAACCAGATTAGCAATATGGGGAAATTCACAACTTAAACATTTCTTTTTTTTCCCAGTACAATTTCTATTAAAACAGTAACTCAGTTTCTATTAATTTTCTTTTGTGTGGTTTACTCATGGGAGTAGGGAATCATAGATCTTAACTATTGAAAGCATAATATCTCTTTTCTAACAATTATTTATATATATTCCTCATTTGTAGTTATATCAGCCTCTGCCATTTGGAAAGAAAACCCTGAGACCATTAAAACACATGTAGTGGAGCAAAACAAATACTGAAAGATTTTTAAACGTCTCTTCTAGTGTCAGGACACAGCTGATAAAATAAAAGAGAATTTTTTAATTAATGGATAGTAGGCAAATTCGTTATTATTTGAAAAAAGTTTGTAATATTTGATATAAAGTTTACAGATACCGTTTAAGGTGATATAACCATCACTTTAAAGTTCATTTGTCAGAGCATTAAATAATAATCACCAACAATCACAGCTCTCCTTTAGTTTTAGGTTTATTTTCCTACTGTCTCATTTTTGCTGCATTTTCCAAATTCAATTATTTCTCTGGGTAAACGCTACCAGACAAATGTTTCCTTTATTTCTTTACTGAGTTTTCATCATTGTGATTTCATTATTGTTTTATTTACTACAACATTGCTTCCTAGAAAAATAACCAGTACTTTCAACTCTTAATATATATTATGTAATACAGCAAAAAATATAATAATTTAAAGTTTAATGGTTATTTCCTAGATGACATTTAAAACGTATCTAGATTTCAAGAAATTTCAACTCATAGCCAAATAGTATTTAGTAATCTGTTACAAAAATAATGGTGTCTCTTTTGCCAGAGCAGTCAAGATTGGGGGCGGGTAACTTGACTGAACACTTGGCTTAAAGAAAATAATTCTTTCTTCATTTTATCTTAATTTAGTAGCTTCTAGCAGTCATCTAAACAATCTTAAAATTAAAAGATAATGTTAATGGCAGAGTCTGTTGTCATAGGATAATGGTTTCCTGCTGCTAGATTAATGCAATAGCAATAATACTGGAGCATTTATTGAAAATAAAGGGAAAGACAAAGACAGGAGATTTATTTTTAAAGCAGGTGTCATGAATCCTATGACACTGTTGTGTTACAATTACTTTGTTTCCATTTTACCAAATGGCTGGTAGAGAATAATCACTTTTCCTGATGGGTGTGGGTAATGACACCAACTTGTGTCCCCAGGACTGGAGAGTGCATTCCTTTTGACTAGAGGAGATTCTTCCAATCAGAAGGCAGCTTCTAAAGGCTGGCCACTTAGAGAAACAAACACACACAAAAAAAATGCTCAAATCAATGTGTCCTTGACCAAAAAAAAAAAAAAAAAAAAAAATCTGTTTAACAACTGTAATCAATTGTTCTAGAAACATTAATAAGTCTTCACATCATCACCCAAATACATTGCTCTCCAGCAAGCCTCAGGAATGGCCTACAGAACAAAAGCTCTCTCCATGGATGTTAGCCACTGTAGCCAACTGTCCTGGACTTGTCTTCTTTGAATACATTTAATAATTTGGAGGCAAGTAATAGACTTCTCCAAGTGGCATTCTCACAGGAATGCTAAGATGTAGCAGTCAGAATCCTAAGATGGCCCCCAAGATTTCCACTCCCTGGAATGCACATCCTGTATAATCTCCTCTCCTGGAGTGTGGGTGGGCCTGCCTTCACCAGGTGAGCCCTTGTAAAAGAAGGTCTAGAGGTCAGAGATGGAGGAAATCAGAGAGAGTCAAAATTTTCCTGTTGGCTTAGAAGGAACAAACTGCCTTACGTGAGAAGCCCTGTGGAGAAGCCATATGGCAAAGACCAGAGAGTCGCCTCTGGGGGCTGAGAGGGATCCCCAGTTAACAACTAGCAAGGAAATGGGGACCTCAGTCCTACTGCTGTAAGGATGTGCATCCTGCCAACAACCAGTGATCATGGAAGAAGACCTTGAGCCTCAGATGGGCAGTCCCATTTTACACCTTGATTTCAGCCTGGTGAGACCCTAAGCAGAGAACCCAGCTACACCATACCCAAACACTAACCTATAGACACTCAGATAATAAATGGGTCTTCTTTTAAGCCACTAAATTTACAGTAATTGGTTATGCAGCAATAGAAAACTAATACAAATGCTGTGAGAAAAAGCCAAGTAAGAGAATTTGCTGCCTCTTTCCTTCTACAATGAATTATTCTATTAGCTCCTTATTGTCCAATCCCTTTCACTAGCAGAGCCTGGGCAAAAAGCTGGAGTGTCCTCACTACTATCAGGGTATGTATTAGTTAGGATTAGGGGATAGAAGCAAAAAATACCAGTAACTAACTCACACACAAGGCAATATATTCAAAGATATCAAGGCTTCTTAGAATTAACAGGAGGCCTGAGGACCAGTCTGGGAAAAAGCAAGAGCCAGAGGAGCTCCAAAGAGTTATGAAGTAGTAATTTCAACAGTGGTCTCTGAGCAGGAATAGGGTGGTTAGTATGGTGTTGCCTGGACAAATGACCTCCAACTATTCCCATTCTTCCTCGGGCCACCTACTCAGTTTGCAAAAATTCCTAAAGAGAGCCTCCTATTGGGTATTCTCAGCTCATTTACCTACCCCCTTCAGGAGAGGAAGGAGCAGGTCTCTTAGGCTCCACAGTGAGGGCAAGCCCTGGAAGTTCCCTCCCACCAAGAATTTATAGAGTAGAAGAAAGGCAATGCCCAAGACAGAAATAGATACTAGACACTTGGAAAAAAAAAAGTGACAAGTGTCAGCCAAATTGTATGTGGCCAAAGGGTGAATGCTACAATCATATATGAAGGAGAGTAGAGAGCCCATCAGACAATCACACCCAAAACATGTTATCATGAAAAGAGTTAGGAGTGTCAGGCCACAAGAGACCTCATAATGAGTCTGAGGATCAGACCTCTGCAACACATGGGAGTCATCTGAGCAAATTCTAGAGCCAAGAATCCAACTGGCTTTCTATGTGCCCCATACCTGGGCAGACTAAACCTATGTACAGAAGCCAGAATGAGACAAGTATCTACCTCTTTTGTGCCTAGTGTTCACTCATTTCTTATCTGCCACCCTGTCACAGCATCATATCTCCCACCTCTTAGGATTCTAAGGGTGTGTGACTATTTGGGGGTTGGGGAACAGAGGTGGGGCAGATGTTGCTTACACATATCAGAGTTGTTAGGAATAAGTGTTCAGGTGGGCAATGAGTAAACCAGCCTGGTAAACACAGGGCATTAAAAGATCTGCCTCAGCTGACTTATACAAAAAGGCTCACGGTTTTCTTTGTTATTTTTGCTGTCCTTTGTTCATTCATCCATTCAAAAAACATTTATTGAGCACCTGCTATGTGCCAATCAGTGTTCAAGGTGCCAGTGATACAACAACAAAGGAAGCAAAGCCCCTGCCTTCGTGGGACATGAATTACTGTGTGTTGGATTGTGGTACATGCTATGAAGAAAAATAAGCAGGGTAAGAAGGATAAAGGGCAGTGGGGCCAGGGTGGGATAGGTCTTAGTGGAGCACAATTTTACGTAAGTGAGTCAGAAGAGGTCTCAATGATGAGATAGCATTTGTGCAGATGCCTAAAGGAAGGAAAGGAGCCGTGATTCTGAAGGAAAGAGAGTTCCAGGTAAATGCATCAGCAGTGCAAATGCCCTGAGGAAGACATGGGCTGGGAATGCTTTAGAAGCAGGAAGCAGGTCAGGTGGCCTGGAGTATAGTAAGAGATGAGATCAGAGTTTAAAATGGGGCAGATCAGGGACTTGGGTTTTACCTGGATGCAATTGGAGGATTCTGAGCAGAAAAGAGATATGATCTGATTTTCATTTTAAAAGCTTCATTTGAGAACAAGCTACAGAGCAGTAAGGTAGAAGCAGAAAAACCATCAGACAGGAAGTTCTTGCAGTAGTCAAGCAGGCAATAATGGTGGCTGGAACCACTGGTGTAGCAGAAGGGGAGGTGAGAAGTGATCAGGCACTGGATATATTTTTTTGCATATCTGAGACAAATAGAACCATGGTTTCTACTTCAAAATTTACATTGAGTTCAAGTGCCTTGGACAATTCCTTTGTGTTTTCATGTTTCATGACAGCTGTAAATTCTCTTCTACTTCTGAGAAGTTGAGCAGGACAACCCCTCCCTGCATCTTCCACCCCCACGAGATTTCCCTTTTCACATGCTGAGTTCATGTCAGAAATAGCCATAATATTGTTTTTCACTTAGATCTTTCCATTTTAACTCAGAAAGGAAAAATAACAAATACCGAACCTCTCAACATGTACCATATGCTGGGCTAGGTTCTTTCCATGTAGCAACTCGTTTAATCTTATTAACAACATGATACAATAGGCATAATTGCCTCCATTTTAAAACTGAGAAAACCCAAACCATAAAAGTTAAGTGATTGCCCAAGATCAGTGTCAAAGCTGAGATTCAAACTTGGAATTCTGAAAAGCTTTACAGATAAAGAAACCTTCCACAGTCCACTCCTATCTACAAATGAATTAGTATATGGGCTTTATTAAATAGGTTTGAGCAACTATAGCTTCTGAACCCATGATTCTCAATCAGGGATGATTTTTGCCCCCCAGTGGACATTTGGCAATGTCTGGAGACACTTTTAGTTGTCACATGGTGGGGGAGGGGGGCGGGCAGGAGGTTGCTACTGGCATTACTGGGTAGAGGCCGGGGTTGCTGCTAAACCTCCTACAAGGCATGGGAAAGCACTCTACAGCAAAGACAACAAAGAATTATCCTGCCCAAAATATCAATAGTGCCAAGGCTGAGAGACCCTGTTCTAAGCCAGTGTTAGATCATTGGACTGTCCTAGTAGAAGTAACATAAATTGTAAAACGTTTATTAAACACCTTTCATTACGATTTAAAAATGAGAAAGTTTCAGTAGTCAGAATAATTTCAGTGTGTTGGTTGAGGTAAAATTTTCAGTCATCCAGGGAATTTTTACCAGTGTGTCCTATGGCACAATGCTCAGTGCATATAAGTTTTCAAGCTCAAAAGTACAAAAGCAAAACTGCAAAAATTAAAATTAATAAATGTCCACGTCTCAAAAGGTAACTGATTAACTTGACAAGTGCAATACAATGTAATTCTTATATAGGCACAATCAAATTGTATTTATTGTGGATGTGTTTAACATAATTTGATATTCTAAAAGTAAGATTTTCTATGCTCTACAGATGTCTGATAATAAGTCTACAGTCATCATTTTAAAAAGCGAAACCAGGAAACAAGGCAAGGCTGTACCTGAATGAAGTGAGAAACTGAATTATGCCAAGATGTGAGGGAAATGCATTTCAGGCAGCAGAAACAGCAAATGCAAAGGCTCTGGGGTGGGATAAGCTTGGCATGCTCAGCAGAAGCAGGTGTTACTAGAATGGAGTGACAAGGACAGAGGGTGAAACAGATGATGTTGGAGAGAGAGACAGCCATTAGATTTTCGTCTGAGCACAATGAGAAGCCACTGGAGGGTGTTAAGAGGGTTGTGTCATAACCTCATTTAATTTTTTTTTTAATTAACTGTCCCCTGGGGAAGAATTGACTAAAGGGGAGTGTTGCAGAAATTGCTACAATCTTACCCGCAGATCAGTTCTTCCTTATTAGAAATAGTACCCCAATCTGAGCTGGGCATATTGGCACCTGGAATAAAAGACTGCATTTCTTAAACTTCCTTTGCAGCTCTGTGGTCCGTGTGACTAAGTTGTGGCAAATAAATAATATGTAAGGGGAACTGTAGATAGGACTTCTAGGAAAGTGTTAAAGGGAGTTAATTCAGCTCTCTTCTTCTCTTCTATTTCTTTCTTCTTTGAACCTGGCATGTGGACCGAATGGCTAAAGCTTCATCATGAGATGACCCCAAGGATGGAAGTTGTGTACTAGGATGAAGCCTTGTACTGGGATGATGGAGCAGACAGGTGATAGTGAGAGGCCCTGGTGAAAGATAGGTCCCTGGTGACACTATGAAGTTGCCAAAACAACGCTGGAATAGTTACTTTCAAACTCATGAGAGAGAGAAATAAACTTATCTTGGTTAAACCTTGTTAATTTTTTAAATAGAGAGTTGAAACCAGTTCTGACATGAGGCAAAAGTGGAAATGGGAGAGTAATGACGTTACTGCAGCAGTCCATGTGAGAGATGAAGGTGACATGGACCAGGGTGAATGGCAGAAGAGGTGAGAGGTATAAGATGCCAGATATACTTTGAAGGTAATGTTCATATGTGGAAGCGCTGGGTGGGGATTAGAGGGAGAGGACAAAATCAGGGATGATCTTTAGTTTTCTGACATGAGCAGGTGAATGGTAGTTGTCCTTTCCTGATATGGGGAAGCCTGGGAAAGGATTATGGGGTAAATCAACATTCTGTTTTGGACCAAAACGTAATAAGGATGAGATCCCCATTTAATATCCATGTGGTAAAATTGAGAGATCAGTTAAATATATAAGTCTGGATCTCATAGGAAAGGTCTGGGCCGCAAAAATAAATGTGGAAAATGTCAGAAGGTATTACAACCTTGAGTGAGACCACATAGAGTGAGTTAATATAGAAAATGATTGAGTCCTGGGGTGCCTGACTTTAGAGGTCATGAAGCGGAAGAAGAGCCAGTCTGGTACCTGAAAAAGAGAAGGCGTAAAGTTGGAGGAAAACCAGAGGTTACAGGAAGAAAATGTTGTAAGGACACTAGTCAAATCTGCAAATGCTGCTGAGAGGCTAAGATGATGATTGAAAATAGATCATTGATTGAGCAAGATGGCTTATTGGGAAGGGAAGTGCCCATCAGACTTCCTTCTCCTTACGTCTCGTTGGCTAACACAAGGTCCTACGCTCAGCCCTAGACCAATCATGACTAAATCTCTGGGCCAAGGGAGAGAAACATCTTCCCTGGAATCAACAGATCCCTGCCTTGAAAAAATCAGGAATTAATTAGCAGAGAAGTGGGGGCAGGGAAATGGAGGATGGTTAGGCAATAAACAATGTCTGCCACAATACTTTTAATTGTTCCATAAAAATTCCAAACCTCGTCACAGTTAGAGCTGGTCCTACATTGGTCACACATAGTAAAGTGATCTAGTACTTTTTCTGCTGTTGCCCTTGATCCTGTGATGAACCGGTTGTCAGGCATTTGTATACGATTAATTGCAAAATAATCACTCCCATCTTCAAGAAGTTCAACACACCAAAGACTTCTAAACTAAATAAAGAGGCTGCCAAGTGAACAGTGTAATCAACCACACGGATTTTTTCCCTCTAAAATACTAGAGCCACCTGCTCGTCAGCCTCGGAAGGTAAACACAATCTGATCACATGCACAATGATGCTAGAGATTTTTTTTTTTTTTAAAGCATCCAAGAATTCTCCACGTGAATCTTAAAATTCTGGGTCCCTCATCTCTGCTTCTCCATTCTCTGTCAGTAAACTTCTCATTTGCCTTTATAAAGTTCCTGAAAGTTAAACATTGCATTGTCATTTGTCTCCAAGACCAAGTCAGGTGTGGGAACTCGTCTCTTTCTTCCTCTAACTCTGCTGCCTTATATGGAAATTGTGCTTATAAAATGAGCCATGGGCAGAGGGAAGCAGGGAGTGCTACCTTACTCACAGAAATTGTGATACTGTGGGACTAGGCCTAGCCTCATCCTCCCTCATGAAAAACTAAATATGTAACACCTCCACTTCAGGAATGCTACTCTGCCTCTCTTAAGAAAATCTGAGGACACCAAGAGCTGTTGAAGCAAAAGCAATAAGGAAATGATAACAGGGGGCCCACAACCTGAGCAAAGCACTGAGTAGGCCATCAATAAATGACAGCTCAGTGAACACAGGATACCGCAGAGCACACAGCTGTCTTGTCCTCTAGGCTCTTTTAATCTAATCCGAGAAGAAGCAATTAAAGGATTAGAAATATCTAAAGGCAGGAAGAGAATTTCAGCATGCCATTTGTACCAGCTGGAGAGTAAAGAGACAAAGGAGACAAGGTACCAGACGGCAGTGAATAAAGTGAAAAATCCATCAAATTCCAAAGTGGAAAGAGACGCTAGGGATCCTCTGGCCCAACCCCCTCATTTTACTGTGAAGCAGTGAGGATCGCACAGGTCCAGGATTCAGAGCCACCACCCAGCCAGCAGCGGCAGAGCTGACCCTGGTCCGGGGTCCCCCTACCTCATCACTCGCCGCCTACACCTCCTTCCAATGCCAGCACATGATCTCCTTCACTGAAGGGTGGTTTGTCAGGAGGACAGACATGAGAGCCACAACAGACTGAAATCCCACTCAACTTGTCTGAATTCCTGCTTACAGTGACCCTTCACTTCTGACTGGCAGGCACTAAGAACGGTTACCCTGGAATAAGCATCCCAAGTGTGTGACAGACGCTGTTGTTCACCTTTCCAACAAATCGTTCACCACCATCTCCTTCTCCTCTCTAGTGACACCTGAGTTTTGTTCCGGTATCAGGGTGCCAGGCGCTTTACTGGAACCTGGCACCGTCCACAGCCCCGATGGTCAATCATGATGGGTCTAAGCCTGAGGCAATCTTTGCCAGTGATTGATTTAGGAGAAGGCATGTGACCACTTCTGACCAGGAAGATGTGAGAGGAGGGCAGCTGTGGGTATTTCCAGGAACGATTTCCTTGCTCTTTATGAAAACAAACAAAAAGTGGTGAAAGCAGCAGCCCCTTCTCTTCTGCCTTTAGATGTTGTTATGTGAGGATAAGACGCCTGGACCTTCTGTCTCACCCATCTTGTGACCATGAAAGGATCTCCACACACTCAGGAGAAGGGAATGGAGAGATAGTAAGAACCTGTGTCTTTAAAGATGTTAGTGGGTGTTTGAATTAATCCAACTGGAAATTTCAGATCTCTGACTTCTTATGTGTGGAAGTAAATCGCCCTATTGTTCTAGCCCCTTTTAACTGGGTTTTCTGATCAGTGCAGCCAAAAGCATCCTAATTATTATAAAGTGGGAACGGATATTCAGAATTTCCAATAATCCTGAGGAGGTTTTTTTGTTTTCTGAAGACAAAAACCGCCACAACAACGAAGACAGCTACCTTCAGGAGGATGTTTCTGCAATTAGGGTTTCCCAGTCACAAGGCCTCCCTCGTGGCATGATTCCACCACATGCTATCTCTTAATACTCTTGTTTCCAGAATGACTTTTATTTTTAACTTGGGATTTTCCGCCAACCTTTGTTTATACCATGAGGATTTAACATGCCTTATACCTCCATTGGGTTTCTCCTGTTTCTTACTGCCCATTTCAGAGGGCTGAGGGCACTTTGGAAAAAATTTAGACATTGGGAGAGGAAACAAATGCTCCATATCAGTCCTATGTGTACTAATATCTATTTCCCACCAAATGGATGAGATTTCAGAGTCTGGTAAGTTCATAATGCATATATTTGAAATTTATAAAGCTTTCCCTTTGTTTCATCTGTTTGAATAGGGGCAGTAATGATATTCCTTCACTGTATATAGTCATCAAGAGTCCTTTGCTTATGTTAAGGGGGCTTATGGAAGGTTTCAGCTAAACACAAGACCACTTATTAGGACAAACAGAGCTTTTAAAAGAATACTATACTCTCATGAATAAACTAGTTTCTGATTGGCTAGAGTTGCAATTTAGCTTTTATCAGTAATTAAGGGCCAGCCGTGGAGCAAACTCGTTAGTTGACACCAATTACAATTGCTAGACGAACTAATGAGTCCAAGAAAAAAGTTATTTATTTCTAAACTTTTGAAGCATAATTGTTGTGTAAATCGGATAGCGCACAAATCTTTTCCATACGTTAGGTTGGTAATTGAGAAATAAAATGGTTACCAAATGTACTCTTTGTCCAGTTTTGTTCTGCAGTCGGTCTCTCTCGGGACTCTTTAAAGTGTAAGGAAAAGGTGATGTCAACAGCAACGTACTCTGGGCGAACGGAGCCAGGATTAATTAATAGAGATGAAAGAGAAACACTAGACCTTTCTTTACCATCGCCTTACAGTCCCCACAGTTAGATACTCGCTGTTCTGCAGATGACCCAACACAGCGCTGAGGATGAGGGCCAGGTCCCAGTGACTGCCTCATATTTAAAAACAAAGCAAAACAGGAGAATGGAGAACGGACCTTGTGTTCATCTCATTTCTAGCATGTAGTCTTTAAAATGAGGAACTCTCAAGAGCTTTTCCCTTTGAAGTTTAGTATGTGGGACTTTACATCAACATAACATTTTAAATGTGTTAAACAAATTAGTCTCTGGTTACAAAAGTTTTGAGACATTTGCAAGTTGCTATTTAACTCAATTTCATGTGTGCCGGCAAAGTTGATCTTGCAGTTGTTCATTTAGAAGAATGCACATTTGGAATGATTAGTAAATAAACCAGCCTCCCATTGCTTCGACCTCTGTGTTTATTTGAAGGCAATCTACTTTAAAAAGACATTAATATTCCTAGAATTATTATTAGAATAATTGCTTTTATTCCTCTCAGAACACACATTTTTTTTCTCATTTCCCTTCAGCACAGACAGCTTTTCACTCAGATATAAACTTCCCATTATTATTCCCCACCCCCCAAAATGAACAATAGGAATTGCACACTTTTCACTAAGGAATAATTAATTTGTCTCAAGTATTAGAACAGAGAATTGTAGAGTGACTTTGAATGGTAGTCTCTGAGGAGTAGCATTGTTTGTTCTCTCCAGTCTTTAATGAGCTTTAGTAAATGGCCAGGAAAAATTACCTTCTTTCTGTAATATGAGAGAGGCGAAGAATGAAGGAAGCTATAGAATCCCTAAGAGAAAAGGGAGCACACACACACACACACACACACACAGACGCACATGCACACACACGCACACACGCACCTCTGCTTCACAACAGCACTCCATTTGGTTAGGAGAACACAGTCCTCCTTTAGACTTATTTGAGGACAAGAGATCTGGTTACTAAGTGCATTAAAACAGAAGCATGTCCCTAATTTGTATTGATTATTGTTCTCGTTACCACTGTTGAATCTGCTGGGGAAACCATCCATCCTATAATTCCATGGGGCTGGATATTTGTTACACCCACCATGTCAAATTTCTCTCCTCCTTAGTGACTGGAAGAGAATTAGAACTAGAGCTTTAACAGAAATTAGCTGAAAAGGAGCTGCCCCTCCCCACAGGTCACTGAACTCCATAAAAACAGCGCCCAGATTGTAAAGGTGCTACCCAAAAGGGACTCACTATAGCCAAACGACTTTAACAAAAGGCCAGATCATTTTTCCCAGGTTGCACAGGGAGCTGCCTGGCCTTGTCCTCAAGAAGTGGAGATCTTTTTGGTCCTGAAGTTGCTCAGGTGGAGGGGAAACTTCACACTCATTGAAAGCCAGCCTGAAGGGTAGACTGCTCAGGAGACTCCCAAAGCCAAGAAGGGTAAGTGCTTTCTTCCATCCCCCCAGCCTTGTTGCTGGGGTTTGAGGAGACCACGGGCAGCACCCCTCTTTCTTGCCTGAGCTCTGAAACTGGCTGAGACATACCCGCGGGATGAGGCAGGAGAAGACTCCTCAGGCTGAAGCAACCCATGTCTATGAAGACGGCTTGTGTCTGCGGGCATGTGAGCTCTATCAGCAAGCGGCACAAGGCACAGGCCTCCACAGCTCCTCTGAATGCACAGCAGGGGCAGGGCAGAGCTGGGCCCCTGGGGGGCTTGCTCCCAGGATGAAGGGGAGAGGAATGTCAGAACTCTCTTTTCTCTTCTTGGGCTTCCAACATCCCCGTGCCCAGCCTGGAGATGCATCTGCTACAGGGTCAGTCCAGCTCTGCCTTTGCCTGTGTTCCCTGGATTGTGTGTGTCTTCCTTTCCTCATCAACAGTTACTGACCTTAAGCTTTATCCTAGCAGAACCCTAAACTGATACTTTGACAAGTCTTTTTATTTATCTGTTTATTTGTTTGTTTTCATGAATTTGTGTTCAAACACAATTAATTGTACATATCTGTGGGGCACAGCGTTGGATATCAATACCTGTGTGCAATATGTGATGCTCAAATCCAGTTAATTAGTATATTCACCATTACACAATGTAATCATTTTTTTGTGGCCCTGTACCAATTACTAACCCAACCTCCCCCTCCTCCTTATGACTGATAGAAGCTTAAAATACTAGGTGCTATTAATGAGAGGTGGGAACCCCATGGATTTTGGAATCAAACAAACCTGTGTGAATTTCAGTTCTACTTCTACTAGTTTTGCACCCTTGGGCAATTTCTAGTGTAACCTCTCTGAGTCGTGGAGTCCTCATGTATAAAATGGGGCTAATGCCATCGTTTAGTGAACTTTGCAGGTTGATGTGTTGGCACAATGCCTCACATTCAGTAAATGTTCATGCCCCTCCATTCATATTTAGTTGTGAGGAGATGATAATAACAACAACAATAGTTTCTAATTATATAGATCTTAGAGTTTCCAAAATGCTATAATATAAATATTAAGTAAGAGCTATGAGGATTGCATGGTTCTCATAATGCTCCTCCTAAGGCAGGAATTATCTTTGATTTGCAGGTGAGGAAACCAAAGCTCAGAGAGTAGAAGTGACTTCTCAAGGTCATATAACTGGGAACTGATAGAATTCAGATGTGAATGTGAGTTCTCTGCCTCCACGATCTACTTTCTTTCTATTCATCCAATTCGTTGTTAATGGTAGGTTTTATAACACCAAAAAGCTAGAGACACTATTCCTTAAATCAGAGGAGGCAAACTGGCAGCAGCTTAATCCTGCCACCAGATGTGTTCTGTTTAGCTGACAGAGTTTCTTAAAAATCTGAAATTTTTGCTAACATTTAAAAATTGGGATATTACTTGTAATTATTTGGATTTACAGATTCTTTTAAAAACCAAGAGATCTGGAATCTACGTGTGCACGTGGCTCCACCATCTACTGGTCCTGTGACCTTGAGAAAACTACTTCTTTGCCCTCCATCATGTGTAAAATGAGGACAGTGACAGCACCTCCCTCAGAGGGTGGATGAGAACTAAATGAAATAAAACATTCAAAACATTTAGAACAGTCCCTGGCACGCAGCTAGATCTCAATCAACTTTGGGTGTTATTTTTATTTTACTTTTACTCTCTTTCAGCAAAATGGAGGCTGGGGATTTTCTCAGAGACCCACAAACTGTACTCATACTTACTTATATTTGAAGAAATACGAGATGGAAGTGTTGTTTTAGCCTGACATAGAAAGCCAAAGTTGGCTCTTCTGCAGAAAGTACAGCTTACCCCAGCATTAATGTCTGAGCTGTTCCAGCTGAGGTTCTGAAGAAGAGATTTGTCATGTCTCATATTTATGATACTTAAAGCAAACAAGAAAAAAACCTAACACTTGACATGGCATTTGGTATATGGCTTTGCTAGGAAAGAAGGAAAGAAGAGGAGGAAAGATGGGAGAGGGGCAAAGAAAGAACTTTGCTTGGTTTTGCTTAACCTAAGGGAGGAAGGGAGGGAAGGAAAGGAGAAAGAAGGGGAGGGGAGGGAAGGAACGGGGAAAGGAAGGGCAAGGCAGAGAGGTTGTTCTGATCATCAAGGGAAGGTGACTTTGCTGCTGCCAGAGTCCTTTAGATGCGCTATGCCCTCTGGTAGCAGCTTGCATTTTACTTTGTTTTGTTTTCAAAAACTTCAAAGTTTCTCCAGCCTTCATCCTCAATTAGAACAAATGTCAGTAACATGCTTGAAGAAAATTTGTTTAGAGATGTGTGTATGGTTGAAAATTGCACATTACACGTGCCCCATGCATGATTTTCCACTAAATTTTTAACGATGAGCGAAGGTACATGGTTCCAGATAGACGAGTGAATCTGAATGTATATATCTGGTGCTTTGCACATTGACATAAACACAGCTGCTTTTATACATTTGAGAACATTTGTGTTTATTTGAATGTGTGATGGGGAGGTCATCAAAATGAACACACTCGTTGTGTTTATTTGAATCTCACATCGCTCATAAGAATACATGCCGTGTTTGAACATATAGTCAAACACCAGCTTCTCTAAAAGGCAAATCAAACCCCAAAAGGCAATTCAGTACAAAACCCCATTAATGCTGCATTAGAGGTAAAATTCCATTTACATGAGAGCCAGGGAATTTAGAGTTAAAGGTTTTCAACAGCAATTTTACTTCTACCAGCTCAAGAGAAGTACAGTTTCTTTCCATTACTGTATCACAATACGTGGAATTTGTATATAGTAAAATGAGAAGGAAGGAAGGACGGACGGAAGGAAGGAAGGAAGGAAGGAAGGAAGGAAGGAAGGAAGGAAGGAAGGAAGGAAGGAAGGAAGGAAGGAAGGAAGGAAGGAAGGAAGGAAGGGAGGGAGGGACCAAACCCTAGCACTAAAGTATCAAAAATATTTTCAGGGTACTAAACAACAGTACACTATTATAACATCGAAAACATAAAGAGCACATAAGCCTTGTTGCTTTGTGTTTGGAGGACGCTGCTAGCTGTGACAGTGAAGTTAAGATCCTCCATCAGCAGAACTTGGGTTTGAGGATTTGGGTGATGGTTATGATGATGGGAAGATTTGAACGCATTTTTTAGTATCCCTTCGAGCACAAGGATATTCTGATCCATAAAAAAAAGAGAAAGGTACAGATGTGGTCCACGAGTAGAGGACTCAGTCTTACTTACATGTAAGTATGCCTGCTTAAGGTTTTAAACAGAGGCTATTGACAAACACAGCAGTCTGTGACACACAATCTTTTGCATGCTTCAAGAGGAAGAACGGCATTATCAACTTTGATACTTTGAAGCAATGCAACCTGCTACACACGTGTGAGAACGGTTGAGAACGTGCCTGGTCCTCAACTGTTGCTCTAGTTAAAGCTAAAGCCCCTCTCTGTTACGCTAGGGTAGCTTTTTTACTTCTTCATCCCTCACATCCTGCAATTTGGAAAAAGCATTTAGGTTGTCATGAACCAAGGCATCTGCCATCAGAATCTTTAGTAAAAAACCTTATCTATGGTTTTCTTTGGGAAAAAAATATGAAAGGCAAATAAATAAACAAAAGGGAAGAAAGGGGAACACAGAACAGCAAGATGAGGTTCCTCTGGCAATTAAATAGCAGATGCAGATGATTGAACAACAACAAGAAAAAGTGTGTGTTTCTGTTTGGCTTATGAGAGCTGACAAGATTACAGCCGATGGTGGTTTGGCTGCAGAGTAGGAATTTTATTGTACGGTATTAATTAAAGCCGGAGGGAGTGGGAGACCAGGAGCAGGAGGTGAGCCCATGTTTCCACACAGCCACAGAACACTAGGGTTTGGCCACCAGGCAAGACTTCAAATATGTGAAAAACTTTCAAAATAAAAGACATAAAAAATCTTTAAAGAACCATGTTGTAGTCATAACAGAACATGCTTAGAATAACATAATGTCTCCACTGGTTCCCCATTAGAACAAGTACAAAACTCAAAACTGCTTAACTCGTTAAATTAGACAAGATGAGATTGACTGAGACCAGAAGCAGCATCTACCCCTCTTTCCCATTTTCATCTACTGTAGCTATGTCTTTCTTTCTCTACTAGGTTGCATTTTTGTCTACCTAAAATATTATTACTACATTGCAGTTTGTTACTCCATTAGTTTTCACACTTTCAAAAAATGTTTCAGAAATGACAAATGGAAAACAGGAGAGAGAAGGTGCATTTTAAATCAAGCAATTTTCTGAGTTTTATGTGGAAAACAAGCAAGACTATCTCAAACCTCCCCTTTGATGAGGCCCCAAATATACAAAAGGATCAAACTCCATATAGACAAAAGGATTTTTCCCCTGACTTTGGAGTGATATCTTGTTACACTAATGGCTCTTGACAGCTATCATAAGACCCTTCATTTACAATCTTCAGAACTAGGGAAGCTAGACTCTGCTGTTTAAACCTAAATGTCTCCCAATCAGAAACAAGTAAGTTTGTCTCTCAGAAACAGACATGGACCAAGGTAAGAGAGACCAGAGTCAATTTAAGTGAAATGGAAGTTTAAAAACCATGTTTGATATGATCTCATTTTCATTTTTAAAAATAGAGTATTTGCATATATATGTATGTACATGTACGTGCACGCACACACACACATATACAAAAACTCAGAAAGCTTATAAGACCATGGTGTAAATGATGGCCCTTTTTTTATGAATTATATTTAGTGTTTCTCTATAATAAAACATAAATTATATTTATAATATGAAAAATACAGAGATTTTCAAAATTAGTGACATGATATCTATCATTCAGATTCACTTCTGAAAATAATTCACTCAAGGACAGAGCTCACTGATCCCAGAGATTCTTGAACAGCTTATAAAATAAATCTCCTTGAGATCAGTACCATTCTAATTCCTATTTCACAGATGGGACAAGTGAGTGTCCCAATGGTGACCTCCTCATCTTCTCATGACAGTAAATGAAGGAGGCCGAAATGAACTAGATTCTTTGTCTGCAGATATTATGTTCTTTCCTCCATTTAGAAGATCTGAATAAGATTCTATCATTTCTCAAAGTTGTATTCATCTTTCCAGCAGGGAGGTATTACCACTAGCCTCCATATTAAAGATGAGAGGACAGAAACTTGAAGACAAAGGACAATTTGACCATGGTCTTATGGCTGGAATGTCACCAAGCTGGGCTTGACCAGAGCCCTGATTCTGGGTCTAGAGATCATCCCCCTGCCCAAGTGAAGTGACAACGGGCAAGGTACCCAGGGCAGCGACTGATTAGTGGGTCCAGGTGGCATGTGATTAACCCCTACCACACCCCCATACTCTAGAGCCAGAATGACAGGATTGGAACCTTGGCTATACCACTTACTGACTGGGTAAACCTGGGCAAGCTATTTAAACTTTCTCTGCCTCAGTTTCTGCATCTCTAAACTCAGTTTCTGCATCTTTAAAATGGGGATAATAATAGGTCTATCACATAGGGTTGTTCTGAGGATTACAGGGGTTAATATACATTAAACACTTAAAACAGTTCCTGGCCCCTGGTAAGTATTACCTAACTCTTGGCTATTATTGTAGTTATTACTATTATTAACATAAGAAGACAAGCCATTTCACCTAAATAAAAGGAATTTATTAATAAATAAACATAGTATTAAATTATTGCTATATATTATGACCGGTTGAAAGTTCTGAGGATGAGGCCTACCCTCTGTTAAAAAGGGAGACTAAATTATTAAAACAGTGTTAAAGACACATAGTGCCAATTGAAACAGTCTCCTTGAATTAATGAAAGGACTGAAAGAATTTTAAATGGGATAATTTTCTCACTAAATGAAGCAACACACAGTAGTCTCCTCTTATCCATGGGAGAAATGTTCCAAGACCCCAAGTGGATCCTAAGACTGCAGGTAGTACCAAAACTTAAGTAGACTATGTTTTTTCCTATTCATACATACCTATGATAAAGTTCAATTTATAAATTAGACACCATAAGAGATTAACAAAAATAACTAATAATAAAATAGAATAATTATAACAATACAGACAATCCCCAATTTACAATGGTTCAACGTAATCGTTTTTTGACTTTATCACGTGTTTATCAGGACATAGCCCCATCGTAAGCTGAGGAGCATCTGTATTCTGTAATAAAAGTTATGTGAACGTGGTCTCTCTCTCAAAATACCTTATTGTACTGTCACTCACCCTTCTTCCAGTGTGAACGTGAGGTGATGAAATGCCTGTGTGATGTGATGAAGTGAGGTGAAGGATGTGACGTAGCATTCAAAACTTACAAACTGGTTACTTCTGGAATTTTCCATTTAATATTTCTGGACCACAGCTGATTGTTGGTGATTGAAACTATGGAAAATGAAACCACAGATAAGGAGAGAACGACTGTACTTTAGTTCCTGTGTTCAAAAACCACCCCAAATCAGCTTAAATATACTGTCCCATCCTTAAGGACACACTGATAAACTGTTCCTGGCAAATATGGAAACCGGACTAATGGAACAATGGGTGGATTGTGTCAAGGCTAGGAGTGCTAAATTGATTATTCAGATATAAGATACTGGATCTCATGCTTTTGGTTTCAAGGGGCTAAAACCTTCAGTCATTTGGGTAAAATCTTGTTCTCTCCAGCAGTGTGGCAAGTGTGGTGTGTATGTGGGCAACTACCTCTCTCCCTCTTTCTCACCTTCTCTCTCTCTCTGCTTCCCACTGGGTTTCTAGGCCCAAGGCTAGTGCCCAGGACAAGGTGAGCCAGCTCCTTGCTGGGCACCAAGAACAAATGTGCTTGGTCTCTCTGGTCCCTTGTTATTGTCCGCTGTGCAGGGGGATCAACCTTTTCCAGCATCAGAACAGTAAACGCCCCACGAGGAGCCTGGGTGCCGAGGGAGGAAAGAGAGCAGACCTCCTAGCCTGCTGTGGTCTGAGGCTACTTAGAAGCAGACAGACGAGAGGGGTCAGCCTTCCATGGGATCCGGCCCAGCATCCCAGATTTTTCTGCATTGGGGTTGGAGGCCAAAACCATGGTTAGTAAGAAAGTATAACTTCTGTTCCATTTCTTATTCCCTCTCATTTTCTCTCTCTCCTCAAAGTGAGGATGGGCAGCCAGCCAGAATTTCAGGATACCCGAGTCACTGGATATAACATCATACAATACCATTCCCCAACTTTAATAATAACCTACCAGCACTTTCAGGGGGCTTTCCAGAGGCAGAGTATAGCTCAAAAACTTGTCTCTGGCTACAGGGACATCAGGCCCTGTGGTAAGTGTGGTAGGAGACACTTGGGTGCAGGTGACAAGTCAAGATTCTATGGGGTCGGGCCAAGCCCGTTGGGCACTTGGTAGAGTGCGGCGCTGGGAGCGTGGCGACACTCCCGCCGCGGGTTCGGATCCTATATAGGACTGGCCGGTGCGCTCACTGGCTGAGTGCCGGTCACGAAAAGGACAAAAAAAAAAAAAAAAAAAAAAGATTCTATGGGGTGGCTTCATTCCAAGTGTGAGCATTGGCTGTGATTTTGGAGCAAAGCTTCCTGAAGAGGCATTTATGGTGCATTTTTGCTTTTACTACTGATTCTGGGCCTCTGATGTGAGGACTAACAAAACGAGGACAGACCCCAGTCTGATGGAAATAACCCAGGCCTGGGCACAGCCCTGGCCAGTATCTGCCAACCTTAGAGCAGCCTCTTTGAAAGTCTTTGTCAGTGACGTGAAGCCAATGAGGTTAAAATAAAAGTTTATAAAATGTGGGTTTTATTTTTCTATTCTAAATGAAAATAGCTTTATTGAGTTCCATGGAAATGATATGTAGTCTTATAATCTAGGTTGTGTACTTAGAATGTCAATGAAAATATTGGCACTGCTTCTATCAGACACATCTGTGTGCATTCAAGAACTATGTGTTCTGTTGATTTAAACCATTTTCTGACTTCCCGTGGTTCTGGGGGTGAAGACCAGAATCCATGCTGTGTCTTCCTCTCCAGCCCCATCGCTGCCCTACCTCTTCACCCTGTGTTGCTGCCAGAACGGAAGCCAGGATGGGTTCATTCCCTTCAAAGCAATATCCAGCAAGAACCCCTCCATCTGGTGTGCACGAGGCCGGGTTCCCTGTCGTGAGCCTCCTCTCCCAAGGCTGAAGACCCTCTCTCTGCTTGGCAGGGCAGGCAAGGGAGTCTCGTTGTGGCCGGTTTTCTGGAAGGATCCACAGTCAGGACAGCACTGCCTGCAGATGGCTCTTCTCTCAGATCTGTTGCCAGTGACTACGGGAAGCTCTTTCCCTATGTTTTCCCTTCAATCTCTTTGCAATACCTGAGCTGAAGTTAGGCCCAGTCATTAGAAAGGCAGGAGGGCTGGAGCTGCTTGAGAACTCACACGGCTACTCACACCCAACCCTTTCCTTGTTAACTTCCAGGTCAACAAAAAGAAGGAGGCAAGAGCTACTGCCTTAAGTATTGTCTGCATTTTCACTAGAAACCTATCTCCAAGATGGGCAAAGAGAGCAAACTTTCACTCCCCAGAGGTGGAAACCAATCAGAGTCCCCAGTTTACCATAGGGTTGCTATTTTTAAAAATCTCCTTGGGCCACCTGCCCAACATGTCTCCCCCTTATCAACCTTTTTCTTTGGCTATTGGAGGTTATGAGGATCCGAACCCTTGAGCGAACCGGCCAGCCTGTTCCCCTTGACCTTTTGTTATCTGACTGACAGACTCAGGCGTCAGGAGAAACTGCAGCTCTGAAAGTTTGAAAATCTAATTTGTGCTACTGTTGTTAAACGATGGTAACTTATACCCACTGAATTGGAACTCATTAACAGGGCAGCATTAAGGAGTTGCTGCCACATTTGCAATCCATTTCTCGGGGGAGTCTGAGCGCCATGAGGGACTTTCTCAAGGGGTCACTGAAGTCACTACCTTCAGAAAAGAAAGTATTCTATACAGCCAGCTCCAGGTCCCTGCCTGCTTTCTTTTAGGTATTTAACAGAGGATTATATAAGGTCCAATAACTCAATTAATTAAGAGTAAAATGAAGATGATAACTTCATATTTCTTTGGTCAGTGAAAATTTTAACATTCTCATAATGCTTTTTATTCTCTCTTCTCTTTGTGAATGCTAATAGAAAAATCCTTTTAAAATGGCATTTTGTTAGCAGGGGATATGCCGACAACTCCACAGTATCTTCCTACAGATCACTGCTCACATCATTCAGGTGTTGAAATTTTAAATGAAATCAATACTGACCTATTCACATCAACAGCACTATCCCTGGCAATGTAAAAATATAGAGAGAAATTGCAACCCAAGCGACTTGCCCAGCACTCTTTTCATTACAGGTCATCAATTAAATTATTTCTACAATATTGTATCCGTCCACAGAACGTTACGCAATATTCATGCACATTACTTCAGCAACACAGAATTCCTGTGAAGTAAATGGGGATGGGCAAGAGGCCTTCAGAGACCTGGTAAAACAGGAAGGCATTTACAACACATCCGGTCAGTTGGCTGCCAAAATTGCACCCCCACCCCATGATGCTTTTAGTATCACTTAAGAAACAGCAATGTCCTCATTCTTGCAGTTCCAAATTATTCTGTAGTATAGGAAGGAATGCCCTCAGAGAGATTTCCTGTAACAGTTCACGATGCAGATTTGTAGGAACTTTGACTGGGAGCTTGAGAGTCTGACTCTTTTACAATGGACCAAGTTGATGGGCTTTTCCTTCAGAGAAGCTGGATGTGTCTCTACAACTGCCAGATTGAGAACTGGGAGCCCATTACCAGTCAAGTCCTCTGGTCTTCATTGATGACACCCCAGGAGGTTCTGTAGTTCCAATTGCCCCCGGCGCTAAGCAGGGGAAGCCGCTGGACTGTGCTGAGGCTCAAGCACAGAATTAGTGATCCAGCCGAGATGCATCTCAGCAGGAGGGTAAACTGATTGAATCAATAATTTCAATCAGTTCCTATCCCTGATAGGAACCAGGGAGGGCAGGGGATGATGGGGGAAGGGAAAACCTACACACCCGGAACAGAGAGGCAGAAACTATGGCCAGCCTGAGAAGAAAACAAAGAAAACACCACCATAAGGAGATGAGGGTTGGAAAGGAGAAAAATGGCCTAAGTTCACCGAGTAAGTACCTAGGAATTATCCTCACCTAAGAACCAACCTGCAAACACTGTGCCATCTGAGAGGTCCTTCTACAAAACACAGAATGTTCAGCCATTTGGTCTGAGGATGCTGGTTATCATGAGCTGGGAAATGGCCCACAAAGCCTGCTGCCCCCCGTGCCTTCGACTGACAGTGCACTGGCCACAAGCCATGAGGCCCAGGTTGGAAGCTCAGCTCTGGCACTTCCTCAGCCACGTGGCCATTGCTCTATGGCTATATCAAGCCTTATGATCTTTCCAGGCCCATTTCCTCCTCTTTAAAAGGGAGGCTGAATCAGATAACCCCTCGTATGTTGTATCCTCCCAGGACTAACACTGGAGGGTTCTGCAGGCCAGCATCATAGCCTGCTTGCTCCGAGTCACTGTCCTCCAGTCTGGTATTCTCTTCAGCAGAGCCCAGGCACAGATGCTGAGAGTAGCTGGGGCTGCCTCCCTTGATAGGACTGGCTGTCTCTAATTGAGTGTTTACCATGGAGTATCTCATTTAATCCTCCTGGGAACTTCACGAGGCATTGTTTATGTCCCCATTTATGGATGGGGAAAGTGAGGTAGAGAGGAATTAAGTAACAGCACAGAGTCACCAAGCTAGCTCCCAGCAGAGCCAGAATAGAAATCTGCGTGTGTGCTCCAGAGTCAGAGCTTTTACCAGCCAGAGTATCCCGCCTCTTTCCCTCTCTGCTCCTTGATGGAGCAGCTCAAGAACTAAGTGCTGTCTGTTGTAGGGTGGCTTTTGACCACCAGCCAGAAATCCAGTAGTGTATTCCAGGCACAGTCAGGAAGCAGCGAGCTCCCAGGGACATCCTTCCTTGCCATCTACCACCAATCTTCTCTGTCTTCCATTTGCTCTGCCTCACCTGGGACCCTCAGCTTCACCCCCATCATTCATGTCCCTGCCCTCTATACTGACACAGTCCTCGCCCCACATACCACCCACACCTTGACTGCAGGTCAAATATGCTATTCCGGGTGCCAGTCCTCCTGGGCCTTGTCTTCTATAAGCTGCGAAACAAGACATGCCAGGGGTGCTGGGATCAGGTACGGAGCTTCAGATAGTGCATCCCACATTTCCGCTCAATTAGAACACTTTTTGAAGACAATCCTCTTAATCCAAAATTGTAGGTCCAAATTTCTGGACCTTAGGAAAGGTCATTTGAAAGAGACTTGGGGGAGAAGCAAGTGGCTACATGCCACCATCCCAATCAATGACAGAGGGTGTCTTAGTCTATTTGGGCTGCTATAATAGAATACCACAAACTGGTGGGTTATGAGAAGAGAAATCTATTTCTCAGAGTTCTAGAGGCTGGGAAGTCCAAGATCAAGGCACCTCCAGATTTGGTACTTGGTGAGGGCCCACTTCTTGGTTCACAGAATGGCACCTTCTATGTGTGTCCTCACATAGTGGAAGCAGCAAGGGAACTTTCCAGGGCCTTTTTTGTAGGACACTGATCCCATTTATGAGTGCTCTGTCCTCGTGAACTAATCACCTCCCAAAGGTCCCACTTCCTAACACCATCACACTGGCGATTATGTCTCAATGCATGAATTTTGGGAGGCACAAACATTCATATCACAGCAGAAGGCTACTCCGGTCATGCACAGGACTCACACGACCCAACCCAGGGCCTTCTCAGAGCATGCTGCAGCAACTGAAACAAAAAAGAAAAGAAAGCTTCAATTGGGAAAGCTGTTGGTGGTTTCAGCAGTGGAGAATAGAAAGTAGGAACAGATGAAGTGGGAGGTGGCCTGGCTCTGTTTCTAGGTCGGCATAGTAGAAGTGACCCCCAGCCTTCCTGAGAGATCTACCTGGAGCGTGTAGCACGTAATTAATGGAGCCCACATTGTGACATATTGTTTTTAAATTCAATTCACCAAAATCTCTTTAAGAGCTGAATGTATAAGATCCTGGTCTTGCATCTGGAGACATGGAGATGAATAAGACATAGTCTCTGACCCTAAGAACCTCAGAGTCTAGTGGGACAGACACACACACACACAGAAGTAACCATGATACAAAGCAAGCATTTATTAGTGCTAAATAGAGATATATACACAGAGGCTGTGGGGGCTCAGAGGTCAGCTGATTATACTCTCCACAGAAGGAATTTGCAGAGGAAGAGACCTTAACCAGGCTTTGAGAATAAGAAATGCAAAAGCCTTGCCACTTTTTGGATACTTAATACATACCTAGTGTTTGACATGCATTGCACCTGCAACTCATCGGAGCAACATGAACGGGGAACTTGCCCCACCTTTCAAATGGGGGAAACTGAGGAACAGCACAGGTGAGAGCCAAACTGAAGCCTGTCTGCCTCCAGAGCCCAGGAGACTTACACAGGCCAAAAGAACAGAGGTAGCAAAGGCCCTGAGGTTGGAAAGTATACAGGACTGGGTGGGGAGGTGTTGGAGAAGAGAAGGGAGCAAATTGGCTGAAGTTCCCAGGGTGGGGAGCAGGTGGGTCTATGAGCAGGGCCTCTGCAGCCTACTGCTTGGGCTTATGTCCCTGTGCTACCACTCACCAGCTGTGAAACCTCAAATAAGTTGCACAAGCTTTCTATGCCTCAGTTTCCTCATCTATAAAATGGGGAATATAAATAGCACTTCTCTCATAGACTTGTGAGAATAAAGGAGCTAACACAGATACTATCATAAGACTATGCTGAGAACATAGTAACTGCTATATGTGTTTATTTTATTATTTGTATTATTGAAAGAAGCCTATAGACCGGCTTAGAGAGTGTGTTTTGGGGCTAGAGGGCCTGGTTCAAACTCTGGCTCTGCCACATAGTAGCTGTGTGACCCTGGTCAAGTTACAACACGTTTCTGTACCTCAGTTTTCTCATCTACAAAACAGGAGCAGTGCCTGTCTCACAGGGTTGTTGTAAGTCCTCAACAAGATGCTGTTTGCAAAAACAGGAAGTCTGGCTCCTGATGTTATCGAAGTTATTTTGTATTTCATATTCTCTCTGTTACTCTGTTGGCTTGCTGGTTATGGGCTAAAAAGTTTCTTCACAATCAGTTACACAAGTGTCCTCATGGGAAATTCAATAAAAAGTTCAGCAAAAGAATTGTAAATTCTTAATTGCAGGGGATTAATAAGGCTTTATTATGGTAAATTCACCTCACACATGATTTAATAGGTCAAATGACATTTTATAATTAAAAACCTAAGAAATCATGCACACAGAGGCTTATAACACACAAATTTTAGTCTGAAACAAAGAACTCAAGAAAACATAAGAGACAGAGCAGTGAGTATATATCACAGCCAGGGAAGAGGCAAGGTTTTAGGACACTGGTGGATGTATTTGGGGGCCCCTCAATAAAGCTTCTCAACCCTTTGACATTTGATTCGTTCCACCAGCCCTAACTCACAGAGCAGGGATCCAAGGCGGGAGGGAAACACGTGCCAGGAAGCGCCTCCCCGCGTGGGCCCAGTCTGGGTGTGTGGCCTGGTGTGCGGCCTCTGCCTTCCCACAGTCACCTGAGTGAAGCCTTCATCTAAACCCGCAGATCTGGCATTGATTTGTTTCAGAGCTACTCGTCCTTTTTGCTTAAGTGGTAAGAAAGTGAAAACTGTGGTGAAGTTCTAGAAGATTCTCAAGGTAACATGGAGCGTATTTCAATCAGAAGACAGCATGGCGTGGCAGCCAGGCAGCCCTGGGCTGGAGGCAGACTGGGTGGGACCAATACCCTCCCCGATCTGGGCGAGCTGCAAACGTTTCTTCTTCTGTAAGATGTAGTTCCTACCTCTTAGGGTAGTTGTGAGGGTTAATATAACACTGGAAAGCACCTGCCTGCCACATGGTAAGCATTAATTATTATTATTATCATTTCTTCTTTTAGGCAAAAGGGTCAGGAAAAAAGGGGAGTGGAGAAGGGGAAACCTTAAAACCCTCATCACTCTTTGCCTTGGGTGAATCACAGAGATATTTTCTTTTCCCAAAAAGAGATGCCTTTCTGAGTGAGAAGGCAAAAGTAACAATAATTTAAAAATTCAACAACTAGGGCCGAGCCTGTGGCGCACTCGGGAGAGTGCAGCGTTGGGAGCGCGGCGACGCTCCCACCGCGGGTTCGGATCCTGTATAAGAATGGCTGGTGCACTCACTGGCTGAGTGCCGGTCACGAAAAAGACAAAAAAAAAAAAAAAAATTCAACAACTAATCTAACAAGTTTTGATCTTTGGCATAATGGTTGAAATTTTAATGTTGTGCCTGACATTTCTCTTCAAAGGAAAGTAAATTGGAAAAGTTTGTTTCAAAGTGATTTTTGGAAAGAAAAACAAAGTAGAGGGTTAACTGATCTGAAAGCTTTAGTGGTAAGATACCTACAAGTTGAATTCCTAGTTGTTTTAGTTTTAAATCAAATTTAGAAGCATATATGTGTGTGTGTGTGTGTGTACATTTTATAGATATACATTTCTATATATTGATATGTCTGGTTTGATGTCATAGAGTTTCAAGTTCCTTGTTCATACAAAATGCCAACATGTGAACAAGAAGGTACATCCTCTCACACTGTAATTGCCCTGGGGTCAGGGTCCCGAAGCTCCAGGAGGCCTTGTGCCATCGCCTTTCATTGCAGCCCTGGGAATGGCTGCCTCTGGTGGTAAAGGAGTAAGTCAGTCTCTATTTGCCTTACTAAACTTCCAGCTGGGATGTCATCAAGTGTCACTCAGTTGGGCATTGCTATCTCTCCCCACCATCAACCCACTCCCACTTTGCCTGGTCCCCGGGGGAAGAGGTTGAAACCAGCCCACAGAGGCCCTTCATTCATTCATTCATATTATCTGAGCTGGGGTTCTGTCTGGCTGCAGGAGGACAATTGTCCTATTGCCTCCAAGTCTCATTGTCCTCAGAAAGGTGTCCAGGTACGTCCTCACCTTCTGCTCTGGATCCTGGGTGGTGAGAAGCAGGTTGTCAAGTTTATCAGTGGGAAGACAGCTCTCCTCTGCATTGCCAGCAGCACACATTGCAGCAATTAGAATTTCCATTTCAAGATAAACAAATTTTTTTACCTTTGGGGCATTCTGCAAGTGGTTATGTGAGACTGGCCCAATGGACTCCAATCATGGCCCCAGTCTGGGGGTCTACCACCCAGGAGTTAATGCAATCAGATTAATTAGTAAGTCTGGAGACTCAGCTAAAACTCATAAGCAGGAAAAAAAGAGGGGGGAGGGGGGTGCTGAACGTGGCTTCCTGCAGCAGTGTCTTTGTTAAATAAATGCTAGCCTTGTCCATTTTTCTTCATGAAGAGTTGGGAAATGTTTTCAATAAAAGGGTGAAAAGGGAGTCATTGTCATTAGAACCATCCATGAGAAGGCCTGTGTGCACAGAATGCTTCTATTTAAAATTCAGGCCTGAGTACCACACAGGTGTCTCTTACAGAGTTGACTTGCAGTCTCCTGTCCACCCTCCACACCTCCCACCCCCACCCGATCCATAAACATGCCCCTCTCCTGGCCTTGAAGATTCACTTCAGTTTGGATTGGAATCCAGCTACTCCTTGGCATTGCCATAATTATACTGGTCAAGGCCTGTGTTCTTGACAAAGAAAACATTCCTCTAACTCAACCTGAGTAATCCTTAATGAGTCCTTGTATCTTGTGATAAATTTCATAATTATTCAGCCCCTACCACTAACACCGAAATTCATCAGTCAAAGCAAATTAGCCGAGATTCATTAGAATAAGACATCTAGTAGGCACATGTACTTTATTAGCCTCTTACACCAATAGTTTTAATTAGGTACATATTTCACAGCTCTCGAGCTACTCTAGTGAAGGGCTGCCTTTATCTCTTTTATTTACAGTAACAAGCTATCAAACACACACCACCATAATTAAACTTGGATATAAAAAAACTTGTTTTATTAATGGCAGCCTATTCTAGGCTTGGATTTCTGAAACCTGCACTAGACAGATATTTTTATTAATTAAGTAGTATTCAATTAAACTGAAAAGATAGGGTGATGTGCAACGGGGTGGTGAGCTCGATTTAAGAGTGAGATTCTCTTCTTCCTTCCTTGCTGATGGTTTCCTCTATCTCACCTTCAGCAAGAGAAAAAACATCTCTTCATCAGATATTTTAGTGATGAGAAAAGTGATTAAAATCCAGAACATTTTTAAATTATTAATAAGGAATTTAAATGATGTTATAAAAAAGGGAAATACAGGAGAAAATGTTACACATTCATGGGATTTTGGCTCATGCATAACAAACAGTTGAAAACATTTTCCTTACAATACTATCCAGATTAAAGAGGCAAGACGCCATGCCGCACACTTTTATGTGTCAATAAATGACAAATGGCGCCATCTGCTGGTCGTCAAGTTGAACACTTGATTCAGAGCCCAGTTAGAGCAATCAGTTCTTAGGTCGTCAAAAATAGTGTGATAAAACTCTGCACCTGCTGATACTTTCATAGGGTTAGACAAGGTATAACTCTATAAGAAAGGCAGAGTTTGAACTTAACTGGAAAAGCTTTATCCAGAAGCTTCAGACAAGACAGTGTTGGGGGAGAGATTGCTAGTCTTCCTGGTCTCTTAAGAGTCAAAATGAGTTGAGTTCTCTTTGAGTATATGCAGAAAGATCACAGCTAGATCTTTAAAAGGCAAGATGACATGGCAAAAAACCTGCAATGCACACACTCACTTGAGGGACTGATATCACCTGATGCCTTTGAACCCTGAATTGCTGGATTGCTATACCGCAGAGAAGCACAGAATTCTGAAAAGCTGCCTTGTGTTTTCTCTTGCAGATTCTGTAACTCCACAACCTTCATTCCCTTAGTCCTTCTCTGGAATGTTTTTTTATTTCCACTCCCACCTTGCTTTTAGTTGTTTGTGTCTCTGGTGCATGAATACAAAATTCCTCACTCTTCAGACCTCCCAGGGGCTGGTGTGAAACCAATGAAATAACATCATTTTAATATAAATGATCTATATTGATTAACTGAACCAGTTTATACAAAATCATTGAACAACAATATATGTGCAATAACCTTTGAATAACATCTTTTAAAATTCAAATCCTCAAGAAGAAAAAAACTTTATTCATTACCCCAACTTCTTCTGCAAAGGGTCTTCATCTCTTTAAGCCTGACCAACTAAATCAGTCCTTCTGAGGCCACCAGTACCTGCAAATTGAAAATCTACATTTCCAGACACCACAGTTGCTGCAACCCTTCTCCCTGGTCATATTTTGGCATAAACGTGAAATTAGATCATTTTAAAGATTCCTTTATTGTTGTTATCCTATTTCTCATAACTAAAAGCAGAGAAAATAATTTACATTTTTATAGGATATCATTTAGAGGTTATTGTGAATAAAAATGTTATTAACAAAATTTGAGTAAACTTGTATTGCTGCTGCCCTTTCTGTGAGGTAGGACTCAGACAGGCTTTTCCAGTGGGACTGCCATGAGCAAGGAGAGGTTTCTGCAGCTACAGACTACTAGATTACAATATGGGTTACTCACATAGCGTGTGTGTGCGCATACGTGTATATGTGAATTCCCCCAAGTCTATCTTCTTCTGGCTTATATAGCCTACGTTAATAGAAAACAGCATGGCAAAGCTTCTTGTTAGGAATAATCACCTACTCCTGAAACCATCCCTATTGTGGGCAAATAGTCCCTGGCAGTCCCCCAATTTCCCTCCCAGGGTTCTGCCTCCCCAAGTAGCCTCTGCCATGACTTGGGGTCCAAGTCGATAGTGCTGTGGCCTGCAGCTTGGCAGCATTGGCTCTGCCCCTGGCCCTCAGTCTCTGTTTGCTTTTCTCAGCCCACCCTTTTGGAGCATGATCATTCACAGTCCTGGGGACTCTGAAGAGCCAGTGCCTCCTATCGTCATCAGCAAGATCCCTACAGCCCTTTTTCTCTCTCCCTTATGCCCCTTACTGCTTAATGACCTCTCATCCCAGCCTTCGTTTTAATTCTTACAGGAGCAGGAGGGTGACTTAAGATTCAGCTCCTGCTCAGGCACATCAGAGTGGCCCAGCCTCTTCTTTAAGACTCGAAAGAACAGACAGAAGTGAGATCAGCAGACAGTCCTGATATGGAGAGAAAGGGAAGAAAGAAACTGACATGTATGAGCACCTGTTAGGTGCCAGGCTCTGGATTAGGCTTTACCTCTATATCATGGAAGCCTCGCAACAATCCTTTATAAATGGGATATTTTCTGCATTTTATATATAGATTTGGAGATCGAGGCTCAGGAGGTGGGCAAACTTGCCCAACATCACTCCGCACTATAAGGCAGAGGTGGAATCTGATTTCAAAGCTTTCACTGTTTTAGGGCACCACACTAGCTCCCTGAAGCAAGGCTGAGCAGCAAGAACTGCTTCTAACACGGACCTTGCTTAGAGGCCCCAGAGATGCCATCTGGCCGCACCTGGCTAGCCTCTCTGTTGCCTCTGGCATAGCTGAACTCTTCCTCCTCGTAACATTTCCCTGCCTCTTTCTGTCTCTCTGCCTGATCCTCTCTATCACTTGGGTGGACTCCTTTTCATACAGATAGTCTTGAACATCAGTGCCCCAGACTTACAATCTCAGCCTCTCGTCCTCTCCTCTGCCCACTCTCCCTGAGTTATCTAACCCACCCTCATGGCTCTAAAGGCCAGGCAACAACTCCCAGACATACAGCTCTAGCTCTGATCTTCCATCTGATCTTATTCATTTGCTCAAATTTCTGCTAAGCTCTCTACTTGGGCATGCCACAGGCACCTCAGATGCAACGTATTCATAATAGTTCATCTTTCCAACAAACTACACCTCCTTAAATATTGCTTATCGCAGTCAATGGCATTATTATGCCCAGATCCCACGCCAGAAAGATGGGGTCATCCTTCTGCTTCCTGAGCTCCCAGCCCAATCAGTGAAACAGCTCAGATAAGCACATCTCCTAAATGTGTATTGGACCTCATGCCCCTCTCTCCGCCCCTGCTGACACTCTCCCACTTCATACCAGAGCTCTCTCTTTCTTTGTCCATTGTAAAAGCTTCTCAACTAGATCTCTGCCTTCAGATTTGCCAACTCAAATCTTGCCTTCACAGAATCATCAAAGAAAACTCTTTAAAATGGAAATATTTTTCTATCAGTCTGTATTTTTCAGGACTCTCTTGATTGCCAGTGTCAGAAACCAATTCTAAACGGACTTATGCAAAGGAGTGAATTTGTTGGTTCTTGGAAAACAGACCCAGCTACTCAGAAGTTGAAGACATGAGTCCATTTGTCTTCACCTCTCAGCTCTGCCATCCTCTGGGTTTGGTGTTGTTTCATTCTCAGGAAGGCTCCCCTTGTGGTGGAAGGATGGCCGTCAGCAGCCCCAGGTGTGTATTCTAGCAGTTTAGCAATCTCAGCAGACAGAACCTTGTTCCCACAAGTTCCAATATAATCCCGAATTAATTCTGATGCAGTCTGTCTTGGCTCACATGTTAACCTCTAAGCCCATCACTGTCACTGTGGTCTAAGGGATGAAATACTGTTTGCTCACGTGCACAGAACACACCCACCACCCCTGTACTTCACCTGATCCACATGAACTAAGAGGGCAGGAGCAGGGTTCCCTAAAGGAAACCAGGGGCTATTACTAGAAAAGGGAAAGATAGAATCTGGACATCCATGAACTGCCCCCCCCCCTGGTTTAAATCTTTCAACATTAGAATGGCTATTATCCAAAACAAACAAACAAACAAAAAAATAACAAGTGTTAGCAAGGATGTAGGGCAATTGGAGCCCTGTGCATTGCTGGTGGAAATTTAAAACGGTGCAGCTGCTGTGGAAGTATGTAGGTTTCGCAAAAAATTAAACATAGAATTACCACATGATCTAGCAATCCTAATTCTGGGCATATACCGAAAAGAATTGAAAACAGGGACTTGAAATAGCAGCATTATTCATGATATCCAAAAGATGGAAGCAACCCAAATGTCCATCACTGGATAAATGGAAAACAAAATGTGATATATACATACAATGGAATATTATTCAGCCTTAAAAAGGAATGAAATTCTGATATATGCTGCAATTTGGATGAACCTTGAAAACATTATGGTGAGCCAAATAAGCCAGACCTAAAAGGACAAGTATTGTATGATTCCACTTACATATAAGTTCCAAAAAAATAGTCAAAAAATAAAGAAATAGAGTCTTAGTTACCAGGGGTTGGGAGGAGGGGAAAAGAAAGTTACTCTTTAGTGGGTACAGAGTTTCAGTTTGGGATAATGGAAACCTTCTGGAGATGGACAGTGGTGGTGGTTGTGCAACGATGTGAATGTACTTAATGCCACTAAATTGTACACTTCGAAGGGTTCAAATCATAAATTTTATGCTCTGTATATTTTATCATAATTAAAAGAAGAAAAAGCAGTTTCAACAGCTCTCCATCACTTTCTGGATCAATTCCAAGCTCCTAAGCATGCTATAAAAAGTCTTTTTTTGGCCCATCCCCTACCCACTTCTCCAACTTGTGCTGTTTCTCCCAACCTCAAGGCCCAACGGAACTGTCTGTAATGATGAAAATGTCCTATATATGTGCTGTCCTACATGGTAGCCACTAGCTATATGTGGCCACTGGACATTTAAAATGTGGCTAGTGTGATTAATTAACTGAATTTTACATCTTAACTAATTAAATTTAAATAGCTATGTCTGGTTAGTGGCTACTGTATTGGACAGCACAGTTCTAAAACACAGAGTTACATAGGTTATTTTATAACCCCGTGCCTTTGCTCATTTTCTTCCTTCATCTTGTACGTCTTTCCCTTTCTTTCTCATTCCTAAACCCTCAGCCAAACATGGAAACTTCCAGGAAGGTGAGGCTGGGAAGGACTCCTGGGCATTTGGTGTCATGGTAAGTCCTCCCATTCTGGTTTTCTTTCAAGTGTTTATTTATTCATTCCTACAACTCTTTGCTGGGCACTGAAGATGCAAAGGTAGATTCAGTTCTTGCTGTAGATAGAGCTCACAACCAATTCTTCTTCCAGCACCCCTGATTACCCCTATCCTACCCATTAGTCAGGTCCTAACTTCCTCTTCTTATAAGGACACCAGTAATATTGGAATGAGGCCCACCCTAATGACCTTATTTTATCTTAATTACCTCTTTATTTTTTATTTTAATTTATCAATATACAATGTAGTTGATTTCATGTCCCTTTACCAGTCCCTCTTTTCTTCTCTCCCTCTCCCCCTCCCCCCATGAACATCATATCTGTTCACTTGTCTTAACAAGTTCAAGGACTTGTTGTGATATTGTGTCTTCTTCCCCACCCTTAATTACCTCTTTAAAGATCCTATCTCCAAATACAGTTATATTCCAAGGTATGGAGTTTAGGACTTCAAGATATGGATTTTGAAGGAACCACAGTTCCGCCCATAACACCACCCTACTTTAAGGACAAACACTACTCTCTCTTGCCCAAAGTCCATAGAGATTCTGTGTGCACAAGCTAAAACCCAGCCAGGGAATACCAGTATACTTCTCTACTAAATCTTTCTTAGAAAATCTTTTTTCCTCTTTCTTCAAAAACACAGGAAAAGACTTACCCAATTTAAGTTACTAAATAGAATACTCTGCATCATCTGCAAAGAGATTTCAGATGCCCTCACTGTTTATTCCAACGGTAATGGGAAGAACTTGCCTTATATTTGTGACAAAAGAACCAATTTTCATAAAAGGAAGTCAGAAAACCAAACGGCTAGCAAACACCACCCTACTACCCATGGTCACATCCTTATTAAAATTTAAAATAATAACAATAATATAACAAAACCCCCCTTCCCTAGAAAAAAAACTAGAAGATTCCAGTATGTTTTCTTTTGAAAAATCAATTGCACTCCCTAGAGCTATCCCTTACACATATACACATTTGCAAGAATACACATGCCCTTTGCACACTGAGTTAGTTAGGATCAGGTTCTTCTAGGAATAGCAGAAAAGCCAAAACTATGAGTCTTAAACAGGACAGAATTTCTTTTCTATCTGAGCGAATATAGTCGTGTCATCCAGGGTTTCTATGGAACTCCAGTCAGGGACCAAGGCTCTTACCTTAGCGTTCCACCATCTGTGGCCTCCATTCCCAAGGTCATCTTCTTGTTCTAGACAGCTTCTCTGTTCCAGCATCAATGCTACATTTCAGCAAGCACATATGAAAGAAGTTGCATGTATCACTCTTGCTTACATCCCATTGGCTAGAACTTAATCACATGGTCACACCTAGTTGCAAGGGACTTTGGGAAATGGATTCTAAGTCATCAAAGCCATATACCCAGCTGAAAACTGGGGGATTATTACTATAAAAGAAGGGAGCCACAAAATAAATGAAGTAGGTTTAGATTAAAACCCCCAAGTGTAAAGCAAATATCCATGAATCCATACTGATATAAATAAATGATTAAATAAATAGAAAATAGACAAATCTCTCATGCAGAAGAATTCCAAATAATTTATTTAGATGAAAGAAGTGGAGCATAATTCCCCACTTTTATGTGTGGGCTACACATAGCGACTTTCTTCCAAAGAATAAAGTATGAAAAAGAAAAAAATAAAAGAGTATTTAACAGTGGAGAAACCTGACAAACACTACCTCAAGCCAGGTGATCGAGGTTCACATCAGTGGTGATAAATGTTGTTGACAGTACACACCCCTGGCATGGTGATGAGAAAGGCTCTTTACTTCTGTGGTCTTTTTCCCCATGAGGAAAGCATCAGACAAATCCCAATTGATGGACATTCTACAAAATGCCTGACCAGCACTACTCAAAACTGCCTAGGTCATCAAAACAAGGAAAGTCTGAGAACCCATCACAGCCAAGAGTAGCTTAAGAAGATGTGTCTAATTAATGTAGCGTGGTATCCCGAATTGGATACAGCAACAAGAAAGGACGTTAGGGGAAAACCAAGGAAATCTGAATAAAGTATGGACTTCGGTGAATAATAATGTATCGATTCTGGCTTACTAATTGTGACAAATGTGCTGTACTACTATAAGGTATTAATAATAGGGGAAACTGGGCATGTGATATATGGGAACTTTCTGTGCTATCTTTTCAATAATTCTATAAATATAAAACTTTTCTAAAATTAAAAGTTTATTTTGAAAAAATGAAGAGAGACTAGATATTGAAGGACTACTGGCAGCCTCCCCATTTTTTCTCTTTGTGCCCCCAAATCCAAGAGATGTTCGTGCTAGAAAGGACCTTTGAGGCTATTTGGCTTATTCTCCAAAGTGAGGAAAAGAAAACTTAGGCCCTAAAAAAGAGTTTGCCTTCCATTACCCAGCCAGCTGGTGGGTGGAGCCAGAAGCCAGATGGCTTGCCTGGTGGCCATACGCTCTCCACTCCTCCACACTGCCTCCCTGGTCCCCAAATTCCAAAGGAGCAAGGGAGAAGGGGATGTGTGCTAGCTGCCCGGTGGAGGAGACACCCAGCATTGTGGAGAGCGCTCTGCCAGTAACTGTTCTTTTAACAATGGCGCGTCCCTCCATCTCTCTGAGCAGTAATTTCCTCACCTTGAAAATGGAGATAGTGCTAACTGCCCTGCTTATCTTCAGGACTGTTGTGAGCGCGAACCCTACATAAATGTCTGGTATTTATATGTTGTAATAGACCACGGGGGCCTTTTGACATACTGAAATTTGTGACATAGTCCAACAGAGTGGACCCAATTGCCACATTTCTTTATTCAACATGTAGACAGTATTATCTGTCTTTCAAAATTGGGATACAAAATTGGGTCACAGCATGTTTACTTTTTCTAATTAATCCCTAGAGGCCATTTACTAGTAGGACGTCCCAGTGTCTCTCCCACAACTCTCTGCTACTCGCCCGCCCACGCCGGAGCACTGGGGCATCAGGACTGCGCACGCACCTGGTGAGGTGAATGCACAAGCCTGCTCAGTCCACTGTTCCTCGGCTTCTTGTTGCAAGATGGTGTTGCGATTGAGAGGCAGTACTGCGTAGCCTGGCTTGTGAAACTGATTCTCTGGGACAGAGCACCTTGCAGGTCCAGACCTCTGCACAGGCCTGCCAGACTTCTCCAAGGGAGGACAGCACCATTTCCTCAGTGCTGAGCGCAGCCAAGAATATCCCATCTCTCTGCTCCCACCATGCAGCTCCTGGAGCCCAGCTCTTTCCATCCCCATGCTTGGGTACTCGTTAGCCTCAGAGGTTCCAGTGTCTACTACCTCAAAGGTCCAGAACCACCTTCTCCCCTTCTTCCCCAGGCTCCACCTCTGTAGTTCAGTTGCTTTTTTTTTTCTTTTTTCTTTTTTCTTAAGCCTTCAACACCCAAAGCATACTACCCTGTTTTCTAGATGTTTGAATTACTCACTCACTGACCCCTATTAATAGGCTGAGTTTGGTGCCTTACACCCATCCTTTGAAGAGAAACAACCTTCAGTGACTCAAAAAAAAAACCCATTTTAGCCATCTGAGGAAGACTCCCGGGTGATTCTCCCCTTTGGGGGAGGTGGTGCTACTCTCAGTGATTGCAAGGAGACGTTTTAGCACCAGTGATTGAAGGTAGGACCCCTCAATGAAGAAAAGAGGAAGGGGTCCCTCGTTGTACTATCTAGCAAGGCATCTTGCTATAAACAAACAGAAAATAAAATTGAGTGCCTACAATGTTCCAGGAGTTGTGTTTGGCACAGGGAATCAAGGAATTGATCAGATGCTGTCCCTGCCCTTAAGGAAGCTACAGCCTAGGAGAGGAAACACATAAACAGGTGATTACCATGCTGTTTGTATTATAAGAGGCTGCTAGAGGACATCATGCTAACGCAAAGGAGAGGCCCCAAGCAGTTCTGCAGAAAACAGCCACCCACAACTAGTCTAGATCTGAGAGGATCTCCTGTGGAGATGATACCCCTGGGCATGGATAATGATCTGGGTTTCAGGTGGAGGTACAGAGAAGGTGTGCGAATCTTCTCAATGCTAACATCATGAAAAATAAACCTAATGTGAAATTGTATAAGAAACAGAAAAAAAGGAAAGATTGTTTTATTAGCCTGGATTCTCTTGGTTGAAAGTGACAGACACTTAAATCAAATGAGTTTAGGCCAAACAGGGAATTAGAAAGATACTGGACCGTAATCAGGACTAAGAGCAACTTGAAATTGGAGCTTAAACATCACCATGACTCTCTGTCATCTCTTTCTTAGGGAGGAGGCTTCCTTCTCATCCATTGACTGGTCACCTTTACGTGGTGGGAACACGGCTCAAAAAGCTCCTGAGTCCAGCATCAACTGGATGAGGGGCTGCCACCATCAGAGAGAGATGACAATATTCTTTGGTTCCAATTTAGGAAACCCCAGGGGAAGATTCTGATTGGCCTGGTTTGGGTCAGGTTCACTCCTGGACCAATAAGCCATAGCCAGAGCTCAGGGAAGAGAGAGGGGAGAGACAGGGTTTTGCCCTGAAAAAGCCATGGGGACTGTATCAGTCCATTTCTGTTGCTTATAACAAAATACCCAAAACTGGGTGATTTATTTAAAAAATGAAATTTATTGCTTACAGTTTCTGAGGCTAGGAAGTCCAAAGTCCATCTGGTGTTGGTGACAGTGACTCAGGGGTCTCACATTGCAGGATGGTGGAAGCAGAGAGAGCAGAGAGAGAGACTCTCCTCTCCTTTAAAGCCCTCGGAACCACGCCCCTGACCCCCCACTTTTAGTCCATTCACTACTGCATGGTCCTCACAATGTAATCACCTCTTCAAGGCTCCACCCTTCAATTACTATAATAGGATCTCCCAGCCCCTTAACAGTCATAGTGGGGGCTAAGTTTCTAATACATAAAACTTGGCAAACACAATTCAAGTTTCAGTGAATTTTAGGGGGACATAATTCAATCCACTACAGGGACTGTTGTTGGTTCCCCCTTGTCCATTCCTGGAGGAGGGGGAATTGTGAACCCAGAACCACCCCAACAGACATCTCCTCCCAATTCAGTGCCAGAACACCCGGGAATTGAAGGGGTAATTTTACTGGGAAATTGCACCCCAGTTTTTTTCATTTCATAATTAAAACCCTAGACAAACTCTGAAATACCAGCTCCAATAGGCTAAATCTGTGTAACTACAAGCAGACAGTCATAGTTTTCTATTTCCTAGTCACCAGAAAGTTGACTGGAATAAATAAACGCAAACTGCTTACACGTCTAGCATTTTGCTAAGCATCGAGGGGATGGGATTGGAGTAGGAATTGGAAGAAATAAGATTCAAAGTAAGGTTCCTCAAGGAGCTTATCCACTGTTGGAGTTACCTTGGATCTTTGATCCTGGAAGTCATCTAGCGCACAGAGATTTCCCAGTAAGTTCCCAGGAGGCCACCAAAGAGATGGGGGTTGGGGGAAGTTGGAGCAGCAGGGAGGATGGGTCATAAGAGGCTGGGTAGGTGGGCTCTGTGCTCCTGGCCTCCTCCTTCTAGAAAATCTCCTGCCACATCTGTTATGTGTATTGGCATTTCACATACAATATGTTTGTGCAGAAGAGTTTTACTCCTTTAAAAATGTCTGAACACTACAGATATAGTCCAGCTCTCTCATTTTGCTCCTGGAGATTCCGATGCTCAGGAAACCTGCCTATTTCATGCACTTAGTCCTCACAACCATGCTATGATCTGGCTGGCTAAGTCAGACACGGTCTAGAGCCCTCTCCTTCTGACCCCCACGTCACTGTTCTGCCACCAACCTTCACTTCGCTTGCATGCAACAGCCAGATAGGACCATAGCCAAAAGGCCTTCTGTGAAGATTCAGAGAAGAGAGATTGTTCTGTTGAATCATTCACTATGCAGCAGTGTATTGAATCGTGCCCCACATGAAAGGTGGGAAAGGTGGAGGAAAAGAGAGGAAGGGAGGAGAGCGCTAGCACACCTGAGGCTGTGAACAATGCACTTGACATGTGCAGGTAAGCATGAAGAGAGAAAAGAGAAAAGGAAAGATGTGAAGGAGAAAGGAGTAGAGAAAGAGAGGATGGGAGCTGTAGAGGCCACACCCGCCAGGAAGATCCAAGAATAACACTTAGAACAGTTGACCTTTGATTTTGTGTCACAGATTTGAAGTCCTGTAATCACTGACTAACATTTTTTGGGGAATTCATAATCAAATGCTGTAAAATTGGTTACTCTGGCTGCAAATGCCTGTACTCAAACAGCAGATGCTTATTGAGAGTGACTACGTGGTAGACACTGTGCTGGGGGCCAGACAGAACATGGGGGGCTCAGGTGGACTCCAGTTTGATGTCACTACAGCCAATATTCAATTGACCACCAGTCATTTGCTGAGGATGGGGGAAACTACTTTTCTACCAATATAACTCATATACATCTCTGTTGATGTTGAAAACAAGAGAATTATTTCATGCACTGAAAGATTTTAACTTAATTAGAATTGCCTTCCATTTCACTTATTTTACTCTCATAACCGAATAGTGTTCCTTTCAAAGCATAGAGATAACTTACAATGATAGAGTTGTAAAATCTTATTCGAATTTTGCTTTAAAAATCTAATTTCTCTGACTTTCATGTTGACAGAATGTTTCCCCTGTTTTTGTTCTTGTTTTCGCTTAGGATTCTCTTAATCAGACAACTGCTTAAGAAGCCTGGTCTCAGGATTCTAATTTAGATAATAGCATCATTCTCCAGGACACAGCCACAGGCTAGGCATTATTTGGCTGTAACTGCGGGTCCCAGGGTGGGTGGTGTCAGGACATCCATTTGCGCCATGAAACCCTACAATACTGGCCAATTGGATTTTTTTTTTTTTTTTTTTTCTCCCTCTAAAGAAGGCTGTCTGCTCTGGCAGACCAGGGCCAATTCCGTCTTGCCAGATACATCAGGATCAGGTGTAGAAACTTGATTTAATGGCTCTACATTTCTCATTTATTCCTTGGGTGTTTGGTATCCCTTACACATTGACCCCCCGGGAAGCTGTCCTGATCACCCAGCTCTCAGTCTGGCTTTGGCTGCGCCAACTGGTCACATGCATTTAATTCTCCCAACAATGCTAAGAAAATAGGTAATATTGCTAAAACCATTTTACAGATGAAGAAATTGGGTCTTAGAGGGATTAAGTAACTTCCCTAAGGGCAAACTGACTGGAGAGCAGTGGAACCAGGGTTTGAAGCAGGATACGTAACCACAAAGCCCACACACTTGCAGTATATACCATGTTATACTGACTCCTCTAGGAAAGGTAAGTACACCTTTCACTTACATTCATATTTTAGAATTTCTGTCAAAATGGCTATTTTTGACTTGAGACTTACAAAGTCAAAAACACTGACTTTGAGTCACTAACTCAGTCCTATCAAGGAAGCACTGAGTGGTGTAGTAGGAAGAACACAGAGCTAGGAGAGCATGTCCGTGAGTCACAGTGCCAGACACAGGGTAGGTGCTCAGTAAACTTGTAGAATCACGAAGCACAAGTTGCTTTTGTACATTTGATTATACCTTTCTCCTGGGTCTTCAGAAGGGCACTTTCATTAAAAAATCCTACAGTTTATACCATCATGACAAAGTTTATAAAACACTGCAGTGTAGAAAAATTACTACCATTTATTGAAAATCCACTAAACTTCATTCCTAGAAATTGGGGAGCAAAGATAATGTAGGAGGACTTCTTTTTGCTAAAAGCAGTCTCTGCCTCTAACTGCTATTTTGTTCAACTTGTCTTCCCTTCTAACTTTGTCCCAGAAAAATCTCTAGGGAAATGAAATTAAGCTGTTTTCCAGACTTACTTTCAAAATTAGTCCTGGGCTGGCCTTCCACACAGCAAACACATTCTGTGTAGTCACAAGGGAGGACTGCATTGAATTCTTGGACCAACTATGAAGCTTTGGGGGCCAGACAAGCTGAACAAGCTCAAGAAAAACAGAGACGTATGTTTTGTACTAATTACTGCCCACGATGCTGGTCTGTCCAGGGGCACAAACCTCTTTCCCTTGACCTTTTGTCTGTCCTCACCCTTTCCTGCTGTTGGAAATAGTGTCTGTTTGCTGCTTCTGCATGGATTTGGGGCTGAGGAACTGTTATTCACAATAACTAAATCAGGCCATAGTTTTGCACAAGTGCCCAGGGACTATCATCGGAGTTAGTGCAATTTCCCAATCCAAATGGTCCTCCTTCGTGGTGGTGGGAGGTGGCGTGGTTTTTCTTGACACATGCGACTGCCTGCTGTGGTGAGTCATCCTATCAGAGGAGCCATCTGTAAAAGCTAGACATTGTCAAGGACTTGGCTTCATCGTTTTCCTGGAAAAGAAAAACTTCAATTTTAAATCTGCATATTCATCATTCTAGAGAAATAAACACAGTGTGAAACTAACTAAAATACTTAATAGTCAACAGTTAATAATTCCCCAATCATATGTGGGGCAAGATTTCATTCTAAGGAATTGTGACACTCATACATATGTAATTATACAGGCAGCATTCAGGAAAGCTATCTTTCTTTGCTATATTAGATTTTCTTTCATTCTGTGTGGGTTTTCAACAGATTGCCCCCAAGAGGAAAATACTACCTACTCTGTCCTTTCCTTACAGTGCTGAGGTCATGGTGCTTTAAGCATTACTGTAATTTCCTTTGTATCCAAGTCTTTCTTATCTTCTCATCCTTAAAGACATCTTTTCACTGACATTCTTTCTAAAAACAACCCAAAAAAAAGCAACAACAAAAATAACATTTGAAAAAAAGTAAAATATCTACACAAATTTGGATCCTGTTCGGGTAAGAACCATTCCAGAAGTAAGTTCTCATCTGAAGCCAAATTTCTCCGTTTTTTTAGCCACAAAAGGATGGCTTAGGACCTCAGAAATGTAATCTACAAGTTTCTAGAGCAAGACTGAGAGAGGAAATTTTAGCTGTCAAATATCAATGAAAGTTTTTGCCAACAGATTGTGGATTGTACTATGTCTTCTTTTAAAAATGTTTAAAATTGGGGAGATTTAGAGGGACTGTTTGTGGTCAGCCTTTGCAGATTATATCCACAAATGCCACTTACTTCCAATCACACAAGAAATTAAGAAAATCTATACCAATCCCTCTTGCAAAGACATTATTCAGTGGTAACAAGTCCCAATATGAAGAATCCTGGTTTCCTTCTGTTTAATCATATGGCCATTTTCCCAACTGTTTCACACATGCTAATGGAGTGTGACAAGTAAAACACATTTGGCTCAGTAGATGGTCCAACGTGAAATGGCTTTACAACCACAGAGCTTCTAATCATTTTTCCCCTAATCTACCACTGCTTTGGGGGGTTGGTGTCTTCCCTGTCATGAGTGATTTCGGTGCAATGATCAGGGTAGACTTGACAGATTCTTTATCAACGTCAAATGTCTTTTGTGGTTAAGTCCAGTAACGCTAAAACAAAACGCCTCGTAGATATTAGATATATGGTGGCATTACGGAATTCTCTTACAGGCAATATTTTTTGGTCAACCTGTGAAAAGAAAAATGGAGTGAGGACTAAAATCAAAAAAAGATGCAGCAGAAGTTTTGGCAGTTATTTCCGTGGAAGTCAGACAACGTGAATGACATGGGGCCAATCGCTCTTCCCCTCCTCCATTCATGTTAAAATAGAACAAAGAGACATTGCCAACAAAGAAAGCAATGATTTAGGGAGAGGGGGCTGAATCTCAATAGGCTTTTAATTTCAGGAAACATAGTAGTATTGCTGAAGAACATGGGACCCCTGCATGGGCACACACGTACATATGTACATGCCCACTCTTACCAATTAAAATTATAAATTTTCCTCATGAGTTTTTCTTTTTGCTTGTCAGGTTAATTTCGTAGGCTTCACTGACTTTATCAGCTCTCTCAGTATCTAACATTAGTGCAAACTGGCTTAGAAATAGTAGAATCCAAGCATCTCTGAACAAAATTCAGTCTCTGAGACACTGTATGTTGTTAAATTTTCCTGTGGTTTAAGAGTTAGCAATGCTATCAATATTGCACCTTTCCATCAGTCCAGCCATGACAACTTCATTATGGAGAATGTTCTCTTTGTCAGTTCACAACAATGGTTATTCCACAGGAAAATCCTTAAAGAACCCCTCACATGTGCACACAGCAAGGCCTAACTGTATACATGAGAAAGATGCCAACCTGCTCCCCATACCTGACCAAACTAAGTAAAATATCCCAACGACTTGCTGAATCTTAATTGTGTTAATCCAAAATTTGCGGATACCACTAATTGGAATAACATGAAATGCAAGAAGCTTCATTGCTTTTTTAGAAATCCAAAAGCCGAGGATAACAACATTCTCATCAAAGCTACAAATGGACAGTGGAAAGTACTCTTAAGTGCTGGGTGCTAACCTGGAATTGTTATCTGTTACACTACTCAACTGGTAAATTAATATGAACCAAGAATCCGTACTGCGAATCCTGAGTCCTCAACCTTCAGATTCTCCTCTGTATCATACAGTTAAAGGCTGAAGCTATTTCAGCATTTTATCTGATTTTTTTCTGTTTTATACTAATTTAGAAAGTTGGTACTTTCACGTAATTGAACTCATCAAAGCTAAAAATGTCCAGACCTTTTTATTAGGGCACCTTTCAATATTAAACTTTGGGGTCTGTTTTCCTACCAAGCAGGCACTTACCTCGCATTAGCACTAATGGCAGTTGTGCACAAACATTGAATAAGAAATATATATCTCTTTGTCTCTTTATACTGAGCTCCAAAGGGGGGTTAAAAAAAATAGGGAGAAAAAAAGAACTGGAAAAACTACTCTGAGATTGAATGAAAGAGGTAGAGTTGCAGATTCATTTACAAAGATGAAATTAATGACTAGTACCCTAAATTTCAGGGAGCACACAACTCTAATAAGCAAGATGAGGAGAAAATTTCTAGATCATTTTGAATAATACCCAAACCATGTTTTTCTGAAAAATCTGTTTCCTCTCCATCCCCAGCATATACATTAAACCCATTTTGCACTTGTTATGTACATAATGATTCTAGACAACATAAGAAGATTTCATGATTTTTTTTCTTATCATTTTTACTTATCTACCAGTGAGCCAATTTATGCAGTTTAAACCGTTGCTAAAGAAGATGCATCAAAAATTGTCTGTAATCATTACAAATAATAGCACAAAAATGTTCACAAGAAGCTGTTTACTTATCATATTTTTATTAAAACATCTTTTCACCTGCTTTGCTTTTCCCATGTCTGGAAACGGCATTGTAATCAGTCTTATTAACTGAGAACATAAATATGATTTATTATGCTCTGATAATGGAAGCTACGTGGACTCAGAGAAGGGCTATATTGTCCTTTGATAAAATGGCTCTTTTCTCTCAAATGGAGAGCTCTGTCATGAGAACATGCAGAATGTAGTGAATGATTATTTCCTCAGGGTGAGTGATGGAGAAGCCTGACAGAAAATCTTCTTGTTGACCATGACAGCCTCAGAGGGTCCCCAAACCTCCGTGAGTTTGACAACCTGCAGACACTTTTGATGAACTGTATTCTTCTGTCAGAGACAGCCTGTCTGGGAGGAGAAAAGAGACCTTTATTGTCTGATCGGCTATTATTGTCTTGATCTTTTATAAGCAATCTCTAATGCACATGAATATAATATCCTTTCACACAAGTGCCAAGCATAATAGAAATGTAGTTAGAGGACCCTCTCCCTGGTTATGTAAATGTCCTTATACCATAATTAAGAGAGATGGCTTGTGACTGATAGCGGAAGGAAAGAGTAATCAAACTGTTTTAGCATTATCTCCCTATTTTAAAGACTTCAACCCAGGGTAAACAGCATTTATGATAGATATAGGGAACCAGGTTATTTTGAAGTCTTAGCCTAAAAGGAAAAATAGTTTTGAATATGGTATTGGTGTTATATTTTTATTAAACATGCAAATGGCAGCTGGTTTTTTAGCCAAGAGTGATTACTATGCTGATATGACAGAAGAAAATGAGTAGGTCTCTCAAAATCCTGTCTGAGGGTTACTGCAGAACAAAGACCTATGAATAAGGAATGCACTTGCACAAATGGGTCCTTGAGTCCAAATAAAGTTCTCCCATAAATTTTCCTTTTATCCATTTCCAGGAGCCTAAATATGGCAAAATATATATATATATATATATTTTTTTTCAATTAACAAATAGATTTGCAGGCAAAATGCCTGCAATTATTGGGCAATTAAATTCACTTCTTACGTGGCCCCTGGGAGCCATCTCTGTTTCTGAATTATGAAGGATAGTTCTAGATGGTGTTTGTTTGCATTTGGTGGCACAGTTTTTTGACCTTCCAGATAAAACCCAACCAGACTCGGCGAGAGTGGGCCGGCTTATGGAGGCCAATGGCTTGATGCTCAACCTCAGCTGCTGGCAGAAAGGAGAAAAAGACATCACCCGTCCTAAAAATTTTAATCCCCTCCAGCAAAATACAATACTTAATTTTTCATTAACCTTCTGACATCTGGACTCAGAGTATCCCCACACCAATCACTAATGGGTTTTGCATTACCAATTAGTGGAGAAAACTCTCCGGTGCTGGTTAATCATTAGTTTCACACCACTGGGTGGTCAGAGTTCGAAGAGCAGTCCCTGAACCCAAAAGGATGGAGAAGGGTCCCTGGAGGCTGGGGAGAGATCTTGTTATTAAAAAACATGCGGCTCACAGGCACTGACCTCTATACCCCTTTCCTGGCATCGTGCCTCGAGATGGATTTGTATATTACACACGGTATGCGCACATGCTCACACACACATTTATGTACATGTCTGGGCCCAGAACAAATCACCAACTTAGCTGCTCTTTACTCAGCCTGCCCCATCAAAAGCAGATGAGACTGGAGGAATGCTCTCTCTCTCAGCACCTCTGTCTAGTTGCTTCTCTAAGCAATGACTTTCCCATGGGAATGAAAAAGTTTGCCATTTCAGAGGGAGTTGGGTTTTGAGAAGTGTTTGATCTCCCTTAAGAGATACTTCTCTGAAGTTCTGCCAACCCTCGATTATCTGTACAAATGAGGCTTAGAGAAAGTATGGATAGATTCGATTCATAGATAATCTTCAAACTCCACTTTGGTCTACGTTTTAGTTTCTTTCTGAACAAATTGTACCGGAGCAATTAACAACCAAAACTGATTGGATGTTTCCTTTCTTCTTTTATGGTCAATTTTGTGAATGTCAGCAGAGTGAGGAAATTGTCAAAACACTAGCAACAAGAGAGAGGAAAGGGAAGAAACAAAATACCCAGAGAGTCTGCAAACTAGATAATCTGCTCCTGAATAATTGAGAAGAATCTAATTTCAAAGATAATACAGAAAAGGCCCGGAGAGCAATTCCATCTTGAAAATGTGCAACCCTTTCTCCTTAACCCCAAAACAGCTAATAGAAACAACAACAACAACAACAACAAAAACTTCAGCCTACTGTCCCCATCCACATTTTTCCTGATCTAATTAATGCATATTCTAAGTTAAATTATATTCTAAGGAGGATCAGGGCAAGGAGAAGGATGCTCAAAGACATTTTTTATTTGTGATCTGTCTAGCTTCATTGTCAAGCACTGATAGCAACAAGGTTGCTTTCAAAACCATACCAGCCTAAAATTTCAGAAACCGATCCACCTCATATTTATTTATTTATTTTTCTATCAATATCTAAGAAAGGGACAACAACAGCTCAGTACTTTATTTATTTATTTATTTATTTCGTCCCAAATTTGTGATTCCTTATACAAAAAAATGTTTAAGTGCATTTGAGACTGAAATGGGAAACTGCTGTACTCGATTCTGCACGGTGCTTCCACTCAAGGCCAGCATTTAGAGATTTTTCAGTTAATGGAAGAAACAGTCTTAACGAGCCTACGCATGCACATGTTTCGGCCAGAGTCATTGACTGACCGCACTTATTTAGTTCTGCTTTAGAAATGAAAATCTAATAAAGTAACTGGCAGTTTAAATGTCACAGAAATTTTCTCCAACATCCCAACTGGAATTGTGAAAACAGGCTCAAATTCCTCTAATCTCCCCCCTCTTTCACCTTCAAATGCCATACTTCTGAGGCAAACCATTTCCTAAGAAATAGCAGAACTTGCTTGGGTTCAGAGGTCAGAGGCACAGGGTGGGGAGAAGGAAGAGTCTTTCTTCGAGTTGTAGGGGATTTGCTTTTTTCCTACACCAAGGCAAGAAGGACCGGAATCTTGAGGCTGGGAATGTTCTGCCTCTTGCAAAGGAATTCAAAGGAGCCATTGTGTTTGATACTTTGCTTCCCAATTGGCCTCTGACAGCAACATCAGAAGCAACAGATACTTCAGTTCTACATCTGGAAAGAGGCATTTCTAACACAGAAAAAAAAGAAGAAGAAGAAAAAAAAAAACACTCCTGAAGATACTGAAACCCAATTACTCTACATCCCATAGTCTTAAAGATTGGGATCTCTCTGATAGTGGGTGATAACCTTTTGCAGAACAGGAGCAGCTCCATCAGTACTTGAACAGATAACATTTCTATACTTTACTGTCAATAAAACTGATAGTCAAAATAAGTATGTGGGCTGGATGCTTTCATTCCCCCAACAATACCATTTCTTAAGCTACCAAATGAAAAACAAATTCTCCACTAAAAAGTAGAAACGGTTTAGGATGTCCAAGACTAAATGACCAAGGAATTGGTTTAGGTTAACCACTGTCCCCCTTGATCTTCTAGATGTATACAAGTCCTCATATTTATGGTTGGGTTTTTAAAGTCTGAATGGTCTGAATCTTAGCATTATGAATCTATTCCAGAAGAGAAAGCATTCTAAGCAGCATGGTCACCACACTCATGGAAGTTGGGACTGCTATATAATATCCCCTGGGAGAAATTTCCCCTGTTTCTATTGCTACTTTCCAAACAGAGATGAGCCAAGGGCAGGAAAAGAGAAGAGAAAGAACAGGAGCAGAAATCTTGGAAGCAGTGAGAGAGGTAGGGGGTAGAGGGTGGGGCGAGAGAAAAGGCATTTGTTGGTCGAGAGAGGTTTGTGAAGCCATTAGCATGCATGGTAAGGCAAAGAAAACCAACCACTGAGACAGCCTCCATTTCCCAAATTTTAGCCACAGACAAAGAACCTTAGGTAATTTTAGTTGTTCTGCCAGCCAAGTCATATCCTGGGCCCCTCCAAAGCCATTGGAAATGTCACAGGTTTTCTCATTTTGCTAATTTGATGGAAATTAAGCTTGTAAATCAAAAAGAACAGAACAAACTCTGTATGAAAGCACTCCTTCTTTATCCCCTGTTCCCCAACATGCTACATATTTGATTTTGTGCCCAAATGATTTAAGATTCCTAAATGCAAGTGAAAAATTTGTTTGAGATATGCTTACAAAACCACCTAAATCTCAGCCTAAGTTTCCCATTGTAGGAACATTTTAAAGCAGACATAGAGAATAATTGTACAGTACTCATACAAAAAAGAGAAATGGAGGCATACCCACGAAAGGCACATGGAATCGTCCTCAAAAGAGCTCGAAGCGATATGCTAATTAGCCTGATATGATCATTGCACACTCTATAAATGTACCCAAATATCACATTGTACTCCATAAATATTTACAATTGTCATGGGTCAATTAAGAAAAGAAAAGTACTCGAAGTGATTGACAAGTACATCCCATGGCAATCTGATGAGTCTTGACATAAGCCACATTAGCAAACTTTTCTCCAACTTGCCCTGTGCATTCTTGACTGGTTCCCCTTTTCCTCTGCCCTTCCTTCTGGGCATCTTTATTATTTACTTATTCATTTATATTTTTACCTATGTCATCTGCTATCCTTTCCTTTAGATTTTGACCATCAGTTATTCAGACACAACACTAAGGCAAGACCTACAATTAAAGAAAGATGTTAATTTCCATTATAGAAACAGCCACTCTCCCCCACTCTCAGCTACCTTTCTCCACCAGTTACGATTATCCACATTCAGAGCAAGATTAAGAGGTGTGTATCCATTGCTGGCCCAGACCAAGTGCAGAAATGATGGTGGTTGCTGAGAAAACCTGAAACAAGTGCCAAGTGAAATAAAAAATATGACATTCTCTGCAAAGCCTAGAACCAACCCTTAGGACGAGTGTTATCTAATCCCTGGACCTTGAACCCTAACCCTGAGACCCTAGGGGCACCCAGAGCAACCACATTTTCAAAAAGACCCCAGTTTGATTCCTGAATTCTCAACTCTAGGCCTTTGACTACTGAAAAATTAGGCCGAATTTGGGGGAATCTCATTTCCTAGTGACTTTGCAGTTGCTCGCTCTTTGAACACATCTTGGGGCTTTGCCAGCATCCTACATTTTCATTCATTTTATTGTAAAAGCTTCTTTTTAGCTATAAAGACTTATGCCAATTAACATTGCATTTTGTCATCCTCTTGGCGGCTTCAGCCTTCAAGGAGAAGATGGACTAGTGACTCTATTTTTAGTGGTGAGTGATCTCTCAGCCATAATCACAGCCTTAGGAGTGCACCATTCCCAACAGTGTTTTTCTTTGTTTCTAGTGTTAAAATATTAAATATTCAAGCAAAATGTTCTGTGACAGAATATCTCTTTGTGCTAATCATCTGGTTTAAAGTTAAGAAGATAGAAACCTCATACATTTGACAAAGATAAAAAGAAAGGATGAAAGGGGAAAAGTATGGGCAGGGATATTTCTCTCCTGGGATTGTCACTCAGGTGCAGACAGGCAACTCTTGCTGATTCTTGCTAATGGAAGAGTCATTAGCCAGACAAAGCCAAACCTTTAGTTTCAACTTCTTTCGTGATCCTAATGTTACTGGGACGATTGACAGCAGTTATCAGCCAGTTAGGGGTCATCTGTCCCAATGCTCAGATTAATGGCTTCTGATAGACACACTAAGGAATTCTCATAAAATTGGGTGGGCAGTAGAGAGAAGAAAAGCAAAATCACAAACGATGTCCTCTACACCAGGATCCAAGCAGCGGTGGCAACACGAAACCCATCCCAAACCACATGAACAGAAAACAGAATTCTGCTGCCCCTGTAACTGGGAAGTCCAAGGCAAGGTCTAGACTCAGGCATGGGTCACTCAGGTGCTCAATGTGTTCAGAAATCTGCTTCTCACCATCTCTTAGTTGGTTTTAGTTTCCAGAAAGATTTTTCTACTTGGTGGCAAAGAAAGAGAACGGCAGCCCCATGATCCCACTTTCACCAAGGATATTTTTCCAAGGGATCTTAGAAAATGTATGTCTCTCTATTTCCCAGGAATCAGATCAAATCACCCAAAAAACTCTTTTTTTTTTTTCTTTCTTTTTAACCATACCATTTACCATGACCCAAAAAGACTCTTAAGAGTGCTGCTTAGATCACTTGCTGATTGGGAAGCCTGGTCATTTGATTGACAGCCCTACCAGAGTCACAAAGAATGTGGGAAGGACAGATCTAAAAGGAAAAGAGCCTTTTATCAGAAGAAAGGTGAATGGCTGGGAAGTGAAGGCAGATGACCCCCAGGCAGTGCTATTCCAGTCACTTTGAACCTAAATCATTTGCAGAGACCTTTGGCACTCATTAGCATCCCTTGGCTCAATGGCAAGATAATGCCTCACCTTCGCACCAAGTTGTTGCAATGCTTTTTATGTCTCAGTGGAGAACAGACCTCAGCACGTTATGCACCCAACTACATGGATAAGCAAGATCTGCTCAGCAGCTTGCAATGGTTCCTTGATTGCCATTACTGACCATCAGGCAAATAAGTAGTTACTGACTTTAGAACTCCCTGTTTACTCAATAACCCTTGATGGGAACGGTGATCCCTTTACAGAAGTACGTATTATAGAAGTACATAATTATAGACTTTTCAAATGGTTATTTCTTTTAGGCATTTGCCTGTAATAGCTCCTTCAAAGCTGTTAAGGTTTTTATCATGTGAAGACCCACGTAGAAAATATGTAGTTCACTCCTCATTGATCTAATAGACAGCAAACATCTTTAAGATGGTGCTAGTTTCCTGCCGAGAACACACAGACAGCCTTGTCTTGATAGGGCTATTTGGGCAAGAAATCAAATTGCTGTTAGATCACGCTCACCTTGTTTAGTGATTAAATATTGACACTGAATGATCATCGGTCATTGTTTCTTCAGTTTCCCCTGAAGGAAATCATGTCACAGCAACTTGTCCTGACTTTATTACTACCCAGTGAGGATCCTTCTATAAAAGTAAAATGCCAGGTGGGTCTGCTGGCTTCAACATATCTCATTACTAAAGAACAGGACATAATTCTTAACTTTAACAGAGAATAAGTTTTTTATGCATAGTAAATGCATTGGTCCCACAGAGGAAACCACAGCCAGGATCAGGAGATTGAGAGATGCCTGCTTCTGCCATAAGCTTAGAAAATCATGTGATATATGATGTGATGCAATGTATGTGTCTTAGTCTGTTCAGGCTGCTATAAGAAAATACATTAGAATGAGTAATTTATAAACATAACAGAAATTTGTTGCTTGCAGTCCTGGAGGTTTGGAAGTCAAAGATCCAGCTGCCAGCAGATTCAGTGTCTGGTGGGGGCCCATTCCTCACAGATGGTGCTTCTCTGTGTCCCCACATTGTAGAAGGGGAAAAAAGGTCCCCAAGCCTCCTTTTAAGGGCACTAATCCCATTCATAAGGACTCTGCCCTCATGACCTAAAGGCCCCACCACTTAATACTATCACATCAGGGATAAGTTCCAACACATGAATTATGGGGGACAACAACATTCAAACCATAGCAGTATATATCAGACACATCATTATAGGAGATGTGTATTTCATTATAAAAATTATTGGCTTGCCAGGTTTGAATGAATCTCAAGATACACACTGTAGTAAAATTCATTTAAACTTCTTAGTTCAAATCAAGAAAATATCAAGAGTTTACAATTCTTTCAAAGGTACTAGGTTAAGTGAGGGAGATACAAAGATAAAAATAAAGTTTGTTTTCATGCTTGTTCACCTACATCAGGACTCTGTTTTTACTAGTCCTATTTCCCACTGTTCCTATTGACAGTCTCTCTAGGCTTGCTTCACTGTTTAGAACTTCTCCCCAAGTCTCATATAAGTGCAGCTCCTTTTCAGCTTTCTGCCTTTGCATGTGCTTTTTCTTCTGATTAAAATTTCCCCCTTCATCTGCCTAGACCTTACTAAAATGTCATCTCCTCGAAGAAGCCCCTTCATTCACCCAAGCACAGCTAGCCACACACTATCACTGTTTCTGAAGCACATTCTATAAGCATCTATATTGTACCATATGTGTTTCTTGCTTTGTTTATTTGTTTTTCTCCCCCATTACACTGTGCTCTCCTTAAAGGTCAAGATTCTGTCTGATTCATGGCTGTCTCTTGCAGAGTGCCTGGTAGAAACAAGTCCCTAGTAAGATACAGAATAATGGTCGCTTACTTGACCTCATTCCTTCTGCAGAGAAAAGCCACTTTTATTCCATTCCCCACCTGCATTTCTACTGTCCAGGCCTCATAGGTGACTGGAAGAGAGACAGAGATGCATAAACCAGGATTGGACAAACTCAAATCAAAGCTGCAATGGAGATTAAAACAACAATGAAAGGGCGATGGGCGGGAGGGACCTGGACGTAGTGGGGAAAGAAGGAGGAAGAGAGGGCAAGAGAAGTGGACAGAGAGCAAGAGAGATGGTGGTGAGAGCACTGCAGGAGGGGACAGCATGAGCCGAGGCTCTCTGTCTGGGGAGCAGTGGGAAATGGAGCGTGAGGAACAAAGGGACAAATACGAGACCTTGATGTGGAGGGAGCTTGTGAAAACCATGGGACAATGACACTGGGATCTCATGTTAGAAAGGTCAGCTGGGGTAGGGCTGACCGCTGACAGTCTGGGTGGTTGAGGAATTTACACTTTGGACTCCACAAAGGTGGAGATGTGTGGAGGGGAGAGAGTGACATGGAGGCACTTGATCCCCTCTGCACTTTGGTAAACCAATGGGGAAATTATGAAGACTTGGGGTCCTTATGCTCAGGACCAAGAAACTCAGACCACATTTTGCAAGAATCCCCCCACTCAGCCAACTTAAATAAAACACAGGCCTTCCTGGCATACCAGATGAGAGAACAACTTGCAGGTGATCAACCCTGCCATTCCTTAGTCTCCAGATCCTCAAGCATGCCGGGAACTTGCTGTGTCCTCTCCTGGGACTCACTTCCCCCAGGCGTTCTGATGGCTGTCACTCCTTTCATTAAGATCCTGCTCAAATATCAGTTTTATGGATAGTCCTTTCCTAACCACCATGTCACAAGTAGCACCCCCATCACTTTGTCCCTTTGTCCTGCTTATTTTTCTTCAAAGCACTTATGGTTACTTGGCATCAAATTATATGTCTATCTATATACTTCATTATTATCTCTATCTTCCAATTCAGGGATTACCAAACTTTTTCTATAAAGAGCCAGACAGTAAATATTTTAAGGTTTGCAGGCCATAGGTCTCTGTTGTAACTATTCAACTCTGCCATTGTAGCACATAAGCAGCCATAGACAATGCATAAATAAATGGAAACAATTGCATTTCAATAAATTTTCATTTACAAAAATCAGCTTGTGGGCCAGATTTGGCCGTGGGCCATAGCGTGCTAAACCTCATTCTAGGAGAAAGCTCCATGAGGTCAGCAACACTGTCTGTCTTGCTCATTCTTGGATCTCCAGGGATTGGCACATAGTAAGCACTCAATTAGTAATTTTTAAAGAATGCAGAAATGGTATCCTACGGAAAACAAACAGGGATGTGGAAATATTACACCCATGTGAATATACACATTCCCTTTGTGATGGTTAACTTGACGTGTGAACTAGGCTGGGCCATGGTGCCATGTGTGATAAAACATTATTCTGGACGCTTCTGTGAGAGTGTTTTTGGAGGAGAGTGATATTTAAACCAGTGGACTTTGAGTAATGCAGATGGCCCTCCATAATGTGGTGGTCCTTAGTCAGTCAGCTGAAGGCCTGAATAGAACAGAAAGAATACTGATACAAACACTGCCCCTGCCACTACTCCACCACACCCCACAGCAAGAGGGAATTTTGCCAGCAGATGGTCTTTGAACTTGAACTACAACATAGGCTCTTCTCTGGTCTTCAGCCTGCCAGCCCACCCTACAGATTTTGTACTGGTCAGCCTCCATAATCTCTTTAGTCAATTCCCTAAAATCAATCAACCAATAAATAGGTAAATAAGTAAATCTATTGGTTCTGTTACTCTGGAGAATCCTGACTAATAAACACAGAAATATAGAGCAAATTTACTCCATTAGCAAAGTAGGGAACCAGTTGGTTCTGGAAAACTGGAATCTTAACCCTGATCATACCCAAATCCCCATTACAGCAGCTTCAATGATGCCCTGTGGACTTAAGGGAAATGTTCAAACTTTCCTTAGCACAGAAGAGTCTTTCAAGCCTGGCTTCCACCCATCGCCGCCTGTACGTCCAGTGAGTGTTGGTGTGCCTAGTACACGAGAGCCACACAGTGGTACTGATCACTGATCACTGACCCCAAAAGCCAAGTTCTTTCAGGTTTCCATACTTTTGCATATGCTGTACCCTCCACCTGGAGCGACATCTCACCCACTTTTCACCTGGCTAATTCCTATTCATTCTTCAAAATTTCCCCTGGGAGCCCTCACAGGATGGAATTAGGTAGGTGCCCCTGCTGCAAACCATCTCCTCATTACAACACACCCTTTGCATGGTAGCTGTTGGTTTGCTTCTGTCTCCCCCAGGAGCTCCCACCTCCTGAGGGCAGAGACTCCCTGTTCATCTTCTCTACCCACCTCTTCCTGCCTTTCAGTCCCCAGGTCTGTACCTAACATGCAATGAAGACATTAGTGGGCAGTTAGATTAATAAACAAACAAAATATTTTAAGAAATTAAACCATGTTTAAGATGGTGTTGTTTATTTGCAATCTGTGAGAATTCAGAATAGAATCACCCAAGGCAGATGCAAAGCCAAATTCCAGGAGTATTAAGAACCTGTTCTGGGGGCTCTGACTGAACAGAGCTTCCTGTAATCAGAAGAAAGATTGTTCAGATTGAGTGCTAAAGGTGGAAAAGTTCTGCTGTCTCAGCTCTGCGCCATCCCAACTTCTCAGAACACTACTGGGGTGGGAAGTGGAGAGAGAAAAAAACAGTCTGAGCCTGGACAGCCACATTCAGCTCTCCTACGTCAAAAATGTTCGGCTAATGTCTCATTAGTGGCATTGTCCTCAGTGGATGGCCCCTAACTAGATTGTCCTCAGCAGGCAGTGCTTAACTTAGCAGATGGCACCTAACCAGATTGTCCTTGGTGGATGGCGCCTAACCAGATTATAAGGCTCTTCCTCGTTCTATCACTGACTTGCTCTAGTACTTTTATGTCCCGTGCTTTTATTTCTCAGTGCCTCAGTTTCTGCATCTGTAAAACAGGAAGAAGAATTCTTGGCACCTGCCACAAGGAAGGGTCATGCAAATGGAGGAGCCAGCATCTGTAAAGTACTTTGCATTTCCATAACTTTCTCTCTGTGAATCTGACGTGGCATTATTATTACTTCTGAAAATGTCAGCTCTCATCTGAAAGGGTTATTTCGATCAAAAGGCTTTCTTCAGGAGCACTTCATAAAGGAAAAGTGAGAGCATGCACATTCTCCTTGGAACCATTGTAATTAGTCCCAGTAACAGTTGGGCCATTTTTTTTTTTTTTTCAGTTCATTTATAGTCAGATTCTGCAAAATTGAAAACATCCAACATCTGGGCTGGAAAACTTGTACAAAGACAGAAGCCCCCCAAATGGGCATGTGTGGGCTTCAGGGGCACAGGTGCCAGATGCACATTTTGCCTTGACTACTCTTTTCAACCTTTAGGAAAAAAATTATAATTGAATTTTTGTGCTTACAAAAACCCTCATCGGTTTTCAGCCTTAATTTTTTAATAGTATCTTTTCTGACTAGTTGTGAATTTAAGATTCTCCCAATCAGAAATTTCTAGGAAATCTTTTAATGATGTATAAAAGCAATTGGGGGTCCAGTTGTAACCATATAAACTTTCACAGAGACAGATAATAGTTAATACTTATTACCCCTACATTGCGGGCAGGCCCTGTTTTAAGCTCTTTGGAGGTTTTATCTCATTTACTCTTTGCATCCAATCCACGAAGTAGGTACTATTGTTTTCTGCATTTTACAGGTAACAAATCCAAGGAACAGATAAACGAACGTGCCCAAAGCACCATTATTACAGAAAAAAGCAAAGTGTTTTGGTTGATGTTTAAAGGAAAATTTCACTTAATTCAGCCTTAATACAGCAAGGATCCAAGATATTAATCTTTGATATAATAAAGTTATCCCAACCAAATTAAGCCATACCCTCTCCTGGGAAGAGCTGTGCAGAGCCTTTAATGCAGCTTTCAGAGATCAGAGGGTTTGAGCTCCAGGAAACAATCCCAACTAGAGTCTGCCCCAGTTTCTGCCATCTTCTTTGACACTCTGGGGGGAGAAAACACACACACACACATTCACAGTAACTTATTTCAGCCATTTGCTGCAGAAAAGCTGTCTTCAATTCTTGTTGTTTTCAGCATGCCACCCAACAGCCTCTAGAAGTTTCCTCAGGGAGGCAGGGGAATTTGCTGGATTGCCAAACAGCCTTAGAAAATCTGCTGGGGAACTCCACGGAAGGGCTTTGTGAACAAGGATAAAGAGAACACATTAGCGTCGCCTTGTTTCATGAAAAAGGGAACACACACCACAAAACTGTACTATAAAATCTCATTTTACGAACTCTAGGTAAGATGCACAGCCCCGCGGCACTGGCACAGCCCGCCCTGGTGGCTCTGCCGTGTGCTTTCTCAATGAAGATGTGATTCCACTCCAAGGGCTCGCTTAGATAAAACCAGAAGGGTTTATGTGCACAGCATTTAACTTTAAACATTTCTTCATGGAAATTTACAATGCACATCATTTACATATTCAATACCAGTGACAATTTACTTCTCCCATCTGAACAGGGCTTTCAACTATGCCACTTGAACTAAATTAATAAACAGTAATTACAGAATGTTGTGTGAGCTAGCTGTTGATGTTGAGCAGATTCTAATCAACACCTTCTTTTAAGGGCCAATTAAAGCTGAATGTATGCAATATAAACATCTTCGAGTATTTAGACATGAACCGCAGAACAAGGTAAAAAAAAAAAAAATTAAAATCCCAACAATTAGACTGGGGATGAGCCAGTCAAACCTGAAGAGATGGACCCCTTTCAGCCAGTCTCTAAAGTCATGTTAATTCCGTGAAATGATGAGATTTTTGTGAAACGGGGAGGAACTCACAGGACTCATTAGGCCGATCCCCATACGTTTAGAGATTTCTCCAGCACCTTGTGTTATTTTCCATATGTTTTAAGTTTCATGGCATTTCTTTTTCAACTGCCACAAACGCTTTTCTCCTTAATTCATGTGCATCTCAGCGAAAACTTAATCTCCATATTTCTGACTCATTTACGTATAAATCATCTACATGTTACTTGGTGTCTAGGAAACCTTTTCTCAGGCCCCATCTTTGGCCATCCAGGTGCTACACAAAGCAGAGAGTGCACTCCAGGCTCCAAAATGGGGGGTTACATCCCAAATAAGTAGGACACACACTAGACACTGAAGAGCAGGATTAGAAGCTGTGGGAGGAAAAGTTGGACAGCCTCTCAATCATCAGCTGTCCTCAGAACCGATCGCTCCTGCTTCCTACCAGGGCAGAGAGCTTCATGGCTTCAGGAAAAGGTGAAGAGGAGACATCCCAGTAATGCTACAAAGTTCTGGGAAATGGACAGAACTGCACCAGTGACCAATGTGTGTGGTAGTGAGTGGGTTTCTCCAATGGCTGGGAGAAATTGGTAGCTACGTTTCTTCCAAAATATGCATCTCAAGGGGTTGGAGTGGGAGTGAGTTGCCTGTAAAGTCCACTTTTATGGGACAGATGATGCATCCCTAGGGTGACCAGGAGAAGTCTAGGATGTGCCTGGTCCAAGTGGGTGTGTGAGGCACATTCATTGGCCTTGTGACCTTAACCCTCCCTTCTCCTTTCTACCTTAGTTCCAAGGATGCGCCTCACGGTGCCTGCTTCCCTTAGGCTACTTGACTGCATTCTGACAGCACACCTCAGCTGCCTTTGCCTCCTCTTTTCTACTCAGACCTTCTCTCGCTTCTCCCTCCTGGACTTGTCTCATCTCTGACTGTTGAACTCTTGCCCAGTCTCAAGGCTGGCTTCAAGCTCATTCCCCTCTCTCATTCACTCTCTCTCTCTCTCCCTCTCTGTCAATGTCTGTTGGTCCTTCTGCCTCTCTCTCTTTCTTACCTCCATCCTTCTGGAATCCACGTTGTCCAACACTTAACCATAAGCTGCTTTGAAGTAACTCTCAGAAAAGTTGACTTTGGTGAGTTGCTCACTCCCCTGGTATCTACGTTTACAAGTGTGCCCTCATCCTCTCTCCGTAACTAGACTACAAAACCTGGGGGCAGAGATTTCGTACTTACACGGCTTCACCATAGCTCCTAGCATAGGACTACTTATGTGAGTAAGTGATAAATGAATATTTGTTGGATTAATATGAATGAAGCTTTCTTTAAAGTCAATAAAATGAAAGTCTCTGTTTGGCTTCAAATATTTTCTCAGGGAAGGTTTCCAAGAGGATCTCACATTTTATTTTATTCACTTTACTTTCTTATATATATAATATTATAAAATATTCCTTTTATTTTATTAAATAAAAACTTTATTATTTGGAAGTATAATCATAGACTCTGGGCCAGAAGTCAAAATTTCAAGATAGTTCTTATTTACTAGCCACACATTAAAATGGGAGAAGTATGGAGCCATGGGGCTGGCAGAGAACCCTCTGGAAAGGGCTGTACTAAATAGATGCCTAAAGAGAGACTCTGATGTTTGTTCTGTGCATGATCATAATAGCCACAGTCACAATAATAGTGATCATTTATTTAGTGTTCAATATAGGAAAGAAATGGCCCTCACTGCCCTCATTCAAGCCTGCCTGGAAGCCAGGTGCGCACGTGGGCAGGTGCCACCAGGCAAAGTGCCCAGGCCCTCCCTCCTCTCATCTTTGATTCATTTGATGAGTTTCTTTCTTGTCCTTCTTGTCTTCATACTCCACGTGGTTCTCTGGACGATCCCATCTCCTTCCCATGGCATCACCCCACAATTCAGGAGCAGGAAAGAGGAAAGCTCTGGAGTGGCAGCTGGAGCCCTTGTGCCTCTCCTGAGCTGTGACCCCCTATTTCTAACCAATCGTAGGTCATCTTCCTCCAGTGCCAGAGAGCCACCTGAGACACATATGCCCTCAAATGAACCTCTGTGCCCTTGTCCTGTTAAAACATGTTCTTTTTTCTCTTTCCGTTCTTTGTAAATGGTATTAGTCCTGACTCTCTTGCCTGTACCAAAACTCTGAGCTTTGTCTCTCACGACATGGCGTGGAGGAAAGGGCAGAGCTCCGGAAGCTTGTTTCCACCGCTGGCTAGCAGTTCTGCGCCTTAGGATAACTTTCTTAACCTATACGAGTATATTTTCTCATCTGAAAATAGAAATAGGTTAACTGGGCTATCCCATATTGGACCTTCAAGAAATGTTCATCTCCTTTCCTTTCTTCCTTTTTGTTTCTCTTCTTCTCTTCTCCCCCCACCCCCACCTCCTGATCCTCCTCCTTCCCTTTCTCTCTCCCACTTCCTCTCCAAAAGCAAGTTAATCACCAAGTCCTATCAATCACGCATCCTAGGAGCCGCCCCCTTCTCTCCATCCCTAGTCTCCTCATCATCTCACCTGCAACGGCTCCCAATCCAGTTTTCCTGCCTCTGCATGCTCCTTCTCTAGTCTGTCCTTTTCTGTGCTCTCAGTTATCTGAAGACCTACCTCCCTTGTATAAAAACCTGCAGTTGTTCCCAGACAAGAGAAAAACCAAACTCTTTGGCAATAGAGTTTCTACACCTCATACTTCTTCATAATCTACCCCAAATTTCTTCTCCATCCTTATCTTCAGGTAGTTCCCAAGCTACCCCTAGGTTTCAGCTGGGTTTTTGCCATTCCCTGACTATGCTATGTTCTTTAGTACCTCTACATCTTCATGCACGCTATTCCTTCTGCCTAGAATCTCTACTACCCTATCCAACGTGCATACCTGGCAAACCTCTACAGAATTTCCCTAACATTGGTAAAATGTGAGTTCCTCTTGAAAACCTTCCTTAATCCACACATGCTAGGTAGGTGGCTACTGCTGAGCTCTCAAAGTCATTAATTAATTGTGGTGTCTTGGCCTCTTTCCACTCCCATTGTCCCCTGGGTCTTGGCTTTGCCTTATATATTCTTATATCCCTACAGTTGGTATTCTCCCTGAATCCAAATTTCTTTCATCCTGGCATTCTCTTGCCTAATTATAAGCCTATGCCACAGTAATTCCCTCCTATAACAACAGAGTATTAAGTTTCTAGCCTGGGCTTTGGTATCAGAAAATCCAAGTTTCCAGTCTCAGCTTTACTGCATATTAATTGTATGATCTTGAAGAAAATTCTCAAACTCCCTAAGCCCTTAATAGTATCTTCCTCACACAGCTCCTATAAAGATTAAATGTCTGGCATTAGACTATCCTATTATGAGGGGTCTTCAAAAAGTTGATGGAAAGATTCATGTTATCTTTAGATTACATTTTTCCATGAACTTTTTGAAGTACCCTCATAGAGGTCCATGGAATAGAATGAGGGTCCAGAAATAAAACCTCACATTTTTTTTAATAATCAATTGGCTTTTTACAAGGATGTCAAGCAATTTAACAAAGAAAAAATAGTCTTTTCACAAAATGGTGCAGGAACAACTGAATACTACCCTGCCAAAGAAAGAAGTTCCTCACATCATATATAAAAATTAACTCAAAATGGATTATAGACCTAAATATAAGAGCTAAACTATAAAATTCTTAGACAAAAACATAGGAGTAAATCTTGATGAACGTGGATTGGGCAATGATTTCTTAAATATATCAAAAGCACAAGTGACAAAATAAAAATAGGCAAATTGGAGTTCATCAAAATTCAGGAATTTTGTGCTTCAAAGGACATGATCAAAGCAAAAAGACAACCACAGAATAAGAGAAAATACTTGCAAATCATATATCTAGTAAGGTATTTGTATCCAGAATATAGAAAGAACTTACAACTCGACAATAAAAACATCAACAAATAACCCAATTCAAAAATAGGCAAAACATTTGAGTAGACATTTCTAAAACACTAAACATATATATATGTGTGTGTGCACACACAGGGATGATCAATAGCACATGAAAAGATGCTCAACATCATTAGTATTAGGGAAATGCAAAACAAAACCATAATAAAATACCACTTCACACCTCCCAGGATTACTAAAATCAAAAAGACAGACAATAACAGTTTAGCAATTGCTCAAAAAGTTAAACGTATCATTATCATATGATCTAGTGATTTCACTCTTAGGTAAATGCCCATGAGAACTGAAAACGTGTCCACACAAAAACTTGCACGTTAATGATCATAGTAGCGTTATTCATAATAGTCAAAAACTAGGAACAACTCAAGTGTCCATCAACTGACAGAGAAACAAAATATGGCATATCCATACAATGGAATATTATTTGGCAATAGAAAGAAATAAAGTACTAATACATGCTACAACATGGATGAACCTTGAAAACATGCTAAGTGAAATAAACCAGACACAAAAGGTCATACATTTAATGATTCCTTTTATATGAAATATTCCAAATAGGCAAATCTGTAGAGACAGAAAGTAGCTCGGTGGTTGCCCGGGGCTAGGGGGATGGGTGAAATAGGGAATGACTGACGATGGGTAGGTGCTTCTATTTGGAGGTGATGAAAATGTTCTGGAATTAGATAGCAGTGATGGTCGTACCAACTCTGTGAGTATACTAAAAGCACTGACATGCACTTTAAAGGGGTGAATTTTATGGTATGTGAGTTTTATCTCAATAAAGCTGTTACAGTAATAATTAATTAAAATTTTACAAAGCAGATTAAATGAGATCCTTGGTACATGATAAGTGCACAATAAATGCTAGTTACTATCATAATGTGTGTCTCTGTCATGGCTATATTGTTTTTCTCCTGCTGTAATGTCCAGATTGATTTAGTTTGCTGTTTTCCACACTAGAACATGAGCTTTTGGAAGACAGGGGCCATGCCTTGCTTAGACCCTATACCACGTTTATTTCTCTCTTTCCAGTCCCTAGAGAGATGTTTGGCGAAACATGGAGAAAACTGTACATATAACTGTATAGAAATTAAAATGAATTAGTGAATGAGTGAGCAAGTAGGGTTTTCACAGACATATTTAGCAACTCTATATTACACCAGGCTTGGGTTTAGACATTTTCAGGAAAATGCACACCAGTCTGCAGGGATGCTGACAGTTTCAGGGACCCTCCATAGCTATATGCAGCCCTGAGTTTGGAGGGAGAGAGAGAAGGGAGAAAACACAGGTGGGTGAATCCTAGTGGTCATCCTTGAGGTCTCACGTGGTCTGACCCATTTACTGAGTTTCAGTCTGTTCTCCTGGGATAAAATTCTTCAGAAATTAAGAAATCTAAACCTTGGAACATAGAAACGCTCAGCGCCAATCAAAAGCCAGGATTTTTGATTATTTTTATTCGAAATCACAACTTTCTTACAGAAAGCTGCCAACAGCTCCCCTGACCTCTGCTGAGATAGCATAGTTGTAATTTTGTAATTCCAGTCCCATTTTATATAGGACTCTACTCTCCCTTCATTCTCCCATAAAAAGATTGGTAATCAGTCACAGAACATTTCCTACTGATCCTGGATATTGCCTAAAAATTTTTCTCAGCACAGTGCTTCGAGAAGCCACTACCAGCCTGTTTGACTTATCTATAGTTGTGTAACAAACCACCCCAATATTTAGTGACTTAAAGCAACCATTTTATGATCTCTCTCAATCCTGTGGGTTGACTGAGATCAGCTAGATGGTTCTTCTACACCAGGTCATGATACCTGGGCTGCAGTTATCTGGGGGCTCAATCAGGCTGGAGCGTCCAGCATGGCTCACTCACATGGCTTTTGTCTGAGAGCTCAGATGGGGCCATCAGCTGGAGCATCTCAGTTCTTCTCCCTTTGGCCTCTCTGTGTCACCTGACTTATCACAGCATGGCAACTAGTCTCCAAGAGGAGAACGTGGAAGCTGCCAGTCCCAGAACCTCACTTCTACCACATTCTACTGGCTAAAGTCAGTCAGTTAGGGCCTCAGAGACTTTTCATTTCAAACTATGTCTGTCCCTTTAGTCCAAGCTGAGATCATTCATTTAACTTTTTTGTAGGCTTCCTATATATCCAATTATAATCCAGTCCATTAAAAATATACCACACCCATAAATCTTTCCAAAATAAGTCCCTCTCTACCTTTGACTGAGAGTGAAGGTACTGTGGGAAAATGCCATTAAGACTTCTAGAAACTATTTTGTTTAGCAGAGACAGTATAGGAAACAGGTCTCTAAGATTCTTAAAACTATTGCCTAGCTCAGAGGATCAAGACTCAAACTTAAATCTTATTGAGGTTTCCACAAAGGGTCTTCCAGCCACATCCTTGATCTAATCTTGACCTCAAGGTCACGTCTTCCTGGCAGTGCCATGGAATTCATCTCTGCTCCCAGGTTTTAATTTACTTTGAGAATCTTTTGTAGCCTAAAGAGGCTGGGAATGAGAAGTCGTTTTATTTTTTAACTCAGAAAATCCTGGGTTGGAAATGTTTCCTCTGGTTCTGCTCGAAAACTGAACAATCCCTTCTTTAATTTGTCTTTCTGTCTGTACCTTATCAGGCACAATTAAAGCAATCACTTGCCCTTTCAGCATTCTGCCTGATTATCTCCTCAGGAAAATCCACAAGCTCATTAGACATGTATTTTCTATGTTCCATACTATTGCAATGCCACCTACTGCTACTACATAATTAGGGTCACCTTTTCTTCATCCTCCAACACAATTTTCTTACTGTCATTCCAGTTTCTGTGAGCAATCTTCCCAAGGCCCTTCTGGATTTCACCCATTGCCTGGTCCCAAAACCAGTGCCACAGATTTAGGCTTTTGTTACAGCAATGCCCAACTTCCAGGTAAAAATAATTGTTGTAATAGTCTATTGTGAGGCTGGTAGATTAGCTCAGCAGGTTAGAGCACAGCCTTTTAACACTAAGGTCACAGGTTTGGATCCCCATGCCGGCCAGCTGCTAAAAAAAAGAAAACAGTCTATTGCTATATTAAAAATACCCACCAAAACTTAGTAGCTTAAAGCAACATGATTTTTATTGTTTCTGGCAAGTCTGTGGTCAGGAGTCAGATAGAGCATAGCAGAGATGGCCCATCTCTGCTCCTCATGTCTTCTCTTGGAATTCTCGAAGTTGCTTCTTCACTTACATGTCTGGTGAGGCTTCAGCTGGGATGGTTCCAAGGGCTAGGGGTTGGCTGGAGTGACTTGCCTGGAGTCCTGTCTGGAGACTCTGTTCTCACTGGTGTCTGGGTTCCTCGGTGCCTGGACTCTCAGGTTTGCTCCTTCTGCACATGGTCTCCTCACATGGTCTCTCTAGCATGGCAGACAAGACTTCTTACAGGGCAGCTCAGTGCTCCCAAGAGCAAAAGCAGATGCTTCCAGGCCTTCTTAAGACTTAGGCCAGAACCAGCACAACCTACTTCTTCCACACTCTGCTGGTTAAAGCAAATTGGGGGAGCAGCCTAGATTCAGGAGGAGATGGTTACACAGTAGCGTGACTACCAGAAGGAGTGATCCACTGCGGGAATCCATTTAACAGACCCCAACGGAAGCTACTGCTATTGGCAAGGAAGATGGATTCTATTTGCCATTCCTGACCTTTTGCTGGACCTATTTGCTCCAGTGTGAAGCATATCACACCTTGCAATAAGATATGCGACATCACACTGTGACATTGCCACATGCTGGCTCTGAGGCATCTCACACTAATGCACGTCCTCTTTGTCCCCTCTCTTTACCATTCACCCCCACATACCCCTCGACGAACTCACGTAAACCATTGCTGTTTGGTTTGGTTCCTTCCCTCACGTTATCCATGAGAGCATTTGGAGAAAACGGTTTCAGATTGCCTCAGCCAAACATTTGCTATTAGTAGCAGTTCCCATTTCTGGAAGGCCAACTGTTTGCACCAAAAATACAGAGCAGAGACACCACATAACCCCTACCCACAGACGGGAGCACTCACGTCTCACCTGCTTGGGGGTAAATGGCAATGCAAAGCTCAATTCTAGGATAAAATGTAAGGAACACTGAGAATTCATCTACCAGAAGGCATCTTGCGGAGAGTTAATAGACGGGCTGCAGGGTTCTGTGAACCCCCAAAATTGCATGCCAGATTTTGGATGTTTCTGCATTTTTCAGGGGGAAAGATCCATTTCTTTCATCAGATTATTAAAAGGGACTCTGTGAGGCCGGCTCGTGGCTCACTTGGTAGAGGGCAGTGCTGATAACACCAAGGCCACGGGTTCGGATCCTATATAGGGATGGCTGGTTTGCTCACTGGCTGAGTGTGGTGCTGACAACACCAAGCCAAGGGTTGAGATCCCCTTACCGGTCATCTTTTAAAAAAAAATAAAAAAATAAAAAAATAAAAAATAAAAGGGACTCTATGACCCAGAAAAAGCTAAGAACCTGGTCTCACATGTGATATAACTTTCCCTTCACTCAAAGGCTAACTTAAAACTTTGTTGTCTTAAACCACATCTTCCTACCTCTGCATGAAGAAGTGTAGGCTTGATCAGTCATAAATACCAAAGGAACTAGATATGCATCTCTATTATTCTCCACTGCACGATCCTTTTTGCTCCTCTTTTTCTGTCTTCCTCTTACCCTTATTTTTTCTCTCTCTCTCTTTCTCTCCCCGTCTCCTTCCATTCCAGCTCACCTCTGATATATTTTATTTTTTAAAATGCTCCAGCCATATCCCTGGGCATGACTTTACCTATTTCTAGGCTGTAATAGACAGGACTTGATAGCTGGAAGAGATTGGCTTTCCTTATGGCCATGGAGTGACATGGTCTGAGATGAGAACTAGTAGATTACAATGAACACTGGCGCACACCTCCAGGTATGCCTCATCCCACTCAGAGATACACTTGCTCTTTAACACCCAAAAGGATAGAGTTGACATACATCATGTTTCATTATTTTGATTAAATTCTTCCAGTGACTTCCAGAAACAACATGTGTGGAAGTGTAAAAAATTACAATTTTCTGTTCCTTGTGTCTATCCCCAACAAGACAGAGAGAGGAGAACGAATTGATTGTCCTGCAATCATGGAGAAGTGGAGTTTCTTTATATGGATACATCTACTAATGGGTATCAACTGCTTTTGCCAATTCAATTCATTAAGCACTAAATGAACCAGGCACCCAGCTAAGACCAGTGGTGGAGATGAAGTGGAGGAAAACAGATGGTCTGCCCCCACGTGGCTTATGCTCTAGTGAGACAGAGAAATAACAGATACAAACAGAAAGGGGCAAGGAAGAATCAGACTGAAGGTCTAACATTCTCAGAAACAAAAGAGGAACGAGGACTTAATTCTTATCGCCCACATTTACCTTCAATTCCTTCAAGAACTCTCTGCTCTTAATTTTTCTCCCTTGTTGCTTTTCTTAAATAAAGAAACCAGAAGACCAAAAGTGAAAGTGGGAAAAGAGCTTTTCACTATAGCTCTATGTTTTTTTTCCCTTTTTCCTTCCTTTCTTGTCTTTGTCTTTCTGTTTGTGGCCCAGACAATGGACACCCGGCCATTCTGGTTTCCCCTGCTCTTGTTTTTTTGCTTTCCAGCTTCTTGATTTTGTCTGCCACTTCACCTCATGGTCACCCCTTCACCCAACCAAATACGCTGAGCAGCTCACATGTCCAAGCTCTGTGCTAGGCCCTGCAGACACATAGATGAATCTGCTCACTGTCTAGAGGAAGCTTGTTTACAAAACTTGATCTCCTAGGGATCTATCGCGCCTTCATATTATGTCCTCTTTTATTTCTCCCACTCTGTCTCCTCAGACTATTTTTATTTCCATCTCGACTGCTGTTAGAGGCCTCCTATGAGAAGGAAATTATCTATAATGGAACAGGAACATTAAAAGCCTCAGTTTCCTTGGAAATTATTGAACTCATGAGGGGTTCACATTGGGTTTTGAATTTTGAGAACTAAGTTATAAGAATTTTGTTTTTCTAACCAGATTATTTTAACACTTATCCTTTCTAGTTCTTTCTCAGATATTGCTTTTTAGACTTCAGGCTGTTAGAATTTTCTGTAAGCTCCACTCACTGCCAGATTATAAAGGAATGCCTTTCCAAATTCCTAAACTTGAACTAAATATGTCCAAGGTAGGAAGCTTAGACGCAGTCTCTGTAGGGCACATCTCTGTATTGGCAAGCCTGAATGAGCTTATGGGACAGGGTGTTGCTGAAAGGACTCAGCTAGTCTGTGTGATCTGCAGGTGTGCTGTCCAAGTTAAGGGGAACACTAATAATAGGTGTCAATTTTGATCATTCATTCATTCACAAAAATACATTCTGAGCATCAATAATGTCATAGGCACTCAGCTGGGTGTTGGGGTTACGATGGCGAACGAGACAAACACAGTTCCTGCTCTGATAGTTTTCAGTCCAGCTGAGAATACGGACAATTGAATATGCAGAGTCACTCTAACAAAGCATCCTATATACTATGACAACACTCACTGGGTGCCAGGCTCTGTACTAGGTGCTCTGTATCCTTACCTCACTTAATGTGCACAATGTCCCTACCAGGCACTATTAGTCTCCCCACTTTTCATGTGAGGAAACTAGGACAAAGAAGTTAAAGAACTTGCCCCAAATCACAGAGAGCTCTGTCTGTCTGACTTCATAAGCAGAGTTCTTATTCACAACACTACACCGTCTCCCACAACCTGAAATGTGGCGCCGTGCTCGACATCATAAACTGATGGGCGTCAGGACTGGGAAAGAATAACACGAGGCAGCCTTTGCAGTGTCTCAGGCTACTTACCTGCAGGGAGCTTGCTTATAAGAATTAGGAATAAAATAACAACATGTTCTAAAAAGGTCATTCTCTGTGACCTCAACTATTTTCTAATTCTAGGAGTGAAAAGAATCTCTGCAATAAATAAAAATGACAAAAGAATTTTTAAAAATTCTTACTCATTTTCATAAAGGCTAATTTTATATTTCCAGTGCTTTGTTTGAAACCCCAGACTAAAAAGGAAAGAAAGAAAAAAAAGACTAGCACCCCTTCTTAAGAGGAAAAAAGGAGACAGAGAGAGAGAAGAAGAGACTATACGTAAAAGCATGGTTAAAAATTCTGTCTCTTGCCAAGGTCAGTAGGCTGCCTGGATCCAGACAACTCCAACTGGAAGTTTGTAAATGGCCCACACCTCACTCCCTGGGGTATGTGACATATTCCTACAGCTGTTATTACCATTTAGCAGGTCAGAGGAAAATGGCTGTTCTCTAACTTTACCTGGGAAGATTTTCTTTTGTCAGCAAAAAAGGATAAAAACTTAATTCTTGCAAAAGGAAGAGGTTTCAAGAAAGTAGATCTAAAAAATAATATACTCTGGCAAAACTTGCTTCATAAAGAATTTTCTGCAACATATGGATTTGCAGTTTGAACGTGATATCTTAAGATAACTGGTGCATGGACTGTGAGTTGGAATGTTCAGATTTTGTTTCCAGCTTTGTAATAGCCACTAAGGTGACTTTTTGCGAGTCATTTCAACTCGCTGGGCCTTGGTTTCCTTTTCTACAAAATGAGAGCATTTGGACTTGGTAGTGCTCCTTCTAGCTTTCATAATCTGTGACTGTATCCCATGGATCCTAACTGGATCACTCCTCACCTTGATCATCTTTCCAAAAGACACATTCCCGTGGGAAACCAGACTTTCCGAGCATTTATATCAAGCCATATTTATCTCTTAAGTTGGTGGGCCATCCCACCCTAATGGCCTTCCTTACACCAAGAGAAGTTTGAGACACAGCAAAACTGAAGAGAGAATTAACGTTAATGATGGTTTGGTTAATTTCCTGACCCAGGAAAATGATGAGGATCACATTAATTGAATCCAAGGGAAGGAAACTAAATACAGTGATCTGTAATGGGGATTTTAAAATGTTGATTCTCTGTGTATTTCTTTTTTTTTTTTTTTTTGTCATTTTCGTGACCGGCACTCAGCCAGTGAGTGCACTGGCCAGTCCTATATAGGATCTGAACCCGCAGTGGGAGCGTCGCTGCGCTCCCAGCACCGCACTCTCCCGAGTGTGCCACGGGCTCGGCCCCTCTGTGTATTTCTTATCTCTTCCTCTAAATTATGTTTCACAGCAGCCCCTCCATGTCTTGAGCCTAAAGGAAGTAGAGAGAGTAGATGTCGCTTCAGGCAGGAGTTTGAGCGGGACGATGGGAGGGTCCTCCCGCCAGACTGTAGAGGACAATGAACGGGTACCCTCCACACCCCCAGTGGGCTGAGGGAAGCGTGAGGGGCCGAGGGAGGGGGAAAAGAGTGGTCAGGCATACCGCAAACTCTCTCTCTCTCAGCCGAAGTTCATCGCTGCAAAACAAGTTACCACAAACATATCAGCATAAAATAGCACACGTGTATTATATGGCAGTTTCTGTGGGTCGGATTAGCTGGATTCTCTGCTCAGGGTCTCGCAAGACTGCAATCAAGATGGCAGCTGGACTGCATTCTCATCTGGAGGCCTCACGGAGAAGAATGCTTCCAAGTTCACTCAGGATTTTTGCAGTTTTCATTTCCTCGTGGTTGGAAAACTGAGGGCTCCTGGCTGCTGGCAGTTGGCTGCCGTCAGATCCTTGACGTCACCTGCAGTTCCTAAAGGTCGCTGGCAGTTCCTTGCCACATTGGCTTTCTCAACATGGCCACTTCATCAAGTAAGAAAAGTCTCTAGAGTGAGTCTGCTGGCAAGATGGAATCTTATGTAATGTAACATCATTACAGGAGTGACACTGCATAATCACAGGAGTGACACATAACATAATCACAGGAGTGACACTGCACCCATTAGTCATATTCTATTGCTTAGAAGCAGTAACAGGTCCTACTCACACTCAAGGGGAGAGGATTAGACAAGGCTATGAACACCAGGATGTGGGGATCATAACGGATCACCTTAGAGACTTTCTGCCACAACTACCAAAAGCAAAGAGGCCCTTGTCCCTATCTGAGCCTCTCAGGAGACGCTGCCAAGGAAAGCTATGTAGCATCAGTTGGGTCCAAAGAGAAGCCCACCAGGCCTTTATCAAGCTGAGAGAGAAGAGTTCTCAAGTTTCTAGCAGCAGATTCCAGCTGGGCAAGCCCTAACAGTGCAGGGAAAGATCACAACCCAGCAAGGCCAGCGAGGACTCAGAGAGCAGCCAAAGGCCTGTGCAAAGACCTCTGGGGCTGTTCCCCATTGCCATGGGGACAGAGTAAACTCACCCCCTACCATCTCGAGGGGGGAGGATTCTGAAAGTCTGAGCATTTACCTGAAAGGAACTATTCTAAACCAAAAGGAGACTGACATATTGTTAATTGGCTCATTTAAAGTTCACGTTTGTTTCCCTGCTACCCCAGGGCTGGAGGATCTTGAAGAAAATGCAATCAGTTATAGAGAAATAAAGGAACTACATTTTCTTTGCACAATTGGATTATGTGAGTAAATTTGTAATCTTGCTACACCTGCTATGTAACAGACACTATACACATATGTTTTCATAGAGTTCTCCCACAATTCTATGAGGTAAGTGTTATTATATTCCCATTTTACAAATGAAGTTGAAACTCTGAGAGGTTAAGTAACTTGCGCAAGGTCACATAGCTGGTAAGTGGAAAAGTTTGTGTAGACCCCAGAATTGTCTGATTTTGACACTCATGCTCTCATTCAGTATACCTTTGTATTAGTCAGCATAGGCTGACTCCTCTAACAAGCATTCCTCAAACCTCAATGATGTAGCAAAAGAAATTTTGATTCTCACTTATTTCTCAGTCTAGTGTAGTCTGGTGGAAGAGGCTTTGCTCTACATAGCTGTTCGGAGACCCACACTCCTTCCAACCTCTGGCCCTGCCCTCCTCCCAATCCTCAAAGTACTCTCCATTCAGCCAGTGAACACAGGAGGAGAGACCATGGAGGTTGTGTAGCGTGGTCTTATGGGCCAGGCCTGAAAACAATACAAATCACTTATGCCAACATCTATTGGCCAGAACTCAGTGACATGATGCTAACTGAAAAAAGGCTTGGAAATGTAGTCTAGGTATGTGCCTAGAAGACAAAGCAATGGGATTTCGTGGACTCAAAGTATTCTTTGCCATAATCCCATGTATTTGAAACCTAAAAGACATATATGACATCTTTCCCATTTCCCACACTACAGAAGAGTCAGATTTTCCTTCCATTAAATATGAAAGTTAAAATTAATAAAATTAATCTGATAATAAAATGGTAGAGTTATCAGATACAGGCAGAAAATTTTAGATGTGGACTCATGGTAATCTACTTTTGCCATGAGTAATCTATGATCCATTTTGATTTCATCCAAAGAAAACCAGTAGCTGAGGTCCATGACTAGCATGTCCTTGTGTTGTCTGTAGGAAGAAAATGAGCTGTGGCTGACTCTAGTTGCTTGGCTGAATTCATAGTATAACACTATCTTTGTGATATGTCTGTGGCTTAGATGTTGGAGTTCCTGCAGGAGGAGAAATTCAAGACAACATGGTTGTTTTACTATATAGTCTTGGAGAGCCTCTAACTGCCTGAGCTTAAACCATTAAGAAAACTGAGAATAATAAAAATAATATCACAGCTTAGAAATTACCGTGTCATATCAGATTTTGTTTTCCCAGGGTTGCATGTTTATTGATTTGATCTGACCAATAAGGTTTTTTAAATGGTAACTATATGAAGATGGGCTTAGAAATGTATCTTTGTCTGGAATAAGGACAATACTTTGGGTTTTTTAAAAATCATTGACATCTTAGAATAATGTTATAGTTGATAAATGCAGAAATAGGATAAATATCTACTTGGGGGTGATTGTCATTGCTCCTGATTTAGGATGGGATTAAGTGACATTCCAGCTGTGCTTTCTGGTGTCCATCAGGGTTTGATGTAGGAGCTGCAGAGACCATGGCTCATGAGAGGGAGAGCAGAGATGTACAAGAAGGGCTCTGGTCCCCTACCCTTAACTCAACTGTGGCAGCTCTGTCTTGATCCCCTGTACGTATGAGGTTACTAGATAAGATCTGAAGAAAAAAATGCTAAGGTTAAAGACATTGGTAAGCCACTGGAGTAAACCAATAGATTTGCTTAGGCATCATATGTGGTGTAAATAATTCTGCCTACCTCTTTGTACCTGAGAAAGAAATGATTGGGAAGGTAATGGTGGGAAACTCAGAATCTATTTTTCTTTGAGACAATTTGGAGAGTAAAAAGAGCACGGGATTTGGAGGCAGACAGACCTGAGATCAAAATATGGATCTTATTGGGTATGTACAGTAATGTGCTGACCATGCAGGATGGTTGTGAGGAATATGGAAGACCACAAATTTAAAGAGGTGACAACATATTGCAATGATTAAGACTACGGGGTTGAGAGTTGGACCTCCTGATCCAAGGCTCTGCCACTTACTAGCTGGGTAACCTTGGGCAAGTTAATTAATTTCACTGATCCTTAGACTCTACATCTGTAAAATTGGTTTTATAATAGTATTCACCTCATAAGCTTGTTATAAGAATTAAATGAATAAATGTTTGTAAAGCACTTAGCACAGTGCTTGACACACAGGAAGTGAAAAGTGATAACTATTGTTACAAATAATTACTAATAAAGTTCCAAGCATAAATCCAGACACACAGAAAACATTCAGTAAATTATAGCTATGGTAACTTTCACACAAGATCTCCTTTCAGAAAAAGCAAAAATAAAGTGCAGGAAAAGGAAGGGTGGGTAATTCAGAGTGAAAGAGTGATTTTCAGAAAGTGCAGAAGATGAGTAGAGAAATTGCATGAGTAGATAAGTCAAAGAGTGTGTTTGTTCATGGGCTTAGAGACCATAGTAGTGAATGGAGACACACAAAAATAGGGCCGATTTCATGCTCTGATATACAGCATTTCCAAACAGGAGGCCTGGCATGATTCAGTAGGCCTCATCTCAAAAGCAGGGCAATGTCTTCAGACCGGCTCCAATAAAACACATGTGGAACACAGAAGCCAGCTAATGCACAGATCATTTTATCAACTTTACAAACCCATACCTTGTGTCCTGCAGGGATGACCATCCAGCTCAGGGCCAGATCCAAGCAGGCAGTGAGACAAAGAAAGCCCAGGAAGGAGGGGTGGTTAGCCAAGAATGGGGTTAACTCTCCAGCTGGGGTTTTAGATTTTTGAGCCACCTGCCATATATCATTTAACAACAAGTGTGTGGTGCCCAGTTGTGCAAGCCTTTGCATTAAATAATAGATGAAGAGAATTGTCTATACGTAGCTCCTGCCCTCAGGCACCTTGGGATCCAATACCCATCAGAGAATCCTTTTCCTAGGCAGCCTACCAGGCAATAAGATCAGATGGCAACTTTGCAAACTCATGTTTCATCTTTTTAATATAGAAGCCAATTCCCTCAAATTATCCATTAGAGGCAAAAGGTGGGGGGAAAACACCCTACAGTAACTTTTAAAGTCCAAACTTATTAATTTCTCCAATGAACAATTTAGATCTTAGACATGAAATCATTTGGAAGAGAGCTTCTAACTCAAGTAATTTCATTCTATACTTTTCAACACTGATGGATGCCACTATTTCACCAAACCTAATGTTTGTACCATCTGCAATATGACTTCCAATGTACCAATCAAAGGGAGAAGGCAGAGCCTGATGGCAGGGAAGTTTTCCCTTCCAATTCTGAAGAGGAAAGGGCAGGACCAGGGTGAGCTATAGCCAGGTCAATCCCTCCAACGTAAGTAAATAGCTCCTTATGCATGAATGGTCTGGAACCAAAATGTTAATCAAGAAATGTTGTCTGGAGACTACATGAACTTCCATCTCAAAAACACTTGACTACAAGAAAATGAATCTCCCAACAAAGACAAGGTGGTTATATTTTAATCTGTAATAATCAAGGCCATCATATTAGATGTAAATCAGCATTACATGGTAGCTATGTGGAAGGACTTGTCAATAACAGATATATGGACATGTCAGATATGTGCACAGCACAGAGGTGGGTTCAAATCCTGACTCCACCATTTACTAATTGTGTGACCTTGGCTCATCTCTGTCCCTCAGTTTACTAATCCATCAAATGGAAATAATATCAGTCACCTCACAGGGTTTGACAAAGACTCTCTCTTTTGAGCAAAACTTTAATTGGCCTCCTCTGAGTCCTCACACACAGTCAATACTATTATTAATATCAATATTATTAGAGGAACAAGCTTCATCTTTCTGGCTTCAGGATCCTTTTCTCTAAAATAAAGGAATTAGACTAGATTATCTCTAAGATCCCTGTGAGGACTAACATTTTTTAAATTTCTGAATCTATTGCCACTTTACAGATGCAAAAACTGAGTCACATTTCACAAATAACGAATGCAATGGTTTCCCAGACCATTACCCTCATAACTACACCTTAAATACTTTATCCTCTTTTAATTTACAGGCCTACCAAAGGCCCCGGCCTTTTGAATGTTCAGCTGGAATGTTAATTATGGGAAATTCCAGAATCCGTGGCTTAGAGACAAGTTCTCATTTACTCTGTTCCCTGGCACTGGGATCCTTCTTGCCTTGCCTTCAGAACACCAACTTACTTTCCAAAGCCCACAAAACCAAAGCCAGATGGCAGTGCCACTCGGTCCCTGCTGCCCCGGGCTCTCCTAACCATGCCAGCTCTTGGAGGTCCATTTTCTAGCCTCCTTCTCAGTTCCTATACCTCCTCCCCTCTCCCAGGTCTCAAAGGTGGCTGTAAAGAAAGCTTTCCTTTATAGGACTTCCAGAAATACATTCTAAACCCCTTTTCTGGGCCTGAGCCACTTACTAACCAGGAAGAACTACAGGTTCACTTGTTCTTTATCAGATTTAAACACCATCCATTTATTTGAAAGGAATCATTTCTTTACTTGCTGATGTTTTGCTTTTCCATTGCTTGTTCTAATGGCGGTGGCATTTTGCACATTGTAATGGAACATTTCTCCAGCTGACTCAATCATTAGCTTATTTGACTCCTCTCCACATAACAGGGCAGCACAGGAAGATTCCAGGATGTCACAAAGCCAGGGTTCCTGCAGACAGCTCTGCACCAGCTGACCTGGGTCCCTGTTTTGCCTGCTCTGCCACCTGCCTTCATGACTGGATGGGTGAGCATGATTCACAGAAAGGCCAGACTTCCTCCATGGTGGGAGGCTGCAAACATCTGCTCAGTGGTGGGAGGTTTGGGGACGACTGGGCTGGTGGGTAGTCATAGAAGAATGAGGGTGTCAGATGGAAAGGCTCTTTAGAATCTTCAGAGTAGTCAGACAATTAGAAAGACCTCAGTTATTTCAACTCCCTGACTCGCCATACTCTTCCAGGCAATGGTCCAAGGGCAATCTCGAGGGGTGGGATGGTTTTCAAGGGCGGAGGCACCAAATAACCCCAGTGGGTGACCGGCATCAGTCAGGCCATCCTCAGCTCCTTCAAGTCAAGGGGGGGGATGAGGACACGGAAGAGTGCACAGCTCTTGCCCCTGAAAGAAATGATTTATGCTTCAAGAAACCTCATGGCCTCGTATTGCCATTAGCAGCACCTGGCTCTTGGCTTTTGACTTTCACAAATGCTCTTAGTTTACCCTCATTTTACAGGAAAAAAAATGTAGGTCATCAGGGATCAAAGGATTTTCTGTGGCCAGTTGAGCACTAGAAAGGATAAGAGCGCTGGCTCCTTCCCCTACCTGGGTCCTCTCCCCATGAGGTAACTCTGCCTGCGCTGTACAGTGTCAGTGTTTGGGGCACTGGCCTGAGATGCTCATGTGGGCCTGCCTTCTCTTCCTTTCTGTAGGGAACTGGTCACTTCAACAAACGACAGCAGCCAGAGTCTTAGAAGCCCTCATTTTTTTCCTCCAAGCATTCAGCTCCCAGAGAGTCAAGCAATCTGCCTAGTGTAGCAGAAAGCCATGTCCATTTGTATTTGGAGCTATTTAATATGTGTTAGCAACATGCCAAGCACTGTTCCATGATCCCCAAGAGCCTTCCTCCTCACTTTGGACTGATTTATGCTAAAACAATTACACACCCTGGAGCTTCACTTCTGGAGCCAGCTGTGGGGGGCACCCCATGGGACCCTGGGGTAGTAGGAGTGTTCGAGCAACATCCCCTTGGCATTTCTAGGGTAAGTCACCCCAGATGAACTCTAAAGCAGACCAGCTCCATGTCCAGTTTGCATGACACGCCTCAGGTTTGGCTGAGGTTTTAGTGCATTGTGGTAAGAGGTGTCAGTGGAACCCTGAGCTCTCTGATCTCGGAATAAACCAGCTCTCCGAGTCACAGATGCTCTCTGGTCCCTCTGGAGCACACACAACTTCAGCACACATAACAATCTTGGAGTGGAGGCTCCTCTAGCTGGCCTGTGCATTTCTTCTCCCACAGTCTGAATTACATGCTTAACAAGAATCAGTTGCGTCGGTTCACAGACTCTTTATTCCAAATTTCCTTGTTATTGTAATTACATAGTTTTGGCCAATATTATGAAACCAGATGAAATATGAGTTCAGGAAGAAAAAAAAGGCTGTTTCTATGAAAACTAAGTAGAATGGGAATAATTGGTAAGGTTGCTGAAAAGAATTGTTGCCTAGTGCCTAGTGAGGTGTGGGCAAGAAAGGATTGGGGAAAAGTAGTAAAAATCTGAAGTGGTTCTGCATTCACATTGCTTCACAGGTATCTTGACCTGCTTTGTTTTGACTCCATCCTCCAGCCTAATCTCCCATCTTTCCCTCCTACTAGCCTACCCAGATCCCATTCCTACCCAACTCCTCTGACCCATGTCACTCTGACCCCATGACTTTGCTTCCACAGTTTCCTTTGCCTGGAATCCTCTACTCCACTCTCAGCCTGCCCAATGCCTTCTCACCCCATATGCCACCTCCTCCTCAGAGTCCACCCTGGTCTCCCCAGGCAGAAATTATTTCTTCCCACTCTAACTCCCACAGAACTTTGTTTATTGCTCTTTTATGAAATGTATCATGTTCTAACTTTTATAACAAGTTCCTTACCTTAAACTTAACCCTTTTCCTAATTTGCAAGGCCACATAGGTCAAAAATGAAGATCATTTGTTTTGGCATCACACTGCCTGGTCTGTCTGTCCATCTGAGGAGTTTTGCTCTTGAATTCTACCTGCTGCTTTGATTACTAAAACACTGCATAGAAAGATTAAGCACAGGAGATGACTGAGAAAAAATACCTGTTGACAGATCATGAATGTGTCTCCTTACCCCTAAGAAAGATTTTTGATCGACTATGCAAACTTCAAAGCATCTTTTATCGAACAGCTAGTTTGCAAGTAATAGAATGTGATCTGCCAAGAGGAGAATTATTTTGCAAGTTTTATTTGTTTGGGAACATTGCATTCTATGGAGATTTCCTTCCTGCTGGAAAACATCTGGATATAAAATGAAAGAAATTAAGTTTTTCCCCACATTTCTAGAAATATTATTCTTCCAGTGATTTTGTTTATCCTCGCATGCCCAGAACGGAGAGAGAGGTAAAGGACTGCAAAGCACATGATATCTTTTTGGAAATTTCAGAATTCTAAAAGTATTATTCTCCCAGTTGCCTTGTAAGGGTCATGAATCAGCCTTGCCATAACCTAGGCAACTATAAATGAGAATGACCTAAGCAATTACCGAGTATGGCCAAGATTCCAAATCATTATAGCCTTTAGCTATGAATCAAACATATCCATAGGAACCTAAAATTGTATGTCTCTGAAACACAATCATTTCCAAAGAAAATAATTGCAACTCAATAATGTTCTTTATGTTGTTAATGAATCTTGATTGGTCACCATACTGATCCAGGCTATGTCTGCACAGCTTTGGCTAATGTCCATCACTCAGTGTGCCACTGCAGTGGATTATACCTGGAAGGAAGTTAGTTCACCTGCCTTTTAAAGGACTTGGAGGGAACAGGGTCGCACAGTGGAGAGATCACAGGCCAGTGAGTCAGACATCCCAGGCTAATTTCTGCTCTGCTCCTTGCAAGATACATGACTTAAACTGGCAGAGCCTTATTTTCCTCTGCTAAATGGGGAGAATATATACTTAACAGGGTTAATAAGTGAGAAATAAGCAAGATACTGTAGGTAAAATGCCTTGTACCTAGAAGATCGTTATGGATGAACTAGTAGATTCCTCGCTCTGATTTCGTACTTGTTCATAAAGCATTTGCACGCTCAACACGTTTCGTCTCCTAAACTCACTGTGAGAGAGGTAAGGCAAGTACAAGGACAAACTGTTTGAAATGGCTAATATTTAACGATATTTACCTATTAAAATGGATTATGAATTTACCTAATATTATCCCCATTTTATAAATAAGAAAACTTCAGAACCCAGTAGTTCTGCCTCTCTGTCCAGGGTGTTCTGTTCTACCAAGTGGTCTCTTTTCAAAATAGAAAAGACAAACACACCAGAAAAACATAGGCAAAGACTATGGGTAGACATTTCACAGAAGAAACACAAACGGTCAATAAATGCAAAAAAATAATCAAACTCATTAAGGTATACTAATTAAAACAAAAACCAGGTACGTTTTTTTCCCCCAATCAAATTAGCAATTTTTAAATGTTACTACTCAGTGTGAGAAAAGGTACAGGAAAAATGTATATGCTCATTCATATTTGGTAGAAGTGTAAAGCACTATAATTTTTCTGAAATTAACTTAAATGTGCATAAAAATCCTAAAACAATTCAGTAGTCAATGTCGAAGAAGTTATCTAAAATCACAAAGATCTGAAAAATCAAAGAAGTGTATTACAATATTATTTACAGTATAAAACTATAAACAACCTATATGTCCCAAATAGAGAATTAAATAAATAAATTTAGCAACATACAAACTCTGCACCCATTAAAAATCCGGTAATAGGGCTGGCCAGTTAGCTCAGTTGGTTAGAGTGCAGTGCTATAACACCAAGATCAAGTGTTTGGATCCCCTTACCAGCCACTGCCAAAAAAATAAAAATAAAAAAATCATGTTTTAGAAGATTATTTAATGACATGAGAAATATTATGAATATTATGTTATATTAAGTAAATAAATAGGTTTAAATGATGTGTACATAGAAGATGGTTTTAACTTTGTAATTATATACAATTGTACTTCAAAAAGTTTGTGGAAAATAGAATTAAAAGACAATACAAATCTTTCCATGAAATTTTTGACGACCCCTACGATACATGTACATATACTCATGTGTAAAAAAAAAAAAAAAAAAGTAAGAAATATACAACAGTTTTACCAATTATTCTCACTGGATGGAGGAACTATAGATTTTTAAAAATTTTTCATATGTTTTTGTTTATGTTACGTTTTCTTTAATGAACATGAGTTTATCATCAGAAAAAATGTTTTGCACAATATTAACATTTTAAAATTGAAAAGCTACTTTAAGCAAAAGAAATAATTTTCCTAGAGAACAAAAAAGTGACCACAATTCTCACACACCATCTTACCAGATGTGCTACCATATACAAAAATTATGCTAAGCATTACATCAAAAACAGAAGTGCCAGCCCTGGTTTTGTCCACATTCATGACACAATTAAACCTGACCCAGCAATCAGCGATGGCATGTGACAGATGGGGAAAGATCCGGATAAGGAAACCAACCAGCAGTGTTATCAGGGTGTTGAACACAGCCACCAGGGTTCAGCTTCTGGAAATCAAGGAGTCAGTGAAAACAAGAAGAGGAGACAGTTGGGAAGCTTCAAGTACAAGATAGAAATGACCATCTATTGAGCATATTTGTGGAGCAAAAAGGGCAAAATCTCTTCATTCTACACAGTCTGATAGTTTTAGATTGCTTCTATTGCGGACCTTTGTTTTCCCTTCTTTTCACACCTTATGCATTCTATACCAACATGGCTCAATCTGTGCAGTTCAGGTAGCGCTGACACACCCACAACATGCCCTCCCTGAGCCGGGCCTTTGCACTGATGTATGCCTAGTTGATAAAAATCCTCCACCTCCCTGGCCATGGCGATGGGTTCAGAGGTGGGCATAGGACTCAGTCAGACCAATTAGCCTTTCTTGATATTGGAGTTCCTGAGAAATACAATTATTTAGGGCTGCCAGCAGCCATCTTGCCTATTCATGAAGAAAAACTACCTAAGAATTAAGCCAAGCAGAGTCATGCAGAGAGAGAGATGATAAACATTATTTAAAGTGCTGGATCCAACCTTACGTGAAGCTAGCTGCTGCTCATGAACTTCCCAGGTACTTCAGCAAATTAATATTCTTTTGCAAAAAAACATAATAAAGTTGTGAGTTAGACTTCTGTCACCTGCAACTGAAATATCCCTGATTAATACAGCTTTTTTCTCCTCTGTCGTTTCAGGATTATGACTGATGCAGTTAGATAGGATTTGATCTCTTTCTACTTAAAAGTAGCCCCTATCCCTGGAAGAACTAGCAGATACAGGAAAAAGGTCTTATGATTCACACCTCCTTTAACCATCAGCATAGTGATACCCAGAGGACTAAACAGATGTGCAGGACTAGGGGAAAGGGCTTGACCTTAAATTCATAGGTCAAAACTAGTCCTTGTGTTTCCCTGAGCTCCATCCCAGGTCACCAAGGGAGAAAATCAGACCGGGAACTAAAGCCATCCTCTAGCTATTAATAAAATATCTGCCCCTTGGGAAAATATTAATAGTTACCAAGAGAGGGTATGGAAGGGACTCTAGTACCCTACTGTCCCTGTCCTCCTCTTATTCCTGGACACAGCTAAACTACATTTTGCAATCTCCCTCGCAGTCAGATGTGGTTCCGGGACTAGATCTGGTCAATAGGATGTGAGCAGAAATGCATTTTATTTATTCATTCTATAGTTATTTCTAATCAGGTAAAATAGAGTCCAAGGTGGGGACTAGGTCTTTGAAAAGAGATAAAGGACTGATTTCAGAACTTGGACTTAAGAGATAGGAGTGGCATCATTTTGACTCACAGATGACGGAAAGTAATTCCTTGTATCACTTCTGCTGGGGACAACACTGTTTCTAGAGCCCGGAGGTGGGAGTATAGGTATATGTCTTCAGGTGCTGCTGGAGTGGCCTCAAGAGAGGGAGAAAAAGGCTGCAGAAGTTGGGAGCCAGACAGGGTCTGACAAACATGAGCGTGAGGTACACCTAGGATCTTTGCTGGATAGCAGCTGCCGTCTCTCTCATTAGAGTTCTTCTACTGAAGAACTAAGCATGTGCTCATTTGCGTAGTGCCAAGCACTGAGGAGGCCCTGGGACCACGAAGAAGATGAAAGTCTTTTCCCCTGTCATAAGGTTGTACACCGAGCCTCTGGGAGCCCAGAGGAGGGCCTGCAATTTGCAGGAAGGCTTCACCAAAGACAGGCTATTTGGGCTGACTCTGGAACAGAAGCCCACACTCGTGCAAAGGAGAGGACAACGCTCCGGGGAGAGGGAACGACCACAGGAGAAGTCCAGAGGTACAAAAGAGCATGGCATGTGCAGCAAGTGGCCAGAATGTCTGTGTGACTGGAACGTAAGTAACTCCACAGAGTGGCTGAAAGGAAGGACTGTGCTGTATAGGAGAAATGGCAGCTTTCCATTAGATGAGCTGGTATTGTGGGAAATGAGGCCAGAAAGCTAAGAAGAGGAGAGAACTGAGAGAGCGTTCAGATGGATAGGACCAGCAGGTATTCATTCATTCCACAAAGGTTTCCTGAGCCCCTGCTCTGTGCCAGAGACTGTTCTAGATGTTGGGAATGTATCAGTGAATAAACTAAAGACACCCGCCCTTAAGGAGCTACACTCTAATGCAGAGCTATGTGAGTAACAATAAACATAATAAATGAGCAAACTACATAAGCAGGTAGCTACTAAGCCAAAAATCAGAGTGAGAAGGGTAAGGGGTTGAGGGGTGCTGGCTGGGGAGAGGGTGCTGCAGCTCTAACTAGGGTGGTGAGGGCAGGCCCACTGAGAAGTGAGACTGAGCAAGGACCTGAGGTCAGGGAGGGACCAAGCACATACCTGGGAGAAGAGCATCTCCGACAGAGAAAAGAAAATGCCCTGAGGTTGGAGGACTGGCAAGGAGGCCCGGGAGTCTGGAGTGAGGTAAGCAAAGAGAGAGAAGCAGGAGATGAGGTCAGAGAGCTAATGGGGCAGCCGGGTTAGGTGGGGCCACATGGGCCACTGTGAGGACTTTGGCTGTCATTTTGAGAGCACTGGGAGCAAGCTGACAGGAATGCTCCAGTGCAGAGTAAGACACTGCAAACATAGGAGAGGACGGTGAAGTGCTGTAGCAGTATCTCTGAGCAGAAGAGGGGCTTAGTGCACAGGAAGAGTGACTGGTTTAGGATGGGAGCACGGTCAGTGCATCTGTAGAAACAGGCTGCCAGGCAGAATCTGCAGTGCAGGTGGTGGTAGGTGGGTGGAGACAGCGGGAGTCTGTGGACTTTCTCTGCTGATGGCTTCAGTTTTCTCAGTGAAGTAGGGAGCAGAGTCATTAGCTAAGAGTGAGTACGGGGAGAGGAAATTAGTTAACAGGGAGAATGAAAGGACCAGGAACCAAAAGAGTGCTCCATTAATGCCTAGCAGCAGTAAGGACCCACCTAAGTTTCATGGTCATGTTCTGTGTAACTGAGTGTGTTTCTCGTAACATTCAGCTGCGTGGATGGGAGAGGAAGAGAGTTGGACTTGACCAAGATGGGGGCTTCACCATAGGAGTTTGAGGAAATGAAAGAGGGACAAGAGGGCTGACAGTATATGGCAGGATGTGTTTATGAGGATTGAGCATGGCATCTAAGCCCGGTAAGCAGAAGAGTGGGGACATCAAAGGGGTGAGAGGCAGCAAGAAGGTGGAATAATCAATAGAGTAAGGTCCTGGTGGCCAAGGGATTGTTCAGGCTGGGGTACTGAAGAGAATGAGCTGGAAAGGCAGAAGGTGGGGGCCAAGAGTGGGTGCATTAATATGAGATCATCAAAGAGCTGCCATACCATAAAGCACAGGACTAAGTGGGAGAGGTGGGGTCAGACAGTCAGAGAAACCACGTGTAGGCGAGCCATGCTACAGGTGAAGATCATGGGCCATTGGTGTTTGAAGCCATGAGACTGAGAATCCCAGACAGAGTGTGTGGAATGAGGAGAGAACAGGGCTGGGCTCAGAGCCCTGAGAAGTACATCTGACAGGGCAGAGGCCAAGCAGGGAGGGGGAGAATCAGGAGGGAAAAAACAGTGACATGGCAGCCAATGGAGAAATAGTTGAAGAGAAAGTGTGGGGCAGAGTCAGAGTCCTCAGAAAGGTCAAATAAGGTAAGGGCCAAACACTGGCCTTCAGATTTGGCAATTACTACATCACTGGTGAATTCAGCAGCAGCTGGCACAGTGAGGTGTGGGCAGGAGGTGGAGATAAAGAGATGGAGGCAGCACATGTGGACTTCATTCTCTTTGAAAAAGCTCAGGAGCAAGTCAAGCCAGTTGTTAAATGACATCTGATAGTTAGTCCCCCATGGCTATAAGCTGAGCCTACTGACAGAACCTTCCCTGGAAATGCAAAATGAAAACAGAAAAGACAAAAATGACTTCATTGCTTTAAATCATGCAGATCAGTACGCACACATCTGTAAAACGCTGTTGTCAAGACAACTGACAAAGCCTTGGAAACCCATCCTTCACTTCATTCATCTATCACCTTGCTCTGTGCCTCTGGGCGCCTGCCTTTTTCTCTCTGTTGCTGTTAGATAACCTCAATTAGATGAGGACCTGCTCGTTTCAGACACGGTGAAACCATTATCATTTCTGGATCAGATTTTTGCCTGTTTGAAGAGGTAGGAGTGAAGAGGATCTGAGGTGGTGCCCAAAATGTAGGGATGACAATGACCCTACATGTCAGATAGCCAAGTCACAGTCCTAGCTGGGCCACAGATAGCCTAAGAATTCAGCCATTCATTAAAACAAACATGTTTTAAAGGCCTACTACTTGCTTATTTGAGAAAATGGAATGAATGTATGAACCACACTCTTCACAGCATTGTTGAAGAATACATTGTTCATAACTGCAAAGTATCCTAAGGGAAATCAAGGCCTCATAAATGATATTTAAGTTATTCTAGTTGTTATGAAACCTTCTTGGGCATTGGCTGGAATTAAACTATAAATAAGGAAAACATATTTCACCTAAGTTACTGACAAAGGCACGTAGTAACAGAGTGACTTCAAGATGTTCAATGGAATCACCCTCTGGGTTTTTTTTTTTTGTTGTTGTCTTTTTTGTGACCAGTACTCAGCCAGTGAGCGCACCGGCCATTCCTATATAGGATCTGAACCCGCGGCAGGAGCGTTGCTGCGCTCCCAGCGCTGCACTCTCCCGAGTGCGCCATGGGGTCAGCCCTCTGGGTTTTTATATTATAGCAAACACAATCACTGAGGTGAGGCCTCAGTCTGGGGTAGACAAAGAACCCTAGAAATTTGAGATAAAAACCACCTCAATACCCCAGATCAGCTGTGCAATGCCTTTAAGTGTCTTTTAGCGTTTGCAATGCCTTTTTTCCCCTTTAGATAACAAAAAGTTATCTTCTGACAATTCTGAAGGCCAGCTCCAAGATGCAATGCCCCTTTTTATCAAGGAACTTCTGCCTGTCCCCATCCCCAATTAAGAACACATCTCCCTAACCACCAACTCCTTTTTACTCTTTCCTCCAAGCAACACAGGGCCTTGGGCTGCTGGGGACTAATTAAATCCTCTGGGACACCTGAAGCCATAGCCCAGCAGCTATGCGAGGTTCAACCTTGGGGAGCTTTCCCCCCAGCCCGGCTTGGGCCCTGGGCACCCTGTGAGAAGCCTGTACTCAGCTCCAAAGTTCGCCTCCTCTCCCATCTCCTTCTTCTCTCCCTCCACCACCATCATCACCTGCCCCATTCTGGAAAACTTCTAACTTCAACCAGTCCCCTCACTGCTCAGGATGAAAGAGGTACCATTGTGATGGGGATCCTTAAAGAATACTGCAAACTCACATGCACATAGTGCATTGTAATTCATAACAAGCTCTCACACAAAGTGTCTCATTTGAGCCCCACTGCCAACCCAATAGAGAGAGGACAGTATTAGTAGTGACACCTCCGTTTTACAGCTGGGGAGATTGAGGCTTAGAGAGGGCAAGTATGGCCAAAGTCACACATTGTATTAGTTTCCTAAGGTTGCTGTAACAAATTACCACAAACTCAGTGGCTTAAAACAACGTAAATTTATTCTCATGTGGTTGCAGGGCTCAGAAGTCCAAAATTGATCTTAGTGTGCTGTAATCAAAACGTCAGCAGAGCTGGTTTCTTTTGGAGGCTCTGGAGGAGAATCCATGTCCTTGTCTTTTCCAAGTGGATACTGTCCTAATCCCTTGGCCCATGGCCCTGGATCACATTGGTCTTCTCCCTGCATCCACCTTGAATTCTTCCTCTTCTTTGGTCAAATCTCCCTCTGTCTCCTTCTTATAAGGACAATAGTGATTACACTTAGGGTCCACCTGATAATCCAGAATAATCTCCCATCTCAAAATCCTTAACTGAATCACATCTACCATGAAAGGTAATAGTCACAGGCTCCAGGGATTAGAGGTGGACGTCTCTGGGGACCATTACTCAGGCTGCCCCACACATCAAGTACGTCACAAGAATTCTATGTTCCCTGGTGCTGCATTTCCACTAATTTTCCCTTTCTTTGGAATTTACAATCTTCACAAACTTGCTACATATTCAGTTAAGTTTCCAGTTAAGGGATGAGCAGAGGACCCCTCTGAGCACATTTCTGCAGTCAAATCACAAGGACAAGACGAGCCTCACAGAGTGGACCATCACACTTCAGTGCCCCTGAGAAGCTGCACGTTGCTTTTGTGATTCCACATCTAAGCCTTTAGTCCCCTTTGTCCAGGTACCTCTTCTTTCTCTCTTTTTCCCCATTGAGTTCCACACCCTTTTCTGCCTCCATCCCTCCTCAACCAGACTCTGTGGGTTTCTCCTCCATTTCACTGGGACTGACAGGAACACCCTAGTTTAGTCTCAGCTGCAGTTGTCACTATGTTCTGTTTACTCCTGAAAGGCCTGTCACTAATAGCATTTTCACGCTTTCACTGCATATTGCAAAGACCTTCACCAGGCCACAAGACGGCCTGTTAGAGAAGGTGATCTGGCCACACCTGGCAAGGGAAAAGCAACCACAAAAACAAGCAGGACCAAAACCCCAACTCTTCTTCAGGGAAGTTAATTTAAAATCCACTTGTTCCTTTCCAGCGTCTGTCAGTTTTTCTCTCACGTAATCACCAAGATAAAAATATAAAGAACAATTTTGCTGAGAAGATCCAAACTGTTCCAGAAGGGGTAGGTCTGTGCCTGCTGGCTGAGAGGCGGCTGCCCCAAGGGTTCCCTAGAGCTCAGCAGCCTGAGGCCACCTCTGCCGGCTGTCCCACCAGGCTCCTCCAGCAGGCAGCCTGTGTCTGCTCTGTCCATATCCTTCCGGGGCCATCCAGATCGCCCTGTACCATGGGTAGGGGGCACCATCTCTAGTTGAGAGATGAGAAAGTGGTGATGTAAACAGCTCAATATCACACACCTTTCTTTAAGTGCCAGAACTAGGATCAGAACCTATGTCTATTTGACCCTCGTGCTGTCAGTAAGTAAAATATGGTTGTAAATTCCATGAGTATCATAATTTCGCCAACCACCACTCCAGAGATCCACTTCAGGGATTCGATGCATCCTCCAATAAAGACTTAGCAAAAAAAAAAAAAGGTGAGCAAGAAATAAACTCTAGAAATGAAGAAGATGTGCATAGTCTGTGGCCTCTTACCTCAAGTGTATTCGGTTGATACATTTAGGTAATGAACCTTTTAAAAATTCTCCTGTCCTTCTTTATCCCTTGTTATCTGCACCTCTTAACCTTTTCAAAATTTGTCTTTAGTTAAAAATGCGTATTTTTGTTGTTGTTGTTGTTGTTTGTAACCACATGCTCAGCTCTTGGGCCAGAAAACAGGACAGAACCTGCCAGGAGAGACTTCCCAGCTGTGTGCGCACGTGGCTCCCATCCTTTTCTCCTTTTCACCTCTGGACCAGTGCTTCAGAAAGCCCATTTGGGTCAACGTGCTCACCTGGGCTCATATTTACACGCCGTTTCCAAGGCCTTGTCTATTCTCTGTGGGCCCCCGAGTTTTATGCATAACAGCAATGGGTCATTAGTCCAATTAAGTCTGCGGTCATTTCAATGGTTTCTATAGGAGGAGATGGAGCACAATATGTAATTTCAGTTTTTCTTGTGAGGGTTTTCAACCCTTCTGTGAACTAAATCATTGTATCAGTTTTTAAATTTTTTTTAGTTGTCCCTTTAAACTACAGAACTGGAAAATAACCGTGAATGGTTTCTTTCTGCTTTACCTCAAGGAGTTCCTGACATAACAAAAACTGGTAATTAACTGGCTTGGAGACTTTTACAATAGCCTCTTTAAATAAGTTCCAGTATGCATTGCTGATACGGCCACAGCTCACCCTCTATTAAACAAGCTGTCACTTCACGCCACCGGCTGCCCTGGCTCCTCGCCACTGTGCCCTTCTGCTGGGAGATGCCCACCTTGCTCCAGTGTCCCTGCTCAGCGAAGCTGGATGTGTGACTATTCCCTCTGCATTCCCAGCCACGCTCTGTCTTCATCCCGAAAAACTCGGTCGCACCAGCATCCCAGGGCCAGGACTTTGGGCTCCTGAGGTTTGTTTTAAATGTAGATATAAGGACTCAGTCAAGAGGAATGTCACCTTGGCTCTCAGAGCAGGAAGCTGTTGGACCCTGACCTGTTGCCCAACTTCTGCGTTACACTACCAGCCTCGGCAAGGAAATTTTCTCTCTGGAAATGAAGGAGTCAGCTCAACAAATTACCACAAAAGCCCCTGACTAGTCTTCTCATTTTCAATCTTGCTCACCCCACCTGCAGCTCCTTTTGCACGAAGCAGCTGGAGTGCTCTTCAAAACGTAGAGTGTGTCTCTCCCTAAGGTCCCTGCTGCCCTTAGAATGAATTTAATCCCTGACCAGGGCCAGCACCATCTGGGATGTGCCTACCCAGCCAGGCTCGTCTCTTAACACAGTCCTAGTTCTCCACGGTCCTGCCTCCCTTCTGCTCCTCAGAGCCACACAGGATCTGCTCCAGGCCTTTCATCAGCAGCTCTTTCCTGCGCTGCTTATTTGCATATGGTGGTTCCTTCCTACATCAGGGCTCAACTCAGAAGTCACCTCTTCTGGGAGCCCTTCCCTGACCACCACATACACACACACACACAGACACCCCATATACCCATACACACAACCATTGTATCATTGAATCACACACATCCTTTGATTTTATTTTTAATAGCAATCTTACTCTACAATTACTGCTACAATCCTTTGCTCACCTGTACCTGTGTTTTGCCCATAGAATGTAAGCCCCTCACAAGCAGGGACCTTGTTTGTGTTATTCACATCTCCCTCTGCATTTGACACATATAATAAATGCTCAGGAAATATTTCTCCAATGAAGGTGTCTGTGACAGACAGGAGCTATGCTAGGCACTGAAACTACACCAGTGACTAAGTTTTTGACCTCTGGTTTCCACAGTCTAAAAGAGGAAACTGATAGGAAAATGTCATTTGAACTCAAGGACACTTTAAAAGGGTAATGGTGATGTGCTGTGGCAGAATGCTGCCCGGGGTCCCGTGGGAGCAGAGCCCTGCCCTCAGGTTAAACTACCATAGCATGTCTAGAAAAAGGATGGGTGATCTTTGGCAGAGATTGGGTACTGAAACGGAGTGACTGTACCCTGAAGTTAAACACCAAAAACCAAACTGAATAGAAGGCAGTTCCTGGTTAAATACACCAACCCTGTTACTAACTCACCCTGCTGTGCAAATTTATTAAAGCAGTCTCCAAATAAACAAGTCCTAAAACTAATCAGGAAGTGGAAAAACATAAAAATAATCCCCAACCCACAACACACACCCATGAAAACAAGAAATGAAGAAAAATGTCCTATATAAAACCCGCGGGGCCAAACTCTGTCCTCAATTAGTGGTTCAGGCTGCCAGCTGAAGTCAATGGAGGTTTTCAGTCCAATAATAGAGGCAGGATTGGGGGCCCACTATGCGTTGCATTTACTTTTAGGTAATAAATCAGGAATGTCATGTGGGTGTGCGATGGCTTCACTGACATAGTAATTAAACCGAACAGTACTATCTTCCCTGTTGAGATCCACTGGAGCTCACAGCAGCCAAGGAGTTCCTGAAATGTGTATGTGTGAAGAAACACCCTTGCATGGGCATCACTAGGAGTGGGCGGATCTTTTCCAGCCAGGCCTATTCACTGCCCAGGACTGGCTACATAATTTGTGGGTCCCAGTGCACAATGAAAATGCCCCTCATTCAAAAATAATTAAGAATTTCAAGACGATGGCAACAGAGCATTAAACCAAGTGCAGGGCCTTGTAAGCACAGGGTCCTATGCGGCTGCACAGGTTGCACGCCCATGACGCCAGCCCTGAGAGTATGAATAATTCCAGAAAGGAAGCTTGGATTCAGGCTTAGCACTCTTCATCAGTGTCACAACTTCTGAGCACTTCCTATGTGCCGGGAACTGTTGTAAGTACCTCACACATATTAATTATTCCTCACAACAAGCCCATGAGATAAGAAGACTATTAATCCCCATTTTATTTGAAGAAACTGAGCTGCCCATGGTCATGCAGCTTGTAAGTGGCCAAACTGAGATTCAAACCCACATGGTCTGGCTCTATTGACCACCTTCCACAGCTTCCCACCACATTAGTCAATGGACATGTCACTCTGTTTCTCTCATTCTGACAGGCCTCTTACTCATATCTCGTGAGATCGATTTCCATTACAATCAAGGGCTGTCTAAATTTAAACATCTACTTGTGGTTTGCTACTTGTGTGGCCTTGAACAAGTCCTTGACGACTCTAAGTCCAAGTTTCCTCATCTGAATGAAAGAGATTAAAATAGTACCTATCTCATAGAGTCATGAGAACTTATAGAATTAATTGAAGTGTCAGGTGCACAGGAAGTACTCAATAAATGTTAGCTGCTCTATTATTATTATTATTATTATTATTATTATTATTATTATTATTAGCAAACCTTACCTAGAAGATCTCAAGCTGATTGCATCCATTTGATCTTTTCTGCCATTTTCTGGAATTTCTAGCAAGATGAAATGATAACCTATCATATTTTGCTTAGGAATTTATTCATTAGTTTAACAATAACAATAAAAGTAATAATAGCTACCATGTATTTTGTCATATGCTAGAAACTTTACATATGTCACGTCATTTATTCTTGAGAACCCAATAAAATATGCCGAGATAATTAAATAGAGAAAGAATAGTCTTTTTAACAAATGATGCTAGGACAGCTAGATATCCATATATATGCAAAAGAATAAAGGTAGACCGCCCCCCCACACACCTCATACCATATACAAAAGTCCCAAATGGGTTATAGACCTAAATGTAAGCGCTAAACTAAAAAACTCTTGGAAGAAAACATAAGAGTAAACCTTTATAACCTTGGGTTAAGCAATGATTTCTTATATACAACACCAGAAGTACAAGCTACAAAAGAAAAACAGATAAGTTGAATTTCACCAAAATTAAAAAATGCTGTGCTTTAAAGGACACCATTAAGACAGTAAAAAGAACTTTCAAAATACCAGGAAATATTTGCAAATCATATATCTGATAAGGGACTTGTATTCAGAATATATAAAGAATTCTTAAAAGTCAACAATAAAAAGACAAATAACCCACTTAAAATTCAGCAAAGGATTTTTAATAGATATTTCTCTAAAGAAAATATACAGATAGCCAATAAGCACATAAAAATATGTTCACCATCATTAGTCATTAGGGAAATGCAAATTAAAGATATAATGATATCATTTCATACTCACTAAGGTGGTTAAAATCAAAAGAACAGAATATAACAAGTGTTGAGGATGTGAAGAAACTGGAACCCTTATTTACTGCTGGTGGGTTTGTAAATGGTACAACTGCTTTGAAAAATAATTAGTCAGGGCCTCAAAAAGTTAAACATTGAGTTAGCTTATGATCTAGCATTCTACTCCTAGGCCTGTATCCAAGAGAAATAAAAACATATGTCCATACAAAAGCTTGTATACAAATGCTCATAGCAGCATTATTCACAAATGCCAAAAAAGTGGGATCAACCCAAATGTCCATCAACTGATACACAAAATATGGTATAGACATCCAATGGAATATTACTCAACAATAAAAAGGAATGAAGTACTGATACATGCTATAAAATGGATGAATCTTGAAAACATTATGTTAAGTAAAAAAAAGACAGTCACAAAAAAACCATATATTGCATGATTTCATTGATGTGAAATGTCTAGAATAGACAGATTTGTAGAGACTGAAAGTAGATGAGTGATTGTCAGGGTGTTAGGGGAAAAGGGGGAATGCGGAGAGACTATTAATAGGCACGGGTTTCTTTTGGGGGTGATGAAATATTCTGGAATTAGATAGCGGTGATGGCTGCACAACTCTGAAAATACACTAAAAATCACTAAAATCACTTTAAAATGGTAAATTTTATGGCATGTAAATTATATCTCAAAAAAGCTTTGTTTTTAAAAAAGTTTAGTTATTAAAGACAAAAACAAAACACCCTGATGAGGTAGGCCTCAGTTCCCCCGTTTTGTAAGCAAGGGAACTGAGGTTCAGAGCGGGTGAGCGCCTTCCTCGGGGCCAAAGAGCAGGGCAATAAGGGACCCTGTTGAAACCTCCAGGCATCCCATCTCCACCTCTATGCCCTTAACTGCCACCAAAGCTTTGGAAATGGAAAAGAGAAAATTTCTCCTTAAAAAGAAGAGGCTCCAGCCACATCTGGCTGAGATCTGAGGTCACTTAATTCAATCCTCATCTTCCCAAGTCCTTTACTGCCAGCTTGATCCTACATCCGAGGCAGATAGGCGTGTGGCGGGGCGCATGGGAAGCCTATGAAAGGTCATAAACCTTATGTCAGTGTGGCCACCGACCCAGACTGTGGCCCACTGGGTCTGCTTGAGAGGTCTCTCCCAACAATCGATAGTAGTGGCAGAGGCTCGATTCAATTGCTTGTGAATCCCCATCCATCATTAGGACAGCAGAATGACAACGCTGGCCTTGCTAGGACCGAGTCTTTCACATCCACAGGCTTGATGCAAGGAGATGGCCCTTTCACCCTTAATGATTCCCCATTTCAGCGCACTGAAGATTCTCCTGAAGTAGTATCCAACATATGCTTCTATTATTTATTATACGTAGTATTTACCATGGGCTATAGATCATAATTATCTGCTGACCTGTCTTCCTCTACTTTCCCCTCTATGAAATTCTTAAAGGAAGAACTATGTTCTATTCATTTTTAAATTTTTCACACTGTGGAAACTTCCCATCACTGATTAACAAAAGTTCTAGTACCATTTCCTGAATATACACTGTAAACTTCCTGAGTGCCAGGCTCTGAGCTAAAATTTTATGAGTGACCATATTTGATTCTCCCAACAACCCTATGAGATAGAGATGGTCACTACTCCAATTTTACAGCAAGTAAATGGCAGCCCAGTACATCTCTTTGAATTTCTCTGGAATACATTCTTGGACAGTGTAAATATTCTTCTTTCTGGCTCACTCTGAACATGTGATATGCTTTGATTGATTTAGATCTTGCTGGGTACACTTGGCAAACAGAGATGCCAAGCAGGGTGGTGTCGACTGGGACATGACAGATGAACAGTGCTTTCTTGGATTTGATTATAAACACTACCCCAGGGGTCAGCTCCCTAAATTCCAATCTTTCCATTCAGGAGGCAAGTTTATACAATTGCATACTGAGAGTTACCTTTTTTAGAGTTCCTATTACTACAAAAAAACAAAGAGAAAAATGGTGTTGAGTTCTTAAAGTCTAAGTAATTTAGTTGAACTCTTTTCCCTTTTGATAGAGACTGGGATGTTTTTCTACTATTTGGGCTTATTTTACTCACTAAGGGCTACGGCACCCACAGTCTGACAGTTGGTAACAATTTTCTGGAGTTTAGGAAATCACCTTCAGTGACTAATGAAAGTCATAAAAAAAAAAAAAAAAATGGGACTATTATTCCTGTATTCACTATTGGCTGGTTGAAGAATTTGAGGTGTTTTACTCACATCCCAAGCTCTCATAAAGTCAAGTTTTAAAACTGGCTATCCAGTTCAAAATCCATCAGCCAGGATCTGAAAGGGGATCTCCTCGAGTTCTTTCTTTGTGATGTCAACCACGGATGGGATTTCCACACCTTTAGCAACTCTCCACAGCACTCATAAGGGCCCATTTTAATGGCCTTCCAGTTTCAGCTTCACGCTCAGGGACAGAATTTAAGACATAAGTTCCTATTGGCGTGTACATGTGAATAACTGAGTCAGTCATGAAGGACCCCCATGGCCACCTTCTGTTGTCTCGGCCCAATGCTCAATCTTAGATTACCATGTGTGCTCTGCGCAGCGAGGTCACCCAGACTTTGCTGCCCTTAACTGTTCCCACCTCACCTTAGCACTGGAAAGTGGGGTTTTCTGGTGGTGAAGAGTTTTTTTGGGGGGAGGGGTCTTATTTTTGTGTCAGTTTCGGCCTGGGAAATGTATTTGTTTTGCTGGCAGAGGGATGTCTACAAAGTGGAACTTCCTTTTTCTTTAATGAGTCCCCTCTTTCCTTGGTCCTTTCTTCTCTTCCACCTCTTGGTGCTCCATCTTTCCTAACTTCCTTGCCCCCAGTAATTCAGCACCATCATACTACCAGCTGGACACCCTAAGCCTACACATGGCCCAAGGAGAAAAATGGGGAGGAGGGGGAAGAGAATGTTTGAGCCAGTCAAACCAGAGCAGCTGGGTTCATTTGGAGAAGCTGTGAGCTATTGGAAGTTAGGGTAATCCATATACCAGCCAGAGACCCCCCCAACTCTTTGTGGGTAACAAGAAAATTGGGCAGAACCCACCTCCCACTTGTTCTGTGGCCTTTGGAAACCCAAAGTCCTCCTCCAGATTTCTGCTAATTCCAGCAGCCCCTCCTCAAAGTCTTTGACTCCAACCCTTAACGAGCTGCCTCGGTCCCACACATACCAACCCCAGTGTGGAATCCAGAGCCTTCTTCATTTTCCACAGTCAAAATGTAAAAATCCTTCACCAACTCTTTCACAGTTTTATAAACTTTATCAAATGTCTCAGGAAGGTTTATGTTCTCTCCCTCCTCCCACCTCTGCTCTTCCTCACCTCATTTCTAGATTCCACTCGTCCAGCTCCAAACCTTTCTCTGTTTATCATAGCCAGGAGCTTCCTTCCCCAGGAGCCTGTGAGCCAGTCCCTTTACCCCTCCCCGTCCCCGGACACTCACTGAGGTATCTCTTTGAACCAAGGACACTTCTCTCTTAAAGAAACTCAGTTGCCAATTATTAGAATAATAAAGTTTTCTCTGCCCTGTTATCCTGGGAAAGCCTGGGATTGTTCAGAAAATGGAATTGTTCAGAAGGGATCTGCCAAGATGCTGTTGGAAGCAAAGATGAAGTTAGGTAAGGAATGCAAAGGCAGGCAGGGACTGAACAGGGAGGTTAAGACATGGGCTGCACAGATGCCAAATAAGGAAGGAAAGTGAGAGAGAGAGAGAGTGTGTTCAAGGGGATCTGTGACTTGCCCACATTGTGGGTCTGCAGGAAAACCTTGATGACAAAGACATCAAGGTAAGGGCAGCAAGAAAATTTTTCACTGGAGCAAGGCGGCACAGGAATTATTTCTTAGCTCTATGGAGACTCACAAGGGCTCTCTCCCAGTGTAGCTGGGAATCTGGGCCTCCCAGAATGCCAGCGTCCTGTCCATCACTCCTGAGCCATCAGCAGGTCCTGCTGCAGAAACGAGGCATTTGCCAACTCAGCCTCTGGATTTGGGGATCCTGGAGACTTACTAGTGATGTCAAAGTTCCTTTGCTTCCCTCAGTCTCATCCCCTCCCTGCAACCTCGTGAGCTGAACTCAGCACCACTTTGTTCACTCATTGTAGGTGGGAGTATATTGGGTTCACGTCCTAATTGACAATTAACTAGAAGTGTGGCCACAGACAATTTTTTGAGTATCAGTTCGAGTCTCAGTTTCTTTATCTATCAAGTGGAGAAAATAACACCTGCCTTGCAGGGTTCCTATGAGGACTAGAGACAACCTATAAAAGGTACAAGGTCTGACACATACTGGGTGCTCAGTGAAGGGCAGCTGGTTCTGTATGTGAATGTATATGAATCATTTGTGTTTAATTATCATTGCAAACAATATTAAATTGTAATATGTCCCATTAATTTTGTTCTAAGTTTTATTTAACTATGATCAATGGTATGCTAATAAGTATATACTACTGATTATAGCTAAATTACAACCAGATTGGTGGGCAGGGGCTGATTTGTAGGATTTGCTGACTTCCAAGGTGTGAATACTCCCACCGTGGCCAATTTCAAACTACCAATGTGATGCCACTGGGCACAGAGATGGGAAGACCTGGGTGCACTTGGGAGCCAGGACACTTTTGACAATAATCTCAACACATCTCAAGATGTGTTTGGATGTCACATATTGATGCTCACATATTACAGTCATGTAGTCACTTACAACTAAAAATAAGACCGAAAATATGTATAATATTGCACTAAATCAAGAACAGTCTCTTACTGTGAAGCAGGGATTGCTCCTTTAGATCCCCATAGTCCCTGTCTCACATTCTGTCATTCTTTGGTCACCACTTGAGGTTTCATAATTTTTAAAGAAGCAAACCCCTGAGGTGTGTGTGCATGTACCTGCGTGTACACAGGTACTGAGCTTTTCCTCTTCTCTGACTATCCATGTAAGTATGGATTAAATTTGAAAATCAGCTGTGGTTAAATTCTTCTAATAGCTTGTAACATCAATTTAATGATAGATAAAATAAAGGAAAATTACATTTTTCTTCTTTTAAACACTAAGCCCTTTTAATTGTTTTATTTAAAAAACCTCATTTCCTCCTGTAATTATCAATATATTTCCATCACCCCAGGAAATAAAAAGGCTTCTTTCAGGGGCAATTTTAACACCTGTAAATCCCCCAGATGTTAGAATGAGCCTGTAAGAGCTAGAAAGGAAAAGCGCTTGTTTTATAGTCTGGTAGTTTCTCAGTTTGCTTTTTACTTTTTAAAATCCTTTCATTGTATTTTTGATTAGTATTGGATACATAATGTTTGGATTAAAAATCTCTACTGTATAATTGGACTCAACATTCTTGCCACCAGTTTCCCAAATTCATCATTAATGAAAATATATCTAAGTTTCAACGTAAGAATCGAGATAGTCATACATAGAACTGGGAGGGACCCCAAAGGTCCTCTCACTCCAGCCTTTACTTTGCAAATGAGCAGATTGAGGTCCAGAATGAAACTATGATTTGCCCACATGGGGTACAGCTTTTTATGGCTCTTCAGAATGCCACAGCCACTGTCGCCTGCATGCTCCCATGCCCCTGCTCACCCACCCACCCACCCACACACAAAAGGATGTATAGTCACAAAATTCAAAAGAAACTAAAACATTGCATATGCCAAAAAAAATCCACAAAAGTAAGAATTTTAATAATCATGTATTTATTCAATAAATATTTATTGGACACTTCCTCTATGCTTGATACTGTCATTTTGATACTATACATTTAGTCTGCTTGTTTTGGGCCACTGGCCAGTACAGAGATCGAGCCCTGGACCTTGCTGTTATCGGCACCTTGCTGTAACCAACTGAGTTAATCAACCAGCCCAATACTATACATTTTTAAGCTTGTGATATATACTCTTTTCCTTAAGCTTCTACATTAGTAGTATAACATGCAGTCCTCTCAGATGGAAATAAATCTGTTAAAGAAAGCATATGTAGACTTGCCTGTTCTATTCATCACAAACTTGGCTGCAAGATGCCAAAGGTTCAAGTTAAATCAAGAACAAAACCCGGAAATTTTGCTCTTTGTTCGTTCATTTAACTCTGGATTTTATAAAGACCACAAAGGATTTGCTGAAATGGTCACACACTTCCTGTGGAAGGAGAACACTCTGTGGTTCACTAGGCTGTCAACTTAAACACGACTATGTGCCATAAATTACATTCTTCCCTCTAAGTTTTGCCCCCAATGGAAAAGGAATGATTTCTTGAATAAGCAGTTCTAGAAACATACCTAGCTCCAGCACTTATCTTCTGGATGAACTTTAGCAAGTTTCTCTCCTACTCTGGGCCTCAGTTTCCTCATTTCTAGGAATATAGGATGACAATATTATCACAACATACAATCTATAACTGGGGACCTGGGTCAAAAATTTCTGATTGCCTTCCCAAAGTATGATACCTAAAACATTTAATTACAGCTTTAAGGCCAAACATGCCTTTGTCAGCATTCAGAGATTCTTTGCCCTGATCTGAAATTGTCTGTTCACTAGTTCAATCTTAGATACCTGCTTCCTGCCCTCCCAATCAAAGAGTTAGTGGATGTGGCCCTGGCAGGGCCAGTAGAGTAACACTTGGACCTAAAAAAAAAAAAAAAAAAAAAAAAATCACTGGAAATGGAATGGTCTGAAGAAAATTAAATATATCAGAATTCCTCTAACATATGCTATATATCATTGTAATGAATGACTTGATAAGCTCCCAAAGCTGCAAAGTGAGACTCAAAAGGGAGCATGCTTAAGTAACAACAGAGGGTCACTGAACTGCCTTCTCAGAAGGGCCCAGCAAACTCAGCACTTATGCTTTCCTGGGTGGATTGTGCAAGTCTGGGGCTAGAGCTGAACTGCTTGTGAGAGTAGAAAAAAGGCAGGGTGCTGCCACCAAGGATCGTTTATCTCTACCCATCCCTCATGTAAATCTCAGCTTCTCCTCTAAAGAAATATTAGATAGGTAATTAAAGAGTAGCATTTTACTATCTGGCCCTGGACTCCAGATCCATTATTCTAGGCATCAAATTCCCAGCCTAAGTATTCTTGGGCCAAGGTTGAGTGATAGTCATGATGCTGGAGCAATAGGCTTGAGAATCAGGGCAATTCTGCCTTCTACAGGCTTTGCTCTCTGAAGTTTACTCTGTACTCTACAAGCTTTTATCCCAGTCTTGATCAATGTTTTGATTTGTAAAATAAAGATGATAATAATACTTATCTCCATAGCATTGTTGTATGAATTAGATTAGATAATGCCTGATAGCAGTCAGTGAATACTGGAGATTACATTACTGTTGTTGTAGTGGTGAGGGTGGTAATTTTATCCCTCTTCCTAAACACTTACATGGCCAACTCAACAGCCACAGTACAGTTTCAGAATGGAATAGGGTTGACCAATGTCACCTTCACCATTACAAAACTCTCCCTGTCTACACAGAGTTTGGCTAATGGTTTTCAGATTAAATAAAACACAAAAGGTAATCTACCATCTCAGAACACACAGTACTTGATATTGCAGAGCAAGGAGCTTGCATTCTCCTGGAGCTAGTCTTTCTACCTTGGCAACAGAGGCATTTTCAAATAAATATAAGTTCCAATAGGAACAGCGCCAAGACCCAGTTGTGACAAAGCAACCAGCCAAGCTAGCGGAGTTATTAGGGATGATCTCTTAAGAAGAGAACTAAATGTTGATTGAATGTGAAAACTATGTAATGCTCTGGCTTCATTTATCAGCATGGTTTTCTTTAGGATTTGGGGCAAGCCACCTAATTTCCAAATGCCTAAATGGATTCAGAGTCAAACCACACAGGCTTCTCTCAGGAAGGATGAGCTGGACCAAAGGGCTTGCCTGAGGATGAGTCAGAGGAGAAGCCTCCCCACCCCTACGTCTCCTGCTTGTCCTCCCCTTTGCAGCTGTAAACATGCCAAGAAATGGGGTGAGATATTTGTGAACCGGCTTTGCAGCTGCTTCATTACTCAGCTAATATCAATATTAATTTTTGCAGGCTTCCTTTTCAGTGCATCAAGCTAGAGGTGCAACTTGTACACAGCCTGGTGTTTGGCAAGGGGATTTGGGAGCTTGCTCTGTAGGCACCTCCTCTGACACCTCCTCTGTGGCACCATGCAAAAATCTGGTTCAAGCCCAAGACAGCAGGAGGAGAGCAGGGAAGCAAAGTCGAGCCACTCTCACAGGCCAAATCACAGAAGCTGAAAAACAAGTACCTGGGTATTATGCGCCTGCCTCTCTAGTGTTTTCACCGCCAATTTCCCACTTGGCCACATGTGCACATTTAATTAATGTTCTGCTCATCACCTCCTGCAAGTCATTAATAATCATGCTCTATAGATGCCGGCCCAACTCAGAGCCTGCCAGGAGCACACCACTGGCCACCACCCCCCAGTCAGTCCATGGCCGCCCATGTGGCCTTCCAGCCAGGTTTCAATCCAGGAGACAAAGCTCAGAACCAGCTCAGCTAAATTCATCTTTTAAGTGAGATTTCTGGATGCATCCATTTCATTTCCTTCACCCACTAATGTGGAGGTTTTTTTCTTTTTTCTTTTTTTTTTTTAATTCTATTAAAAAATGCAATTAAATTTGTCTCATGGAATTTGCTCTTTAAAAATCCAGACAGCTGCTTGCTCATGGTGGCATTATGCTCTTGATTCTTACACATTTTTTTCTTCATCTCCATTCCATTACTTTACTGAGGATTAAAGACAGGCTTACCAGATGGCAAATGCCAGGATCTCTTTCCACCCCCACCTCCCGTTCAGAAGACTAGTATCACATCGGCCATAATACACAGCCCAGGTGCCTCTGTGCAGCTTTGGAAGGGACCAGCAACTGTTTCATTTTAATTCATTAGCTACTCCTACAACACAATTAAAGAGCAGGAGGTCAGGAATGAGAAAACCCAGGGACTGCACATTTGGTTCTCTCTCTGTGCCTCAGTTTCTTCATCCTTCAGTCTCCCTTGCTTCCTCCACCATTTCTCAGCCATAAAGCATTCATTAGGCCTTGAAACAAATGAGGTAATGTCTGTGGTGAGATGGTTCATGCGCTTCCAAAGAAAGACACCATATAAAAAGCATTCTGATTGCTAACAGTCAGGGACGCTGAGGATTAGGCCTGGCTGGCTTTATAAACTATTTAACTGCCTGCTTCTTGCAAAAACTATTTTTATCAGTTAATTACACATTTTTCTTATTAAATAACAATGTGAAAGCATTTCTTGCTCATTTTGCTGTCATGATTAATTTAATCTGTCTCCCTTTATTAAAAGTCCAGTTTCTTCCCCCTCATCTTATCCATCCTGATAGGCTAGTAAAAGCTCACGACTGTTCAGCTCCTTTGGTTAACATTAACCCATTCTACTTCATTCTTTTCCTTATACCGAGTCCCTGAAATAGTTTCTTTCTCTCCTGGGACTGTGCGTCTGGTGCCTAAGGAAGCTCCAAACGCTGAAGAATAGAATTGTCCTAAAGGATTGCTTTTCCTCTCCTTTCCTGTCTTACACCCTCCTTCAGCAGGCAAGTTCGCAGAGATAGACCAGATTTAAACCCAGTCCTGAGGCACATCCCACATGGGAAGGAGACAAGGGCGCCAGAGAAGACAACCCTGGTTGGGTTCAATGTCAAAACAGGCACACAGGTGACGTGACCAGGACTTGGGGAAGGAGTAAGAGGAAAAATGCCAATGCCAATAGCACTCACTGCACTGAGGGACTCTTTTGTAATACTGTTGACTATAGTTAATGTTATTAATTGTAACTAATAATAATAATAACATCCTTATTACATGCTTACCCTGTTAACATGGAAAGGGGACATCAGGCAGGCCCTCTTGCTATTGTTTGAACTCACAGAGAGAGAATAGAGCTTCAACAAAAGAAATCACAATTACTGAGGCAAAATAGTGAACCACAACAATTACAGAAATGGACACAGAAAAAAAGTAATTTCACGTGTTGTTTTATTTGTCACTTGTGGTAGGTAGGCAGCCTCTGAAATGGCTGCCTCCTGATCCCTGTTCCTGACGTTCACTGTTTGCATAAGCCCCTCCCCTTGAGTGTGCACTGGACTTACTGATGCGCTTCTAACAAATAAATGACAAGATGCACCTTCCAAGACTGGGTTACAAAAAGTCTGTGGCTTCTTTCCTGGATACCCTCTCTTGCTTGTGTGCTCACTCTGAGGAAAGCCAGCTGCCATGTGGTAAGCTGCCCTAGCATGAGGACTGGGGGGTAGGAACCCGAGGAACAATCAGTGAAAAACTGAGGCCTCAGTCCTGCAGCCCATGAGGAACAGAATCCTACCAACCACCATGTGAGTGAATATGGAAGCACAGCCTTCCCCAGTTGAGACTACAGATTAGAATGCAGCCCCAGCCCACAGCTGGATAGCAGCCACATGAGAGATTTTGAGACAGAAGTAGTCAACTAATATATGCCCATATTCCTATATCTCCCAGAAACCAGAAGATAGTAAATGTTTGCGGGTTTTTTAAGCTGCTAAATTTAGGGGTAATTTGTTTCTCAGTAGTAGACAACTAATACGCCACCCCTCCCACAGTAAAATTAATCCAGAAGTGACATAGCATACTACAGTGATGGGGGAAAAAGGGACACTGCTTCCCAATCATGCCCATGAAATTGCTAATCAACCAGAAGCCTCATTTTTGTTGGATGTTGTCTTAAAACCCTTCACAACACAACACTCCAAGCAGCCACCCCCAATTAACTGTTTGGAGATGAGAGAAAATCTTTTTGCTGTCTCCAGAACAGTGTGAAAGAATAATCAGAGTTAGAAGACCTGATTTCCACTTACAAGACAAGAGACTTTGGCAAGTCATGTATACTCTTTGAACTTCCTTTTCCTCTGATAAAATGGAGAAAATCTGTTTGGATGCTCTGAGGTACAAGGAATGGAATATTCAACTAAAATAGCCTAAACAGCATCCCTCTACTTTCTAGTGTTTCGACTTCAGTGTACTGGCAGCTTCCCTTGTGGCTACAAGATGGTTCTAGCAGCTCCATGCTTCACATCCTCCCAAAATAATATCCATGGGCATGAAAAGGAAGTATTCTTGTCTCATGGTGTATACATGAGGAAAACTTCCCCCAAACTTCCCCCAGCAGAATTTCCCAGCCATCATATTGGCCAAACCTGGCTTATATGCTTCTCCCTAAAGTCATCACTGGCTGAGGAAATCAAGATTACCATGGTCAACTTAGATCACCCACATTCCACCCCTGAAGCTGGGAGAGGCCTGACCTCCCCTGAAGCAGATGGCCCTCCAGAGACGAGCTGGCAGAATTCAAAGTTTTGTGCACATAAAGCAAAGAGGGGAAGCTGCCGTTTGACGTGCGAGTCCACACAGCTAAGGTTACGCTGGAGTGTAACATGCACAATGGCTTAACCCAACAAAAATGTGTTGCTGGCTCACACTACGTGCCCAGCACAAGTCGGTGAAGAGCTCTGTCCTTTTCCACAGAGTCACTCAGGGCCAGACTGACAGAGGCTCTGCCTCATGAGCACAGGGCCTCAGGATTTACTGCAGCAGCACAGAGCGGAGCTGGAGAAGCCTTCACAGCTATGTCACCTACCCTCACGCTTCTTTGACCAGAACCAGTCGATGGTCCACCTAACTGAAAGTGTAGTCATCCATATACCAGAGGAAAATGAAATAGGAATTGTTCTGACCCCAGCAGGCAAACAACACTGCCTGTAATAAAGCTTTATCGCCTCACAGGGTTTCTGTGATGTTAGAATGAGGTGATGTGTGTATTCATTTCCCAAACGTTCATTAGACATAAGCTCTACCGAGTACTGGGCTGGCGTAGTGAGACACAGGACCAGTGGACACAGCCACCACCCTCCTGGCAGATACAGCCATTGAGAAGATATCAGACATCTGAACGCCATTCAAAGTTCGTTTGCCCTTTCTTCCCCTTCCAGGCCCTGAGTGCTCACCCCACACATTTTGTCTTCCTATTATTGGTTCCAAAGTCTTTGCAATGCCCTCAAAAGGACCATGGCCAGAGAGGACAGAGGACTAACCTGGAGTGGTACAGAGTCCAGGCATGTGCGGCAGAAGATAGCGAGACACCTTGCAGATGTCATCTTCTCCTTAGGGTGGAGAAAGAATGAGTTGTTACCTTGTTTCTTTTCAAATCCTTTCTAGTGTGGCTCATGAGAGAGAAGAGATTTCTTCTTGAGTCAATCCTAACAGTCCGTTCATCTCCCTCCTCAAGCCCCCCTCCTTTAGCCAACACTATCAGTGATTTAGCATTTGCTGTTTCACCCGTCATGAGAGGCAGCTTCTTATGGAAGGTGTCATAATATTGTTAGGGTTGGCTAGCCTGCAGTTACAGATAGCCTCTGCAGTTTCAGTGGCTTAATACAAACTGCTCTCCAGGATTGCTTGGTCAGTTCAGGCATGGAGGAAGGGTCTTTTCCATATAGTCATCAGAGACCTAAGCTGATGGTGGTTTTCCAATTTTGACCATGGCTTCTAGGATTGTCCTGGGCATTGATAGCCCCACCAGCTAGAAAGGAAAGATCATGGATTGTACATAAGGGAGGTTTTCAGTGAGCTGGACCTGGAAATGACACCCATCACTTCTGCCCACATACCATTGAAGAGAACTCAGTCATGTGACCACACCTAATTGCAAAGAAGACTGGGAAATGTAATTTAATCGTGTGCCCAGGAAGAAAGAAGAACAGATTTTGGTGGGCAGCTAGCAGTCTCCCCCACACTCACCCACATAACTTCCTATTTTTCAACTTGGCAAAAGCTAAGATCACAGATTATTTCTACACAGCAGTGTATTCTTTGGCCTGCCAAGAGGCCAAGTCCTTTCTGGGAGAGGATTCACAAACATCTTGGTGCAATTAATGGGAAAAGACCTGACCTACCTTTACTGTGGTGTCCCTTCACCTAAATTCCTGCTCAGTCCTCCAATTGTAGACGGACAACCCTGAGGCTATAAAGTAATCTAGACATATCTAACACACAGAGAAACCAAAGGATGCTTTCCATGCAAGAATCACCCTTTTCCAAACAGTTAGCAGTTAAAAAAAAAAAAAAAAGGATAAAGACTTATGTGAAACACATGTCACCACCACAAGGCTTGGGTAGGGGTGCTTATCTAAGCACCTTCCATTCATTCATCCACTGAGCCAAGGTTCAGTGTGTGACAGGCTGAGCATCTGGTGTGCGCCAAGCACTATGTCAGGCACTGGAGATATACTGATGAACCAGAATGACATGATCTCATGAGCCTTATAGACTAGACCAGAAAAAGAAAGTACACAAGAATATAAAGTAAGTACATAGCACAATAAGTAATTATTTAAAAAATAATAATAATAGGGCCAAAGCGTAGAATACAGCAGGAGTGGGAAGGGTGAGGTGTAAGTTAAGACCTGAAGGACACGTGTTAGCCATGCAAGAGAGTGGAGGAGTAGACAAACACTCCAAGTAGAGGGCACGGCATGGGCAAAGGCCATGAAAAGGGAAAGAGTGTGGCATGACCACAGAACGGAAAAGTAGCCAGTGGGGCTGAGGTGATGAGCGAAGCATTGGAGGGAAATGAAACTGGAGATGTGGGTGGGGGCCAGGTCATGAAGGGTTTTGTAGGTCACGATGAAGAATTTGAATTCGAATCTAAATAAAATAGGGGACCTTTTGTCTCTCTGAGCAGCACCATGGTGGTTGGCAAGAACAAGTGCCTTACAAAAGGCGGCAAAAAGGGAGCCAAGAAGATAGTGGTTGATCCATTTTCTAAGAAAGATTGGTATGATGTGAAAGCACCTGCTATGTTCAATATAGGAAATATTGGAAAAACATTAGTCACCAGGACTCAAGGAAGCAAAATTGCATCTGATAGCCTCAAAGGTCGTGTGTTTGAAGTGAGCCTTGCTGATCTGCAGAATGATGAAGTTGAATTTAGAAAATTCAAGCTAATTACTGAGGATGTCCAGTGCAAAAACTGCCTAACTTCCACGGCATGGATCTTACTTGTGACAAAATGTGTTCTATGGTCAAAAAATGGCAGACCATGACCGAAGCTCATGTTGATGTCAATACTAGCAATGGTTATTTACTTCGTCTGTTCTGTGTTGGTTTTACTAAAAAGCACAACAGTCAGATGCAGAAGACCTCTCATGCTCAGCACCAACAGGTCCACCAAATCTGAAAAAAGATGATGGAAATCATGACCCAAGAAGTGCAGACCAATGACTTGGAAGAAGTGGTCAATAAATTGATTCCAGACAGCATTGGAAAAGACATAGAAAAGGCTTGCCAGGCTATTTATCCTCTTCATGGTGTCTGTTAGAAAAGTGAAAATGCTGAAGAAACCCAAGTTTGAATTGGGAAAACTCATGGAGCTCCATGGTGAAGGTGGTAGTTCTGGAAAAGCTACTGGGGATGAAACAGGTGCTAAAGTTGACGAGCTGATGGACATGAACCACCAGTCCAAGAATCTGTTTAAAGTTCAGACTTTCAATAGTGACAAATAAAAAATCCCATTTAAAAAAAATACATAAACTAAATAAATAAATAAATAAATAAATAAAACCTAGGAAGCCATCCAGGGCTTTAGTAGTGGAGAGACATGATTCCACCCTATATTAATTTGCTAGGGCTGCCATAACAAAATATTTTAGACTGGGTCGATTAAACGACAGGTATTTATTGTCTCACAGTTCTAGAGACTAAAAATCTAAGATCAAGGTGCTGGCAGGGTTGATTGAGAGAAAATTAGTTCCTGGCCTCTCTCCTAGCTTCCAATGGTTTGCTGACAATCTTCGGCACTCCTGGTAGGTGGTGTTCTACTTGTGTTCTCACACCATCCTTCCTCTGTGTATGTCTTTCTCTCCATGTGGCATTCTTTTTATGAGGACAACCATCGTATTGAATAGGGGCCCACTCTACTTCAGTATGACCTAATCTTAACCAATTACATCTGCAATGACCCTATTTCCTTCCAAGTATGATCACATTCTGAGGTACTGGGGGTTAAGATTTGAACATATGAATTTAGGGCAGGGACACAATTCGGCCCATAACACGTACATTTTAAGATGACCGTCTGCTTGGTATGAATGGGAAGCAGCGGTGGTTAGAGTGGAGGTGGAGAGGCAGGTTTGGAGAATGCTGTCATTGTCGTCAAGGTGAGGGATGATGTTTGCCTGGCTCAGTGTCCAAGGCGACTTAGGTATATTTTGCAGATAAACCCATCATGACTGCTGATAGATTGCACTTCATTGGCGAGGGAAAGGGGTGAAGCAAGGATGACTCTTAAGTCTCTTACTTGAGCAAGAAGAACAATGGTAATGCAATTTATGAGGTAAAAAGGAATTGGGGATGGAGACACGTCTTAGGGCAGAGCCCTATGGTTTCTTATTTGGGAAATGTTAAGTTTGAGCTATGAATGAACCATCCAAGTAGATACACCATGTGGACAGTTGCATTTAAGAATCTGGAGCTCAAAGGTGGGGTCTGCACAAGAGATACACGTGCGGAGTCATTAGTATGCAAGTATGTAAAGTCCCGCAGAACAGCGGGGGTCCAGAGGCTTGGGAGCTCCTTCTCCAGTGCGGCGCATTCTTCTCAGGGCATCCTGACTGTCTAACATGCCAACTCCTGACGTCCCATCTCAGGATCTAGGCAGATTCTGGGGGTCATTGGTTTCTAGAGAAGAAGACAACAATGCTCTCAGTTCTTTCCCAAGTTTATACAAAGTGTTCATCATCTACGCCCAAGAACACCCACACAGCAGAAGGGACGTGCAACCTAAATCATACGAACATTGGTGAACACACGTATGCACATATGCACCCCGTTCCTTCCACAAAAATGACCTAAACTTTGTGAGGTTCGCATGTCCCTAGAGATGATCTCATTTGCCTGCTTCAAAAGCGCTTTGGTCTGCACAGCCTGTAGCAGCAAATTTACACTTCAAAAAGCAGACAGCTTTTTCCACATCTTATTCACTTAATGGGTGAGAATGTAAAATTAGTTCCGTTGCTGATGAGGACCTTGAGCCAAATGAAAAGTGTTCATTTGTCAGCACAGACTTACAGCCTGAGACATGATTATATAGCTAATCCAATAATGGGTTTTGATGCTGAGCATTTATTTATATACAGTATGTCTTGTTATCTGTTGATAATCAGGACCTACAATTTTCTCTTTCTGTGTGTGTAGTGTGAAATAGCAACATCTTCCAGACATATTGCATTTAAGTACCAACATGCAAACACATGCAAAAAGCGCCATCATCAGCAAAATATTTTATTTGATTTCTTGTTTAAAAAAAAAAAAAAAAGGAAAGAGAACCAATACGTGAATCTAGGCTTTTATATTTTTAAATATAAGTAGTATATAACATTAGTAGTCTCTCTCGGGGCTATGAAAGAGTTAAAAAAAAAAAACCCAAAACTGAAAACAAGATATCCTTTATCATCTTGACCCACCCTCATCAAGAGATTTCTTCTTCTTGTGCTCTAAAAATTCTATCTGCAGGCCAAATCCTACCCATATTTTTACATATAGTGGTATAAACCAAAACGATACCTGGTGAAAATCTTCATAATGCCACCACCTGACTCTGGCTACCTGAATCTTACAAACATTCTGCTTATTGCAAAGATGCACATTATTGCCATGTGAGCATAGCAAGTGTGATAATCATCCCAGGCAAAATCTCTTTTTTAAAAAAATGGTAACTTAAAATTAAATATAAAACCACTACATTTCTATAAACTCTTGTGGAGACTACATACTGCTCCATTATATTGTTTCTTACCCTGTGGATGAATGTAAATGTCTGTCACTAAAATATAGGGACACTTTCGGCCTAATATAAATATAAAATGCATAAAATCCAACACTTAAAACAAGCAAGCATTTTTATAGGTATGATGCATTGTCACATATTGCAGCTCTCATAAAGCCTATGGGAAGGGAGAGACACATCAGGATTAAGTATTCTGTTAATTGCAAATGTGTAGCACACCTGCAAAATCTGTGAAAAATCCTACAACACTTGGGAAAAGTCACTGCAAGTTCCTTTTCATGAAATCATTTTTTGGACTGGCCCAGAAAAATCCAGAAAAAAATGCAGAGAGGCACTAGAGAGCCGTTATCTCCAGTTGCCACTTTTCCCCACTTAGCAATCTCCTGCCCAAATGAAGCTGAAAGGACCGGTCACTCTGTGATATATGAGAAGGAAGGGGAGCAAGTGTACTTTTTTAAGCTGAAATTTATTCCGCAATAAATACTTCAATGTTGGAGCAACATGATGTTTTATTGGATTATACTGGTTTGCTAAAGAAATCACATTGGGAATAGCAAAGCCTGCGGTTTTGTGGGTAATGCATTTGTAGATGTGAGGCTTTACACTAGGACGGTGCTGGAGAAGGATAACAAGCCAAATTAGGAAATGCCTTAATACACGCAAATCTAGATTATGGCAATACATGGCCATGTAAGTCCAGGAGTTTTTTCATGGCGATTGCTTTACCTAGGCTGGATAATTCATTAGCTTTTGACTCTGTAAAGATTAAATGAATATAGCATACATTACTTTCCTACTTTCGTCGCAGAAACAAATCTTTCTGGTACCAGCCAGTGTAATCTTCAGAGTTTTCGTTATATAAAACACCTCAAGAAAAATGCACCTCAGTAAGATTTACACTTTATTACTCTAATGATTCTACAAACACTACCACAATGTGATGAAAGGCAGAGCAGTCCTGGACTGATTGAGAGCTAATAAAAATCAGTCCTGAAAACTGAAAAGAGCACTCTTATCTTTCTTTCATTTAGAGCTGATTACTAGGGGATTATAATGCAATCACAGCTATGTGTGAGAGGTAGCTATGGGAACCAGTTTTAACTGTTTATCTAGCCAAAGATCTTAATTTAAGTTTGAACACTCTGATTCATTTATATGTAAGACACCAAGGAGACAAAATGCAGAAGAAACAGATGCGCACTTGTTCTTCCCATTTAACTTTGTAAGCTACCAGCCAATTTGTCTTTCAGGGACAAAATTAATTTCTGATGACAATGTGAGCAAGTAATAAACTAGAAGTTCCTGTCCTGGGAAACTTGTTAATACCATGTAATGTTCTGAAGTTATTTAGGAGGGGAAAAAAGAGATTTGCTCCTGGAGTTACGGGGACGTCTGTAACAGGCTTGCCTTTGTCCCAGCTCTTAGTCACTCCTGCAGAGGTTTATGACACCTCTTCTAGAGGTTCAATTGGGAAAGGTCAAAAGAAACCCTGTCGCTTACCATTTCTTTCCTATGGGGTATTTTTAAACTGCTCGTCTCCTTCACATTCTCCCTGTGATTCAGATTTGCTCATAGCACAAACCTCCAGCCCATTGCTTCCCAACCCTGGCCGAGGGGCAAGGCCACTAATGATAAGATGAAAAATGAATCACGAGACCTCCTTCATGGGTCACACATTGCTATAGAGCACAACCCCTTGGTACGAGTGTGCTCCCCTCAGGCGCTTGGGGCCAAACACTTCACAGAGGGCACTGGGGATACGTGGGGGAAGCTGAGGATGGGATTCCACAGGCCCATCCACTGCCATCCAGAGAGAACGGCGTCTGCGTGTCTGACAGAACGCATGCCCATGCACACCCAGGCGTGAAGGAAGGCTGGCCACTACCTCAGAGCAGTCTAGGATGCTGTCTATCTCCTCCTGTCAGTGACAACCACCGTAAGAATAATAATAAAGGCTAGCATTTATCGAACACTTACTGTATACCAGAATAACATGGACACTACATACATTATCTAATTTAATTAGCACAGCAACCGTATGAGGAAGTGATTTTTATGGCATTTTATAGGCAAAGAAACTAAGTCACACAAAAATTCACTTGTCCAACATTACAGCTAGCAAGCGGAAAAGTCAACATTTGAACTCTATCTGTCAGATTCCAAATTGGTGTTTCTAAGCACTCTGAAAGGCAAACCTTCACAGTCTTCTTTATCTTGGCATTATTATTTTCCCATCTGATTACAGCAACCCCCCCCCCTTATCCCTAGGGGATAACTTTCAAGACCCCCAATGGATGACTGAAACCGTGGGAAGTACCAAATCCTGTATATACCAAATCCTATATATGTTTTTTCCTATACATACGTACCTATGATAAAGTTCAGCTTATAAATTAGGCAGAGTAAGAGATAAACAAGAATAATAATAAAATAGAGCAATTATAACAATAAACTGTAATAAAAGTTATGTGAATGTGCTCTCTCTCTCAAAATACCTTACTGTACTGTACTTAACTATTTTAAGACCACAGGTGACCAGGGGTAACTGAAACCTAAGAAAGCAAAACCGTGGATAAAGGGGGACTACTGTATACACTCTTTTTTTTTAGTATCTCTGGACTATGTTCATGTCTTGAGCCACAGGTCTGTACTCCGCCTTCCCCTCGCCCCTACCTCCGACTTCCCCGGCCCCTATTTTTCTGCTCTCTGGGGGAATTCCCTGCAGCATAATGGCTGTCCATTAGTGTGTTTTTAAAACCTCGCTCTCTCCCATCCTCTGACAGTTTTCATATGCTCCACATGAAGGATCCTTTTCCAGAAATACTTTTGAAGAAAGTCTAAAGTAAGCTGAAAAGTATTACATTTTTCATCTCAACAGGGAAATGGATTTAAGAAAAAGAGAGAAGAGCCTGCAGGTCTTTCAGATTTTTAAAAGAATTCAACACACTGCTGCACTGGCACTGGGAACACATCTATCACGGAAACCAAGAGAGCATCTGCATTTACACGCTGAAACGGTTCCCTTCGTCCTTGATCACGATAATGACTTAGAGTTCCGCTGAGCCTTTCATCCAGGGGGACGCCATAGCCCCTGCAGAAGCCAGCCCAGTGAGACGCTCCCTCCTCCACCAAGACGCTGTTTCCTCCAAGGTGAAGGGGAGAAATGGCTCCATTAGGGGAAAATTGCAAAGGACAAGCAGGCACTGTAAATTCTATTTCCAAAGGCAACTAAGTAATAGTGTAACTCACTGTATTTAATTGCCCCATCTGGAACCCAGGCATAACAATGTGATCCTGAAGAAATCATCGACAGGTCATCAATAACAATAGTGAAAGAAGGAAATGCTTCCAGGGCCTAGAGAAAGCCATGCCCTGTGGGCACCAGGACATTGCACTAATTGCCCTACTTCTGGTTTTTAAACCTACCCCAAGCATTCCCTAGGACAGTTCCTGCATGCTTCCCCTTGCCCTCAGAAGCCACGTTGGATAAGTGTGGGTGACCAAAACAGACAACGGCTAGTTTGTTGTTTGGGGAAGAATGGCATCTAGCCCAGGTACAAACAATTGTGCAAAACCTAACAGAATCGCAGCTGTTGCTCTGCGGGTCCTGGAACCCAGGGTGAAAGTCGGACTCGCCCTCCACGAGGCATTTGCTTGGAGATGCCCTTCCAGCCCTGCAGTGCGTTGACCCTGAGCTAGCCACACACCTGACCCTTCAGTGTTAGGAGGCACTGGCGTCCTCTGCCTGGAATTTCACTCCTCAGTTTCCCTTCTCACTCCTCCTTACCCACCTCCAATATTCTCAGCTCAGCTGTCATCTTCTCCAGAGAGCTGTCCTTGAACTCCTTAACACTGGACTGAATGCCCCCCTCTGCATTTCCACAGCATCATACACATGTCTTGGGAACTGCATGTCCCACATTGTGTAATAAATGTTGAACACTTATGTGCTAATCACTGTGAAGCTGTTTACGCATAAATATCTCTTTTATCTGTACAATCACCCAAGGTACTAACATCCCCATTTTATAGGTGAGGAAATTGAAGTTCAACAAGATTAAAGTCCTACAACTAGTAAATGGCAGAACTGGGTTCAGAAAGTAGGACTTCCTTCCCCCTGAATCCACACTTTCCTCCACTGACCTCAGCACCCTGAGGCTGGAATCACATTGTGTCCATCTCAGTATTCCCAGCACTAGCATGTTAGCAGGCATTTACAGACCCCCGACATGCACTTGTTGAGCTAACACCATTGGGGGAAGTCTACAGACAGCAAACTGACCCATACTGGGATAACTAGACTGAACTGGCCTCATTAGCCTGGTGCTCTACCAGTTGACTGTTCTGATTTCTCTGGGTAACAATAGAATTGTTTTAAAAAAAAAAAAAGTAGAAGCATCTAAGCAGGGTCCTTGGTGTCATGCTGACACCCCAGAAAATGTGTTGTCTTCCTGAATTCAGGTGTTCTTTTCACTGAATTCAGTCCAACCAGCTAAGCGCACTGACGCAGGAGGTGTAACTTACAGCGATTCGGTTGTTATGCAGCGCTGCATAATCACCTTATCCATCTCTGTCCTTCTCCATCAAGGCTGCTGACGCAGCTGTGGCAGCAGCTGCATATTTCCCCAGAGATGAGTGTGGCTGAACCGGTGTGCGAGGATTGTGGCAGCAGAGCCTGTTCTCCTTGGGATAACAAGTCTGTTCTATCTGACGGGCGGGCAGCCCTACTCGTCCTTCTCCTTTCTCCCCACAGCCAGGAAATCAAGCCCCGCTGTCTGTGTTCCTAAGGTCTCTCTTCCATCCTTTCCCACTGTCCCTGCTACTGCCCGAGCCCGGGCCTTAACTAAGGCCCCTCCGGCCTCTGACTCTAGCTGGCCAAACGCATGCTGCCAGCCCCCACCAAATCATTCCCTGACATGACTTGTTTAATATCTCACCTCTCCTTATCTTCAAAAGCCATTAATGGCTCCTCATTACCTTCAGGAGGAAGTCTACAATGGTCTGACATCCAAGCCTTCCACGAGCCGGCTTTCACCTACCGTTCCAAGCTTGTTTCCACTCTGTGTCTTCTTTGAACTCTCATGGCACTTCCTGTCCACCTTACAGTCACTGATTTGGTGGATTATCTCATGTGACTGTATGTTATGATTTAACTTTGTGAATATTTGTGTCCAACACGCTGGGGAAATGATAGGTCCCTTAAGGGCAGAAAACACCTTTCTCTTCTATCCGTGAGGAATTAGAGTGGGCCGCACTTTAGTGATTGTTTCAACACCATTTAGTAGGACATCTGTGCACGCTCCATTCCAGCCATCCCAGAGTCCTCAGAATTCCCCAAAGGTGCCATTTCATCTTTTATTTCCTGGTTTTTTCACACGATGTTCCTTCCACCTGGAACTCAACTTCTCACACCCGCCCATCCTCCAGCTCCAGCTATCCTAGAAGCTACTTGGCTTCAGCTTAGATGTGTCTACTTTGAGAAAGTCCTCCCTCAATCCCACAAGACCAGATGAGGGTTGGTTTCCCCAGAAGCGGTGTTAACTCCAACCAACAATTGTCATACTGTGTGTTAGTTAAGACTTTTTTATTTATATGTAATGGAGAACCAACGCAAACTAAGAGAAGATAACTTATTTGCTTAAGTATCTGCAGGACCAGGGTAGAGCTGGACTCAAAGTATATGATCAATTCACATTCTCTCTTGGTCTCTTTCTCTTTTTCTCTGTTTTTGGGCCCTGCTTCACTCCCTGTGGGCCTTCTCCTCCATGCTGCAGAAAGTAGAGGTGAGGGTAGGGTGGGGGAGAGCTTGACTTCGAGGATACTGCTGGGTTTATGTCAAGCCAATAGACTTAGAGGAAACAGAGCTGCTCTCTCCCAGCAGCCATGTATCAAACCCAAGAGAATTATTCCAGCTGGCCTGGCTTTGGTTTACAGGTTTATTCCTGGGTTAACCACTGTGGCCACAGGCATGGAGAACAAGTCTCAGTCACCTGCCTCCTAATTTCCCATGGTGTCCTGGAGGGTGGGGGTGAACCGCTATGATTGGTGCCCTCCCCAGAAACACTTGGGATTGTAAAAGAGAACTTCCTCATAGGAAAGAGGATCCTATTACCAGAAACAAAGGGGAAGGGATACTGAATAGACAAAAACGATACAATCGGTCCTCCATATCCATAGGTTCCACATCCATGGATTCCCAACCAACCGTGATTGAAAATATCTAGGGGGAAAAAATGGATGGAGAGTGTCTGTACTGAACATGTACCAATGTACTGTTTTTCTTGTCATTATTCTCTATACAATACAACAACAATTTGCATAGCATTTACATTGTATCAGGTATTATAAGTAATCTAGAGATGATTTAGAGGATACAGGAGGATGTACATAGGTTATATACAAATACTACACCATTTAACATAAGGGGCTTGAGCATCTGTGGATTTAGGTATCCATGGGGGGGTCTTGGAAACAGTCATGTGGATACCAAAAGACAACTGTACATGTTTACTATGCAGCATCTGTTTACTGAAAACTACCTTAGGATGTTATTGTGCCTTGGTCACTATCTGTCCTTGGTACCTGCACATGGAGATGCTCAATCAATATTTGATAAATGTATAAATAAATGAATTCTCTGACTGCCAATCAAACACTGAGTTCTAGACAGGGAAATACGTGTCATATTTTAAAAAGCTTAGGTTTTCACGTGGTGGCCACTGGCAGCCGCTGCCTGCTTTCCCAGCCAGTGCAATAGCAGCTACAAATGGGTTCTTGGAGAACCTATGATGGCTGCTCAATAAATCCACGAAGTGTCCAAAGAAGGACCCAAAACTTACCTTAGATCTGGCAAGATATTAAACTAAGATCAGTCACCTACCTCCTTAGGCCTGTGTCCATCCAAGCTGTGATTACAAAAACATCCAAAGCAGCATGTCATCAAGGCAGAGAACAACAGGAGAGATGCTTAGGAAAATCAACAAGAAGACATCTGTACTTCTCATCAGATGGAGGTAAACAAATGGGACAAGTGAGTTGCTTTTTTGGCCATCCTGTTAGTATATGCTGATAATATAACAATAATTCCATTCAGAGATTAATATAAAACTTGGCTTACATACCTCTGCTAAATGGCAAGTTTTTTGAGGACAGGGACCCTATCACCTTGAAATCCCTACAGTGATAGCTACTACAAAGATGCACAGAGAGAAGGCTAGAACTAAAGTACCTCACTCTATCTGCACTCGTCATAAACCCAACTTTGCAAACCCAAATCTGATAAGATCTTGACTTTCAGAGACAGCAGTGCCATCTTGATTGACTCATTGCTTCCAGAAGAACTTCATTTATAATGCTGAAGTTCTATCTCTTCTTAGGTTCTGTCATTAAAAGTAAACAAAAATGCTTTTGAAGTTCATTTTAAAATATGGATCTTACCATTTTCCTCTCATCTGTCAGATATCTGTAGTCTTTTTCTAGTGAATTAGGCACCACAACATACAAAGGTGGTGCTCATACCCACCGGTGCATCATTACATAATTTTGGCTACACACACATGCACACACACACACACACGCGCACACACACACACACACGCACACACACACGCACGCACACGCACACGCACACACACACGCACACGCACGCACGCACACGCACGCGCGCGCACGCACGCACACACGCGCACGCGCACACACACACACGCGCGCGCACATACAAGCATCCTTAAAGAAATAAGTTCCTTTAGAATCCCTACGGAATATGATATGGGAAAACTATCTTCCTTAATCTTAGAATGTTTGGGCATTCCAAGAAATTTTGGGAAAAACTTTAAGAAGGTTTATTTTAATTCATTATTAATTCATTAAAATGAATTAAAATAAACCTTCTTAAAGTTTTTCCCAAAATTATCACTAATTAAATCTTGCTGTAAAACAATTGCTGATATTGCCATCTACTTTACTTCCCAAAGCCTTCTGTGAACATTATAACCAAAAAGAGTAATTCGTTTATAAATACTAATGATATAATTAACGACCTGTCTATCTGGTCCCTACACTGCCATTCTCTCTTCATCCCTCACGACTTGTATTCACAAATACTTCTTAAACACATTGTAGCCCTCTTATGCACAACCCTAATTATACATCCCTCTTCAAAATCTTCTGGCGAGGATAAAATTCAAATACCTTAGCTGGTATTCCACAACTTTTCCAAGGTCCCAGCCCCCTTGCTCACTAGCTGTTTCCTGCACTGTTACAATATAGACACTCTGCACTCACTTTTCCCACCCACCCATCAAACACTGAACCCAGCCGTCTTCTCTCTCTTGGCCATGACATCCTCTCAGCTCGATTGTTTGGCCTCTCTTCCCCTCCACTCCAACTCCTACTCTTTCTTCCAAGGTCAGAGTATGTCTCACAGCCTGTGCATTCATGACTCCAGGGATCTGGCCTCTGACCTGGCACTTAGGTACTCCCATGTAATCTTGTCTCTGCTGTCTCCTAACTTTCTCTGGATATATTTTCAACTCCACCAGGTAATGAACATAACGAAGGCAGAAATCTTATGTTGTGCGTCTTTGCATTCCCTCACCTCTCAGCCCAACCCTGTAGTTGTTTCTCAACAAATATTTAACTTTTAAAAAAATTTCAGACTGTTTCCTGACCTATCGAAAGAACATTAGGAGAAAGAGTCCTCTGTTTTTAACCTCTTAACTATTCCTTCTTTAACTCAGGATAGATATGAGCCAAGATAGTGAACTAAACAGTGAGTGGGAATTTTAATTAAGAAAGTTCTCTCCTGAGAATTGATTCCTTCATAGAGTATAGGGTTAGGAGTTTATTTAGGGAAGGAGAGGACAGATAGAAAAGGTGGTAGTCTCCCAAATGGGTTTCTCAGTGTAACTTCATTATTTACTTTGAGGGAGTGCATATGCCCAGGACAGTGGATACATCTGTATTCAGTACAAATTCAAAACCATAAAACCAGGAAGCTCTGGTTCATGATGATGTTCTGAACACAGACCTCTGTCTCCTCTTCCTCCAAAGATCCTGTACAAATTATGGGAAAAAATATGTTTTAAAATAATGAACCAAAACTGTTCAAGAAAAGTAAAAGGCAACATAGATACACTAGAAATGGAGAAATTCCCAGTTGATGGAAAGCACATGAGACTAGAATGATGGTGACATGAGAACCAAGGAAGCTGCAAGGACGTCCTGGACAAGTTCCAAGCTCAGAGCCAACAAATGCAAAGCTGGAGGGGCAGGAGGAAGTGGCGGATGGGGGTGGGGGTGGGGAGGAGAAACCATAGAGCAATTAATTAAAAGAACAGCCTTTGGAACAGCTGAACCAGTGAAGCAGATGCCCCCCTCCACCTCTCAGCCCCCACCCATGTCTGCAGATCAGCTAACAATTCAGTGGCTTTTGCTTTCTAGTTAAAGCCTGGAGGATTTCTCCCTAGAGGGGAAAGTGTTCTGCCTAGAGGGAGGGTCTGCACTGGGGCTGAGCACTGGGGTAGAAGCAGAGCAGAGCTAGAGATGACTCTGGACTTCTGTAATAGCTGCTAAGGAGAAAACTGTAAAAAGTAAAGCTTCTTAGTCTTCAATAAGATAACCAATCACCTGGGATGCCCAGACATTTCCGGTTTATGTCATCATTCCCACACGATTATGAATTGTTTCATTCAACTCTCAAAAATGTCCAACTCTCAAAAATTGTAGTAAATTAGTCACCTTATCCATGAGTAAAGTAGAATGAAGCAATGTTTCTTAAATTGGGGCCCATGCACTACGTAAGGACTTGATCTTTCCAAGACTTGTCTGTCTGTGGAAACTGTCATCCATGCTTGGGCTGTGATATCATTTGGCCAACACAGGATATGGATGCCATAGTAAACACAAATACAATGAGGTTTCTGACATTGTTTGCCACACTAGATGGTCCAGAATCTGCAGTCAATATTTTAAAAGATTGTCACTAAAATGAAAAACAAATTTTAAAATTGTCTTAGAGGACTCATGGACTCCTAAAAACATATACAAGAATACTTCAAAATGTTCATGGAAAAATATAACTAAAAGATAATACAAATCTTTCCATGGACATTTTGAAGTATCCTCATATGAAGACACATTCTAAGAATTACTAAATATTTAAGGAAACTATGAAAGAAAAGGAGGGGGAGCAATTTAGTCAAGGGGAACAGAGATAATTCAGAAAACAGAAGATAACTTTGGTTAAAAATTCAGTTAGTTTCAAGAGATTCAAGAAGATAACATATACAATAACCAAAAATGAGGCGCTGTGTCTTTAAAGTGCCCAGAGAACAAAAAATAATTCTTGGAAGTAGAAAAACATAATATCTAAATAGGAAATTAAATGGACAATCTGAATAATTTAATGCATTATGAATGACAAATACAGATCTGTCAAACTTCAAGAAATTTGTCAAAATGTGACACAAAAAGACAAGATAGCAAATATGAGAAAAAGTAGAGATTTAATTCCCATTAACTGTCTAGTGGGAATTCTAAAGGCATAGGACACAGACTACATAAATAAGGAAGTAACCAAAGACATAATACAAGAAAAGCTCTCTGAACTGAAAGACATGAGCATTCAGATGTAAAAGATTGTGTAAATGACAAGCAGTATAAGTGAAAAAATGAAAAGAAAGAACTATTTCAAGATACACCCTTGATGAGATTTTAGCAACACAAAAATAAAGAGAAAATCACAGACTTCTGGAAAGAAAAAATAGGATATCTACAGCAGAATAAAGGTTAGATTGATATAACATTTTTCATCAACACTTGGTGCTAAAAGGTAAATAGAGTAATGCCTACAAAGTTCTAAGAAAAATCATTTTAAACTCAGAGTTCTATATTCAGGGGCAAAAAGATAATACCTTTTCCTCACCCATCACAAGGGTCATAACTGACATCCCTACAACAAAAGACAGGTTAGCAAGAGAAAAGCAATACAAATTTATTCAGCAAAGTTTTACATGACATGGGAGCCTTCAGAAATGGAGAACTGAAGATTCAGGGAAAGCTGTGCATTTTTGCACTTAGTGTGGTGAAAGAAATGAACAGTTGTAAAGAACATGATTGGACAGAAAGGGCATGATCTAACAGTTATAAACTGAGGGAGGAACCCAACAAATCCTGTTCAGATTCTTCTTGGCCTGTTTGTGTAGCTTTTCTTTCCTCTCTGTATAGGATAGGACACCTGTCACATGAAGATCTCATGACCTACTTTCAGAGGAGATAGGTCAAAGAGTGACCTTTCTAGGTTTTACATCTTGCTTTGGGTGAGAGAAGTTCTAGTTTCTAGGACTTGTCTTTGGGGAGCATGGGGAGAGGAAGGAAGAAAGAAAGACAGGAGAAGGTCAGAAAGATCGTGCTTCTCAGGCTTCCTTCTCCTTTAGTTCAAAGTACTCAGCATGCCAAGGCTCCGTACTTGGGATACTGTGTTCTGGGCCCTAACAGGACCAAGCTAGATAGGTAGGTAGGTAGGTAGGTAGGTAGGTAGGTAGGTAGATAGGTAGGTAGGTAGGTAGGTAGGTAGATAGATAGATAGATAGATAGATAGATAGATAGATAGATAGATAGATAGATAGACAGACAGACAGACAGACAGACAGACAGACAGACAGACAGACAGACAGACAGACAGACAGAGACAGACAGACCGACAGACAGAGATATTTGCAGAAATGCAAAGGCTGAAAAGTTTGCCACCAGGAATTCTACATGAAAAATAATACTCAAGGAAGTGTTCCAGAAAAGCAAATAAACGAAGGTGTCAAAAACAGACTACGTGAGAGGTAAAATTAGTTGAGGAAGAAGAAATGAATACAGATAAAAAGACCATTTTTAAAGAACCCCTTTGACCTTAACACTCAGAACATTCCAGTTTGAGGGAAATAGGCCGGGACCCAGGCTTAGCTTCTTACTCTTTACGTCCAACCACAGACTCCTTGGCTGTACAGTGAATAATACTTGCACAGCCATAAGACTGTTTTTTAAATTTTTTAATCTATGAAGAAAGTACAGAAAACATATAACCACAAAACAAAATGTAAATATAAACTCTGACAATGTGAAAATGACATAATTAATCAAAATTGAGAGAAAAAAAGAAGAGCTCTGACAAAGTATAAGTAAATCTAACTTTTCATAGAAGGAAGTAAATAGAAGTGTAATTTCAATAAATCATTAAGTAGAGGTTTGAATATATATTAATTGAAATTATAAAGATATTCCTTGGAATAACTAAATATAACTAACAAAAACTGAGCATGGAGTGGAATTCAGGACATGAGTAATTTTGAAACTGCACTAAATACTTCACATTCCATAGAGGGGAGTCAATAGATCCAAAGCTGATAAATTAGCAAGTAGAAGTACACTGTCCAAAGTCATAATAGTAACTACAAGTGTTGAAGAGAGAAGTTTTTAACAGTGATTACCAATGAGTGGCTTGTTATTTTATATATTTTATATACATAATTGAGGATCTCACTCAATTTCATCAGAGCAATCTTGGACTTGAACATGAGTCTCCTATGTCCTGGGCCAGTGCCCTTTAGACACCTGCTTTTTACTGTTCTTTACGTGTGTTTGTATTACTTTTCTAATTTAAAATAATTATTTAAAAAGCCTTGGGTTATATGCCCCCACAATACACAGAGATCTAAAGAAATTATTTATTTTGAAATCTCTGTTTTTGACAAAGATTAGGCCATCTACCCAGCTGGAATTATTCACCTCAGTTCTAAGGAAAATCCATCACCGACTGGGCAGCCTGCTTTAACTAGGCTGTGCAGCAGGATGGAAGCTTTTGCAAGCCCGGATCACTTTACGTGGCCAGTTTCCACCTAGCATCCTTCCATATTGATGTAGTGACAGGGACGATCACACAATGGTTCTCTGTTGCTTTGCCTCCCACAGATTTGTCACCTCTCTTCGCCTGGGTGACGGAGCTGCAAAATGATTACTCAAAGCCCATCTCTTCCGAGCAGTGAGAAACCCCAAAGAGGTTAACCTCCAGAAACCCTCAAGAGCGAGGCATTCCTTCCTTTGGGAAATTAACCAAGAACTGGGGTTCTCGCCCAGCATTTATTCTCCAGACCAGAAAGTTACAGGAAAAGAATATAGGTGGGGTAATAGTTTAACAATAGAGGCTGGTAACAAGCAAAGTGACATTCCATAATGCAATTTGCAAGAGGTTAAGTTGATCCACCAACAAAAGCTTGATCTTAGCAAACATTCTCTTTTGCTACAGCAATTTCCCAGTATCTTTACATATCAATCAGTAACTTGTCTGTCCTTGAGCAAGCAACCTTGCTGTGCTACAATTCTTTATCTTACAACAGAGATTAGCCTGGGGAAAATTTCCTGTCTTTTGTAAGGTTAACGTTTTATATGTGCTTTTAAGAAGTTAGGCTAAACCTGAAACTACAAGAAACTAGGCCCCATGAAATATATTTGCTTTATAGTATACTCCACAGTTCTCCTGGTGAGACTTACCCCTTTCAAGTGCATTACATTCCTGTGCAGGCATTATATCACTGGGGTAGATATGGACAAGATTATTATGATTTCTGCATTATAGATGATCAGATGGGGGTCCCAAGAAATTAAGTGACATGCCCCAGGACTTAAACCCAGATACCCAAACTCCATTACACTTCCTTATCACTTCTCAGATGGGATGGAAAGATTTTCACATTGCTCGAGGCAAGGGAATGAAAAGGCTACAGCATTTATTTACTGAGAGACAATGGGGTTGAATGGAAAGCCCTCAGCCTTCACTATGTCTATGTCTCCAGGTCATTACAAATCTAGTTAATTAAAAGTTGGAAGAAAACAACAAAATATCCCTCTTTCTTAGCCTGATAGCTTAATCTCACCTATTTCAAAAACCAAAACACTCTTCTATAGTCTTAAGTGATCTTAGACAATGTATGTATTACACCCCTTTATTATACACAAATAGAAAAACATGCTTTTTGGAAATCACCAGGTTGTAGTTATTCATTGACCAATTATGCAGTTGATGCATTATCCAGACGTTTCGCAATTTGTTCTTTTATTTAATGTTTTTAGTTTTTTCTTTTGTTCTCTGCCTGTTCACCATTCACACTTTCTCAATCATCAATACTATTTGTCCTGTTAAAAGTTTTGTCTGGAAATAAAAGTACATTAAATTTGTGATATTTTCTGAGAATTTCATCTCTCGTGTTACTCATCCCCCCACACCAGCAAAAAGAAGAATCAGTGTTGGAGATGTTCTGTTTCTGCACAATCATATCAGATCTTGAATAGCTTTGACTTAACTTGAAAATGAATCTTGGTCCTTATCAAGAGATTTGTTTTTTTCTTTTGGGGAATGGGAAAGTTTTCTTTAATATTGTTATGTTGGTTTTATAAACGGGGGTAGGAATTAAAAAATGTAACGTGTATTCTCTAAAGCAGAAACGGTATCCCTGAACAATGAAAAAGTTTGTAGTTACTGAGTAGGAAGGACATGTCCCTGTGCACATTCTCTGATGCCCTCCCAGCTCTTCATCAGAAAAGATTCTTCTGGAAAAAAACAAACTAATCAGCTGGAGCTTGGTGGGTCATTTTCAAACCCAAGCCTCTGCCATTTCTACCTCCTTTCCATCCAGGGGAAAAATTGTTGGCTTCACACCTGAAGACTTGAGGGGTAACTGCAAAGTGGAGTTTGCCTTTGTCAGGTTACGTCAATTGTAATAGCTACGCCAAGTGTATTGCTAAGTGACTATGTCAATTGTGTTGTTAAAGCAATTCATAACTAAAGCCAAAACGTTTCATTATTTTAGTTATACTAAGTTTCCATTTGTATTGTCAGGGCTAGGGCTAAGAACCTTCAAACTCACTGTACAGATTGGGTCACCAGATCCCTCACACACAGGTTCATGCTAGGTAATTGGGAAACATGACACAAGCTCAATCCTCAGCAGCAGCAGTAGCAGTAGCAATGGTGGCCTTTTGGGGCATCCTGGGGGTACTGGCAGCAAAACCTTGGAGCAACAAGCTCCAGCAGCGGTAGTGGCCTCCCTGTGGCCCACCTGGGGACATCCCAGGGGTGGGGGACCCTGTGGATCAGAGCCACTCATCCTTTATACTTAAGTCCATAACCCAGGACACCTGGGTGCACATGCACAATATTACATTAGACAATAACCAAGGAACACCTGGGCACACAGGCATATTTACATCAAATGCTCAGCAAGATTCTGAACATCTGAGGGGCCCTGACCATTTTCCTGTATTTTCCCTACAATCCACCCCTTCAGGGTCCCTCACCATACAATCTACTTGTTCAGAATCTTCTGCAATATCCCCTTAGCAAGGATAACTGATCCTTGTATTTATATATTACACATTCCATTCCAACAGTCCCAAAAGTCTTTAGCTTGTTGCAGCACCAACTCAAGAGTCCAAAGTGTCATGTGAGACTAAAGGAAAAACTCCTTTCAGCTGTGAACCTGTAAAGAGTCAAAAACAAGTTTATCTACTTCCAAGATACAGTGGGACAAACACTGGGTACACATTCGCATTCCAGGAGGGAGTAATAGACCAGGAAAGAGGAGAAACAGACCCCAAATAAATCCAAAACCCAAACAAGGGGAAACATTAAGCACACTGGGGCATCTGGGTCCCCAAAGCATTGGGCAGCCTGCTCCTACAGCTCTGCCGGGTGCAGCCTATTGAGCTGCCCTGTTGCCTGTGGCTTTTCCAGGCCAGCGCTGCATGTTGCCAATAGCCCTACAGTTCTGGGCTCCCAGAGGCAGTCCCCCAATCTTGGCTCCCCCAGACATCTCAGGGGGGGTTCTCTGTGGGGGCTCTGACCCCACTCCTCTGCTCCACATTGCTCTGCAGATGACCTCCTCAGCAGCTCCACCCCTGCAGGAGGTCTCTGCCTGAGTCCCCCTGCTTTTTCATTCATTTTCTGAAATCTGGGTGGAGGCTGCCATGCCTCCACTGCTCTCATGTTCTGCCAGCCTGCAAACTTAACACAATGTGAATGCCACCAAGGTTTCGGCTTGTTTTCTCCAGAGCTGCTGCACCAACCACACTTGGGGCCACCGGAGGCAGCTGGAGTGTGAGGAGCAGTTTCCCGAGGGCAGTAGTGCCTCAGGTCTGCCCTCTGGAGAAACTCAGTTCTCCTAGGCCTCAGGGTCTGTGATGGGAGGGTGCTCTACCCAACTTCTGAAATGCCTTCAGAGCCTTTCTCCCATTGTCTTGGCTATTATCATCTAGCGGCCCCATCCCCAGCTCCTGAATTACTTGAATCAGCTCGGCATATGCCTGCCATTCACTCAGTCCCGGGCAGTTCTCCAGTGTTTGCCCACACAGTTTGAACAGCTGCATTCACCCAGTCCATCAAGGACTGGCTGCCCTGCCCCCATGAATATCTGCCGCTATCCTGTAACTGCTGCCACAGAGACAGGCACATAGTAACAGAGGCTAACTTTCCCACTTTTCACCAGGTGAAAACATACTTGAAATTCTGCAAGGGCACCCATGCTTGGGTCATCTGCCCATCTGCATGCGGGACTCTTTTCTCAAGCTTATACGGCACCTGGCGAGCCATTGGGTTTAAGCCTTTTAGGGTTTAAGTGGCACCCCACGACGAGCCATTTGCCTTCATGCAAATATGACATGTGTTTACTACATTGTATCCAGAGCACATTACACCATCCATCCCTAGGTCCCACAGCTGCAGCAGCCATGGGCTCTACCTGTTTCTGCTGCTTTACTGTTTCCCCAAGTCAACCAATTCGACCTGGGCATATGGGACATAGGTAGTGAATTGGGTCACCTGTGGGTTGCTTACTGGTCCGCCCAGTGCCATAGGCTGCTCGTGCTTCACTTTCTGATGAGCAGGTCATGCCAGGAGATGAACAGTCTGCCCCAACTCATCACTAGTTTCATCATTGTCCCTGGTGTCAGAAGCAGGAGTGACTTCAGCCTCCAGGGCATGTATTCGTGTTTCCAACCTGTCTGCTTTCTGCTGCAGGTCTCAAAACTGTGCCACTTCATGCGGTTTCTGGTCCATGTTGGCTCTCAGTACAGCGAGCAACAGCCAGACCCCAGTCAATAGGAAAGCGGCCACCAGGCACCACATACTCAAGGGTAGCCACATTTCCTCCCCCTCCCAAGGGGCTTTCTGCTTCTTTACCTGCTTGGCATCCTACCCACAACTCCAATTGCCGGACCCTTCTACCTGCCCAGAATCCTGCAACGACTACGCCAGTTGTTGGCTTAGGGCCATTGCTCCGCCAATTTTATTGCTAAGTGACCATGCCAATTGTATTGCTCAGTGACTATGCCAATTGTATTGTTAAAGCAATTCATAACTAAAGCCAAAACATTTCATTATTTTATATATACCAAGTCCCCATTTGTATTGTCAGGGCTAGGGCTAAGTACACACTGGGTCACCAGGCCCCTCACATGCAAGTCTACACTAGGTCATTGGGAAAGACGACACGAGCTCAGTCCTCAGCAATAGCAGTAGCAGCAGCAGTGGTGGCCTTTTGGGGCATCCTGGGGGCACTGGCAGCAACACCTTGGAGCAACAGGCTCCAGCAGCAGTAGCGGCCTCCCTGAGGCCCCCCCAGGGGCATCCCGGGGGTGGGGTGCCCTGTGGATCAGAGCCACTCATCCTTTATACTTAAGTCCATAACCCACAACACCTGGGTGCACATGAACAATTACATTAGACAATAACCAAGGAACATCTGGGTGCACGTGCATATTTACATCAAATGCTCAGCAAGATTCTGAACATCTGAAGGGCCCTGACCATTTTCCTGTAGTTTCTCTACAGCCTTCCTTTCCAGTTCTGCAACTTCACAAAAATGAACAGACCGTGGAGGATTTCAAGCTAAGGAAAGAGAAAGAGCAGTGGAGATGACTGTAGTAAAACTGATGTGGCTAACAGGTGGAAAAAATGATAAGCTTCCCTTGGCGTAGGAATGGCTGGGTCTTGAGCTGGGCTATGTTTTCCCAAGGCAAAGGGCTTACAAGAAAGAAAGCCCCCAAAAGGTGCATTTTTTTCCCCCAAAAACTCCCCTCTCACATCCCAGCACTCCTACCCGATCACTGCACCTGGAATCTGCTGCAAAAATTTCAATCCTCAGGAAAGAGATTTGTGTTTTACCAGAGCATCCTCCTAAGTGCAAATAGCCCTGAAGCACTAACAAATAAAGCTGTTATCCTTATCCTCTGGGATGAGTTTTTTCAAGTTGTCTTCCTCACAATAAATTGCAAAATGAAATGGGCTAGACAGGGAGAGGGAAGTTTCTGATGAGTGGTGAGATGGGAAGGATAAGCCTGGAGCTTACAGCTCTGCCCAGGAAGGGAAAGGGAAGGAAACTGAATGATCATGTCTCCCGGCACTCTCTCAGGTACTTTACCTACAGCTTCATAGCAGCCCCATCAAGTACAGATTGCTGTTTCCATTTTCCAGATAAAAATAAAGGCTCAAAGCGGTTCTGTAACTTGCCTTTTCAGTTGTCTATTACTGCATAATAAACTACCCCAAAACTTAGTGGCTTAAAACAATAATTTATTATTTCTCACAATTTTGTGGGTTGACCAGGGCTCAGCTAGACTAGTTCTTCTGATGGCCTCACTTGGGTCTCTCAGCTGTTGCTCACATGCCTGGTGCCTTGCTGGGGACAGCTGCGAGGCTAGGTGCAGCTGGGATGCTGGGGTGGCCAGGCCTTGCTCTCTTCCCATGTACTCATAGGGCCTCTCCCTCTCCCACAGGAAAGCCAGACTTCTTACAGGTGTCCAGGGCTGGAAAGAGGAGGAAGCAGAAGCTGCCAGGCCTCTCGAAGCCTAGGCCCAGAACCAGCACAGCTCATGTCCACCATGCTCTGTGGGTCAAAGCCAGTCACAAACCAGCCTCAATGCAACCTCTCAAAAAAGAGGGACAAGGAAATTGCAGCCATCTGTAATCTATCTATTGCCTAAGGTCACACTATTGGAATTTTTGACAGGCCTTGGTGTTCCTGGATCACTGGGGCATGGGACAAGGATAATGCTACAGTGAGGACTTAAGGCTATAAAGGAAATGTGGGTGTGGGGAGGGACACAAGGCAAGGACAAGGACAATGAACAGCTGGGGGAGGAGGCTAGTGAATGAAGTCCCCAAGAAGGCTAAGAATCCATACTGGCCTGAACAGGTGAATTAAGTATTATTCTTCTGGGCCAAGGCTTCAGAGCTGACTCAGATCTCCAGAGGAGATCACAGAGTCCACAAAACATTGCACAGGCATTTTTAGTCAGTGGACTGTCCAGTGTCCGTCTCCATTTAGGAGCCATTCATGGCAGGTGAGGTAGAAAGATACACAAATGTATCTGATCCTATTCTGTGGATCCAAAACAGTGAACATAGGCTACAATCATATTCATTCACCTTCAACTTTCAGGGCAACCCTTTTTCCCCATCATCAATTCATTCATTCATTAATTCACTCATGCAACAGATTATTATTGACCATCTACTGTGAGTCAAACACTGTTCTGAGGGCTGGGGACAGCAGCGAACAACAAAAAAAGCCCTTACCTTCATGAGGCTTACATTTTTTAGCAAGAGTGATAGATACTCTACAAAACAAGCGTGTAAATTACATAGCATCTCCTATGGTGCTTCAAATGGAGTTAGAGAGTGTGCAATAGGGTGGAGGTCAATTTTATTTAAAATAGTCATCAGAGGAGGCCTCAAGGAGAAGGTGACTTTCGGACAAAGACAAAACGAGGTGAGGGAAGGAGCTCTGCCTATATCTGGTAGAAGAGTTCTCCAGGCAGAGGGAAGAGCAGGGACAAACATCTGGAGCTGAAACCTGCCTGGCCTCCTACAGGGTTGAGGACAGGGAGCAAGAGCACAAACACTCACCCTTTGATTGATCAATTTGACAATATGTATTAAATACCTACTACTCACCAGCACTGTACTCAGCACTGGGTATACAAGACACATAGGTCTCTACCTTCAAGGAGTTGACTATCTAGAAAGGAAGACAGGCAAACAGAAAATCCGACATAGCATGAAAAAAAAACGTGACAATGGGTGTAAGCAGTGTCTCAGCAGGCAAGCTGCTCAGCTTAGCTGAAAATGTCTGTTCTCAGTCCATCTGTTGATGGATCAGAGACACAAGGGTTGTGTTTCGTACTTTAAATAGAATCTGCCCATATCCTCGGATATTACAGAATCATAATTTTTATTAAATGCAAATTTTATTATTGCACTTTAAAGCAAAAGTGCTGGGTAAACTGCATAATATAATCACCATATGACTATCACTTTGAATTAGTATTGCAGATACTTATAACTACTTAATTATTTATTTTTAAAATATATTCCAATATTTTAATTATGTTCAGTTAAGTGTACTTGAATATTTGCGGCACTCTGCATTATTTATATTAGAGAAAAAGCAGCCTAAATCAACTTGCTCTGGCATTCCATAATTTGTGCTTGCACATCTCTAAAATAGATTTATATATAGCTATCAAATGGTTATTCTGGATATGCTAAGATTTTAAATTTTTATCTGAATTTTATTTTAATGTACCACAAAAATAAGATGTATTGGTTTCTTTATACTAGTACGTGTCTTATCTGATTATTCATATTCAATATTTGCAGAATACTAACTAGAGCTGCACACTCTTGAATTAAATACAAATGTGTAGATTTCACGACATTCATTCCAACCCCTGCTTCACCCCATCTCTGCCCCATTCCTGTAAATATTCTAGATTTGGATGAATCAAATTTGATACCAGCCAAGGATAAACAGTAAGGGAAAGAGTGTCAGATTCAAACACCACCATTTCAAACAGAAAGAAGGGAGAAATTAGAGACCCCAAGGGAATTTACTATCCTGTACCAAGGAGCATAGCACATTACTGCTTGAAAAGAAGAGTCTGGATGGGGAAGCTTACACAGATGTGGGCTCTATTATAACTGGACTGAAAAATAATGCAGGCTGCTCTGTTTTTTGGTATCTGTCCAATGTCTTTCCTGGTTTCTAAATTCATTTAAAAGGCATTTCTATATAGAGGATAAAAAATATTAAAGTTACAGTATTTCAATAACCCTCTTTATGTCCTACAAATCCAGTAGACAGACGGCCACTAAAGAGATTACAGCTTGAATACTTAATCCCAATTTGGATGTTTTTAAACAAGGCAAACCTGGCCTTAAATGCAATGCACACAATTTAGCTGAGTGTAAAATATTAATGCACAAACATGACTAAAAATACAGCCAGAGAATCTGGCAGGTGGAAGCCAAGCAATAGCCACCCCTTCACATTACTCTCCCAAATCAAAGGCTGGGTGAATAACGAACGTACCCATTTCCATGTCAAAAGTACAGGTGGATTGTGACAGACCATCTCAAAACCTAGGAAAGGAGGGTTTCTCAGAATGACAGTCATTTCAGAAACTAGGGCTAGGTTAACAGTTTTATTCAGACAGGGTTTGGACTCCTGACCTCTCCTGCTTTCCTAAGACTCTCTCTTTGAAAAAGGACCAGTATATTCTCAAGGCTCAGGGATTTGGTTTGTACCCAGGGCAATGCAGAGCAGTGTTACAGGCCTGGATTCAGGTGTCAGATTGCCTGGGTTCAGATCTCTTCCCCCAACACTTGTTGGCTGGGCCACCTTGGGTAAATTGCCTAATCGCTCTGTGCCTCAGTTTCCTCCTGTGTTCATTTGACACATAGTAGTAATAGAATCCACAATATAAAGTTATTATGAGAATTAAGAAGGACTTGGAACAAAACCTGGTCCGTGAGATTAAGATTTAGCTATTATTATAGATGTTACTATTAGAAAACCAGAGACCAAGTGTTCTGGCACTGCTCTGTATGGTGGTAGCTTGGGGACGGGGGGCTATCATCCCTGTCCCATTCCACCCCTTCGCCTGCCCTTATCTCCCTCATTTTCCTTGCCCTTGGCCTTCCTCTTCAATCACTGTTCACAATAAGTGAGCTCAATAGCTTTTTGTTGGGTGAATGAACTCTTGGGCTACTGATCCCCGAGAACACCTCCTTCTGTGGTACGGCCACCAAATCCATGAGAGGTAACATATGAGTGAAATGCTCTTAACTTCACCTAACACAGGCATAGCACGTACTGGTGGATAAAATCGTACTGGATAAAATACAGAAAGGAGTGGAAGGAGAAAAGGAGGAAGGAAGGAAGGAAAAGGGGAGGGAGGAACACGCCCTTCTGTCCCCGGGGAAGCTTGCAACTGTAATTGCAGTATGATGATAAAAGGTATATTTGGAAATAACATCCTGTCCTTTCTTTAGCTCAAAATCAAGACCTATTGGCATTTTATACTGAATATGGCAATAAATTATAAATTTCACATTTTAAAATGTCTTGTTATAGAAACTTCACAGTAATAAACACTTCTATTCTTCTCTTCCATAAGTGGAAGTAAAATCCTCACAAGGACTAGAAATACCAGTTAAATACCTTCCAGGGCTTTCGTTTCTTTCTCTGGAAACTTCAATAATTTCATCAAAAATTAGTCCTATTAGACATTCACAGTTTTACGTTCACAAAAATGAAATTCATTCCTCCCACCTTGAGTTCCTCATCTAGCTCTCACAGTGGCCAGTCCAAACCTGGAAACTTGAAGATGTGTCTGGCTCTTTCCTCTCTCCCCACAATGGGGGGATTGAACAATCCATCGCCAAACGGGAGGCCAGGACAACTGAATTCTCATCCCATCTCTGTGCTTCTCTGAACTCTTTGACAAGTTTCCTTAATTGTAAAATAGAAATAATATCTGCTTCATAGGTTGTTGCAAAGATTAGGTAAGGAAGGAAATACGTTGGTGAAGTAGTTAGTATATAGTAAGTACTCAAAAAAACGTTAATATCAATATCATTATCATCGTTAGTATTTTTACTACACAGAGAGGTGCTTTTGCACAAGTCATTTTACTTTGCTTGGTCTCTTGTTCCTTATCCATAAAGCCAGAGCTCTGACAAGATTCTAAAATCACTCCTGGCTATAGAATTGATATATTTATAAAGAGCTTCATATTTTTATAAAGCACTTTTTTGTACATTTTCTTATTCGTTCTTCGCTACCCTTTGGGGATAAGGTGGTATTGTTTTCCATTTAAAAGTTAGAAAATACAGACTACAAATAGCTAAGAAAATGATCCTAAATAATTTATGTCAGTTGGTAGAAAAGCCAGGACTCAAACCCTGATTTTCTGACACCAAAACCATGTTCTTTCCGGTGCACGGCGCTGATTCCCTTCCCAAAGCTGCATGCAACCATCCCATCCTTCCCGTCCCTGGTCAGACCCTCATTCAATCTCCCATTGATTTGCTTGTTCAACAAATAGTTTTGAATGACAAGCACTCAGCTATATACTGAGAATACAATGTTGAGCAAAAAAATATGTATTTCTTCTCTCATGGAGTTTACAGTCCAGTAGAGAGGCAGACATCAATTAAATAATGATGGAAATAAATGTTAGATTTGAACCATGGTAATGAGATGCATGCAGGACTCTGAGCACAGAATAACAGAATTTGGGCTAAATTAGAGAAGTCAATGAACGTTTCCCTGAGGAAATGACTATTAAGCAAGTTCCAAAGAATGAAGGTGGTAGGAAGAGTCTGCCAGGCAGAACAAACAGTGTATGCAAAGGCCCCGAGAAGGGAGGAAGTGTGGAACATTTGAAAGACTCAGAGAAGGTCATTACAGATGAAAGTACAAGAATCAGGGAGAAAGTGATTCAAAATTATGCTGGAGAGGCAGACTGAGGCCAGGCCACACAAGGCCACACATCAGGCTGTTTTGTCTTAATCTTGAGAACAATGAGATGCAGAAGGGTGACATGATCAGATTTCAGTTTTGCAAAGATCATTCTGTTGCAGTATCTGAAAGATGGGTGGGAGTAGATTAAGATGGATACAAATAGCCTGGTTAGGAAGCTATTGCAGTTACCAGGTGAGAGAAGACTAGCGAAGCTAGGGTGGTAGCAGAGACGGGGAGAAATTGGTGCGTCCTGGAGGCATATGATAGGCTAAGCTAACCGGATGTAGTAGTGGAATAGACATGCAATTATTTTTAAAGGTTCCCAACAGTTCTTCCTGCATCTGCTTCCTGTTCTTCTAATCTATGGGCCATTCCATGTGCCACTGCAAAACAATCCATCCTTCAATACTGTTTTTCCTCCAAAGAATACCCATTGCCCATTTTCTACATACAGTTTTTTCATACTGCCTAGAATTCCCTCCCCTCTGTTCTCCACATATACAATTTACATCCATCTTGCAATGCTTAAGTCCCTCCTTATTCATTAAACAATCATCAAATGTTTATTGAGCACCTACTATACTCCAGGTATTGTTTTAGGTGATGGAGATGCAGCAGTGGGTAAAAAAAAAAAAAATCCCCCAACCTCTTCTTGATCCCCCTCTCTTCAGAACTCATACTAAATTTATAGACCGTATCTCACAAATTGGTGTTTTCTTATATTTTTTCTATTTGTCTAATCTCTTCAGGAAAAACTGAACCTCCTTGAAAGCAGAGAGCAAGGCCTTAGTTGCCTTCCAAATCCCCTCATCACCATCTGCAACATACAAAGAACTTGAATGACTCGAAAAGATCATTGGTTGTAATATAGAAACCTTGTATGATTAGAATAACAAAGTGCTTTCACATTCATTATATCATTAGGACGATCTCTAAATTATAAAGCACTGTAAGAAATGTGTTGTTACTATGTTAATGTTAATACTGTTGTTGTTGTCATTGGCTTACAATATTCACTGACTACACTCTAAGTCCATTCCCAGGCTTGTTTTTGATGAATTGTAAATAATAATTGTTTTTATTATGGAGAATTTCATGTAAGACAATATTACTTTGTCAGAAGATCCAGTTCCCATTACTGAAGAACAATGGACATTCACTGATAGTAATTTAACATAACAGTCATCGAAGGTATATAAATCCTCATCTATTGCTCTGGCAGGCCACAGGCAGGCTAAGTTCCAAAGGAAAACCTCTCGATAGATGGTCCCATCTCACCTTTCATTATGGCCCTTCTATTTGTGAAACTGTCATTTTCCCTGGTTGGGAGATTGTCCAACACAGCTCCAAACACACTGCCATTTGATGCCATAGACACAGAAGGTTTTGTGATATCCCACCTGCAATGGCTAATCTACCCTCAGCTCCCTGACGTCTGGAGACCAAGGACTAAGACAGCCACCTTTTAGACAGATTACACTTAGTGGAAGTTCCCAAAATAAGGCATTTGGAAAGGAAACAAAAACATAATCTGTTGACAAAGGTATTTTTTCCCTTTAGAAATGAGTTGAAATTCAGTGTGTCAATAAAGCCTTTGCATTTCCTCTTATCACAACCAATATCTTCCAGTGACCTGAATTTGATTGAAGGTTTTCCATGAATCTTTAAGTGAGAGTGGAACTGGAAAAGCTCTAGGAATACCAGACACTCAGAGTTACCACACTTCATATAAAATAACTAAACAATATAGGCCTTATGTGGCATATTACTTCACATTTTCCCCCAAAAATATTAAGAGGTGATTATCAAGGACTTAAAGATCAACATAAAAACTCACATTAAAAATTACAAGGACCCCCAACAGCCAATAAAAATTAATTTTAGAAGCACATGTTTTAATAAAATCTACTATAGCATGTGGTTAAAAAGTCATTGTTTAATAGGTATAATTCAACCATTTTAACTCATCTCCAGTTTGGGATTTAAATTATTCTCCAATTATGTAAGCATTGTGACACATTTGGGGGTGTCTGCTCTTGCCCTGTTCTCTGGGAACATCTGCTGTTGCCCCGGCTATAGGAGATTTATCCAGAGATGCACACGACCCCAGCTGGGCCAACGAATTCTCTACTGGGTATTTGAAGTTGGAAATAAGGGAACACTTATCACACTCTGTAAGTGCCTGGATGTATAACATGTAGTTTCTTCATGTGATCTGAGAAGTGGAGAAACCCATAGGGGGAGAGAGGGAAAGGGGAAGGGAAAGAAGGAGTGGGAAAATAGAGAAAAAGAAAAAAAAAGAGGATGAAGATAAATAAATAGGAACAGAAATCAGAAATGAAGAGATCCCTGCTTTTTGTCAAGTTTCCAGGTCCATTTTGGTTCTAGATTCTGGCTGCATTCCCACCCTTGGGCTCCTTGAAATATCCCGGAATCCTTACAAAAAATTGCCTCCTTTTTGCATAATTGTGAAGTTTAATTCTAGATGTCAACTTGGTTAGATGAAGGAATGCTGAGAAACCTAGTAAAGCTATCTTTTCAGGTGTATCTATGAGGGTGTTTCCAGCAGAGATTAGTGTGAGAGTTTGAGTGGCCCAGGTGGGAAAGACCCACCCTCAACGTGGGTGGGAACCATCCAATCTGCTGGGGGTCCGGAGAGAATAAAAGACACAGGAAAGAGGTGAAGCTCTCTCAATCCGCTGGAGCTGGGATACACTCTTCTCTCCTGTCCATGGACATCAGAGCTCGACACTCTTCAGCTTTTTGGTTCCAGAACTTACACCAAGGACACCATCAATTTCCCTGCTTCTGAGGCTTTCGGACTTGGACTGAGCCACGCTACCAGCATCCAGTTTATAGACGGCCTATCATGGGACTTTTCTTCATAGCCACATGAGCTAATTCCCCTAATAAATCCCTCTCACATAATTATAACATATCCTATTGATTCTGTCTCTCTGGAGAACCCTGACTAATACAATAATCAAGTTCAAGTTTGTTTCTGTTGCTTGCAACCAAAGAGCCTTATCCAAAACTCTCCTTAGAAAAAAACAAATGCAGCCTGGTCTAGAAAGCCATCCATTCATTTATGCCACGGTTATTTGTCACACCAGGTACTGAAAACACAGACATGAATTAGTCATAATCTTTTACTCCAAAAATCTCACGTTTTGTTGGGAAGACAGAGAAATAAATTGAAAAGACAAAAACCCACAACGTAGGTGGTAGAGGCAATGAAGGAATGTACAGTGACCAGTGGAATTACAAAGCAAGGATGGTGAACTTCACCTGGGGAAATCAGGGACGGCTGCTCAAAGAAGGTGATACTGACAGGAAATCTGGACAGACGGCTAGTGCAGACCAGAGGGAAAGATGAGCACATGCAAATACGAGAGGGTTGGAACAGCCTGGTGTGCTTAGGGAACTATAAAGGGCTCTGTGTGCTGACGCACCTGGTTCAATGAGGGCACGAAGAGATGAGATGGGAAACCTGGAGAGAGATCGAGAAGGGTGGTGTGGCATTCAACATGATGAGTGCTAGGCTCAGGGCACTCGTCCCTACAGAGAAAGGGCTCAAAGGCTTTGTTGTCCCCTCATTAGCCCTCTCACTTCCCTGAGGATAAGGAAGTGATACCTTGCTTTTCAGATAAGAAAAACAAGCCACTTGACAGAATGATAGGACTTGTTCCTGACACCAGCTGGGAACGCTGGACAGTGAACTCTGTCCGTTCTTGCTCACATCACTGAATGATCCAGAAGAGGACATAACCTGAGACAGTAACCCCGAAACTCTGGAGTCAGGGAAGTAAAGGGAGAGAAATTGAGAAAATTGGGTTTCTGGTATACAGGCACAGAATTACACAAAATTACATCAGGGTATATCTCAGTAGTGCCACTTTGGACATTTTAATAAATGCTTTTTCAGTTATATCTGCACTAGAAGACTAATGGGAATAGAAAAGCAGGGAAATATTTTGGAAGGAGGATTAAGTATGGTGACGCAAACCCCAAAATATCACAGGCTGAAACGCAGGAAGAAAGCAATGAAGGACAAATCCAAAGACAGGAGAGATGTAAACAATCATGAAAGCAAAATTTAGTGGAGCAAGTATTGAATTTTAAAGAAAGCATTATTTTAGTATTAAATGAGATAGAATCAGATACCAAAAGCAAGATGTAACAATGAAACTAATTTTTCTAGTTCAACTCAAGGTGTTAGTGAAAAAAATACTTTCAAGAGGGAAACAGAGCAGGTGGGACTAAGAGTTTCCATTCTTAGCTATCCTAAAACAATTATTGATAATTGCTTGTCCTGAATTAAATTATTTCATTCTAGAGAGCCAGATGGTCCAAGCTAGTCTTTTATTTGGAGGATTTAGTGAAGTTCAAACAAATTTTGCCACCACACAAAAGTTTAATAAAGTCAGAAGGAACAACTAGTACTTTCTCTTAGGCTGTCTTAGGAGCGCTAATCTAACAGCTCTGGCAGGCTGGCCATGGTGCCTGGCCTGCTGTCTTTTTATGTTGGTACTTGATTGCAAAATAGCTCCAGCTGTTGAAGGACTTATTAACCCTTTCCCATTAGAACTGTGCAAGAGAAACAAAGGGCTCCTCTGGGCCTACTCAGCAACTGGAGCAACTAAATCCAATCTTAGAAAGGTGTTCTGCATACAGGAACTCACCAGCCAAGACAGTTCCCTCCACCTAAAGTCCTTTTTGAACTTTAATGGGCATACGAATCACCTGTAGATCTCGTTAAAATACAAATTCTGATCAGTAGGTCTGCGTTTCTAACAAGCGCCGACACAATTTTGGTATTGTGGACCAGACTTTTCGTAGTGAGGTGTTAGAGTGTTCCCAAAGATGAGCAGCATTTAAGAGATTTAACACATGCATCTGATTAGGACAGGTGAGTCCAAAGCAGCAATGGTCATAAGATACAGGAACTTTTGTAAAGCTTTCATATCAGCTGCTGCAACAGGATCCCCAAAACAGTGACTTTCACAACATGCCAGCTGGAGGTTGAGATAATCACAGGACTTCAGACATGGACTTTATTGCCAGGGCAGATAATCATACCAAAAAGGGGAAGAGAGCCAGAAGGCATTGAAATCTCTGGGCAAATATGACTTGCAATTTATTATCATGTGAAAAGCATACGTGGCAGCAGCATTGTGATTTTTTTTCAGGATACAGAAAAATTGATAGCATCAGGGTTGAGCTATCTCTTGTCGGTCTCTGCTCCCGATGTAATCCCATCCTCTGCAGACCTGGAGGGCCTTACTCATCTTCGTCTATCTAGGGGGTCATGTGTGATTACCCAAGTTAGATAGAAAGATTGCAAAAGAAGCGTGACAAGGCAATGGACCTTTTGCACCACAAGAATAACGTCTGGAACAACGAACAATTATCCCAGAGGGAGTGTTACATCTGGTGTTCTTCCATTCCTGTTTAGAAAGGAGAGGTCACAGTAATGGTGACAGAGAAGTGGATTCCAGGGGAGTGGCTGGGATCCTGAGGCCCCAGTCTTCTTACCTTCACATTGATTGTCCCTGTCCCTTCAGCATCCTGGAGAGCTCCTTCTCACCAAGAAAGGTGTCGTGGTTCATATCATTAAGAGGCCTTAGTTGTCTCCAGGCAATCGCTCAGATTTTTTTTATTTTTTTTTATTTTAACCTTATTACCAATCTGCCTTTCTTAGCGAAGGTCATGAAATGGCCAGGGGACGTCTCATCTTCCTTATGATACACTGTTTGAAACATTTCAATTAAGCTTCAGATCAGGCCCCAGAACTGAGGCTGTTTTAACGAGGGGAAGTAATGACCTTCTGTTGCAGGTGGTTTCTGGCACACCATCAGTTTTAATTCTTCTTGATCTTTCTGCACCCTTTGATAGCCAGGATCAAGGGTTCTCTTTATATGCTTCAAGCACATTGGAGGACTTTTAGGGACTGTACTGACATGGTTTTCATCCCTGCAGTCTCAGCCAAGCTGGTTGTCACCTGTAAGTTCTTCACGCTTGTTCAATTTACCAAAGATTAAAAGACGGCTGAAAAGACAGGGCCCAGGTGCTAGACTGTAAGTATCTGCATGTGTCCCCAAAGCAAGTGAACATCAGGAGGATTCTGCCGAGACAGCGGAATAACCGTTTTGATGCATGCTCCCCGGGAGGAAGGACGCCTCATGGGAGGACGCGAGAGCAGCAGTGCGGGCTTGCTGGGCTTAATGGGGCGCACACTGGGTGTGCGTGCATGTGTGGCTGGAACAGAGACTTTTAAAAGTTGCACTGGTTTCATGCTGGAGGGGCCTGGCTCTTGTGGAACTTCATTTCCTTAACTGAGACATGTATATTTTAAGAAAAGTAATACTTTTGAAAAAAATTTATCATATTTCTCATCCTGGATAAAGGTCAGGAAGGACAGATAAAATACCTTCTTTCCTTTCAGTATGGAAGAATTTTATTCGTTTTACTTTTTCTCTAACAATTCTTGAACCCTACTGTGTGCCGGGCTCATTGTTGGGCTGTCACTGGATAGCAATGAATAAGAAAAATGATCTCTGCCTCTGGGAGTTTATTATCTATTCTGAGGGATTTACATTCAAAACAATATTATGCAAATAACTGTTTAATGTAAAACTTGAATGCACTGTGCAGGAGAGGTCCAGCTCCCTATGTGAATGTGTGTTGGGAGAACCAGCCTGGTTGGAACAGTCATGTTTTGGTGCATGTTCTTAGGGGAGGAGCAGGGTTTTCAGCTGGCCCCGTGGGGGTGAGGCAGGGCTTGGAAGAAAGCAAAAGGCATCCTCACCAAGAAGATGCTACCAGCAAGTGCATGTGGGTGTGGATGTCAGCAACAAACAGCTTCATGAACTGTCAGTCAGCATTTACTCAAGAAAACGCAGTTAAGTATCCATGCACTTTTGTGGCCCTTCAAGGTAGACTAGCCTAGTGGCTGAAAGCTCAGACTCCAGTGCTAGAGTACCTGGTTCAATTCATTAACTGTGCCATCTTGGGCAAGATACTCAGCCTGAGTGTCTTTGTATCCTCAACTGTAAAGTGGGACTAATACGAATACCTTTCATGGGGTCTGTCTGAGCATTAAATGAATTAACAAGTATAAAGTGCTTACAACTAGCATGTAAGCTTTTGCTATCATTATGAAAGTCAAATATGCTCTTCCTGCTCCTGTTGGGAACCAGGATCACTCTCCCCCTTCAAAGGCAGTCCCCATGCTTCTCCTTCCAGCACATACCCGTCTTCTGCAACGAGGACTGTCTTCCCACCAAGACACTGGGAGTGGATCATTTGAAAGAAACGGTTCCCGGTGCCTTTTTATTCCTTAAGCTGTTCTCACTTGCAACCATACGGTTTATCAGGAAGGGTATCAGCAAATACTGTGTGCTTTACTGCCATTAGACAGCACTAGCATCGAATTGAAAAAGCCTTAAAAATGGCCATCAATCATTTGATATACGTAGGCAGTGATCTATATTGATATGGCTCCAGCTGCCATCTGAAATAGTTTGTCTTTCATTTTACCCTTTATATGAGGGTTATTACAGTGCACACCACTTACAACAGACATGGTTATTATGGACAATTGGTTATAGTGGACAAAAACTGATTTCCCAAACCAAACATATTAAGTCCAATACATTTTTCATAGGTTATAACCGACAGAAACCTTGGTTTCAGCTGACATTTTCCAGGGGTCTTAATGACATTACTATAAGACTCCAAAGAGGGAAAAGAGGGATGGCAGGTATCGAAATGAGCCCAGGAAACACCAGAGGTTTCATTTCCTACAACGTAATTATCCTAGGGTGGGATGGTATTTTGGAGTTAACCCCCAGAATGCCCCTGCTCAGGTGGCAAGTTCCTCTGCACACCTTGCACCAGCCATAGGCCTCACAGTGCTGGTGGCAGCAATAAGGCAAGGAAATACCAAGCTTATCCAACACAGGCCTCCTTTCCGGAAGACAACTGGGCCACAACTGGTCAAGTCTTGTTCATGAAAGTCATTGAACCAATGGGCATGTTTTTGTTTTAATATATTCAGGCCAACAGACCTCTCAAAAGAGTATTTAAGAAATTGAACAGAGGCAGGAGGACAGACGAAATGACCTTTGGAATCATGCCTTAAATCCTCTGTTTCTTCCTAAACCTAAAGTCACAGGAAAGGCATGGAAACCACCATCAGATTGTTTAACATCACAACCCAGTACTTTCTTGGACTCTGCTTACCCCTCAGAAATTTGGGCTTAAGGATCTTTGAAGTGTGCTGGTTAGTTGTCAAAATGCACAGTGACTTTTAATCTGCACTCTGTCTGCTCATCTTTTGCCTAAAGCCCACTTCTCCCCTTTCTGCTCCCTCCACCACCTTTGGATGTCCACCTTTGGGTGGACAAGGGAGAAAATAGGGCATAGTATTCATGGGTAGAATAGATAAAAATGACACAGCACTTTGGTCACTCAGAATGTGGACATCTCAAACAGCATGAGCATTGCAGTCGATCAAAGGTGTGTTTGAATCTTTCCTCTATCCCTTAAGCCATGTCATCTTGAGCAACTTCCTCAACCTTATTGAGCCTCATTTTCTCTTCTGAAAAATTGGATGATGACATGAGACTCCACTGAGGTATCACAGACGAAGGTGTCTAGAAAGTTCTGGCCCAGAGTGGCCCACATGAGACATTGGTGCCCTTCCCTGTCCTCCCATAGTTCTCTCATAGCATTTCCCTAGTTTACCACTCATTACCCTGTGTTAGAACCTATTCAGTTATCTCTCTACCCACGCCACTCTCACCAGGCACTCCTTAAGAACTAGGATGTATCTAATTCACTTCAGCATCCCTGGTGCCGGGGGCAAGTAGGTGCTTGTTAAAGGTTTGTTGAATGAATATATGAATGTGTTTTTCTTTTTCCCTTAGGTTCCTTCTCTTGGAGGTGGTTAAGATCTCAACTTCAGGGATTCTGTCTTGAGGATTTTATTTCCAGCGCCTTCAACATAGTGTTTCCTAATTTTTAAAATGAAGGTATTACCTCTCTGCTCTTAATTCTTTTCTCACTTGTCCTATTCTCCCTCGCCAGCTCACTTGGGGAAGACTGGTCATTTGTCTCCTCTGGAGTTTCAGCTCTTATCAATCTTGAACTCCCCAGTTGCCCCCTTCCTGACCATCCAGGCCCTGCTTGTCAGGAGTGAGGAAAGGGCCTCTGTAAGCACAGTGCAGCGCAAGCGAGAGAGCAGGCTCCAGGAGGCACAGCCCAGGCCTGAGCCCCACAGCGAGACGTTAGCCCACTGACTTAAACTCACCCACCTCGGTTTCCTTATGTGTAGAATGCACTGCTCTCTGTGCAGAATCTGTTGGGTCCAGTGACAGAATACATGGAAAACTGCTTTGAAAACTATGGAATTCTATGCACAGGTTTTAAGACATTATGCTTACCCTTTCAGTATGCTATTCGAATCTTTCACTGCTCAAGTGACTCTTAGACCAAATGATTTATCAAGATCACTCTTACATGATTAAACACTGGGCAGCTCATTACCAGAATCTGGCACCTCTTATTAGGCCCACTGCCTAGAACCATCCACCCAAACTGCCGTAGACTCCACAAGCTTCATCCTGGAGAAGACGTGTCCAGACACCTCAGCTGAATATCCAGTCCCACCCCTCTGCCTCAACAAATTCCACACAATGACTTGCCTAAATAATTAATTCCCACCCTACTTGCCTGAAAGAAGTTTTCACTCTGGAGAAAGAAAATTCCTTGGCCCATTGCTAGAGAGGTGCGGCAATCCCATCCCCTTCTCCAGAGCCACCCGCCCACCCTCCATAGCTCCATAAGTCCGCAGAGACAGGAAGTCATGAGTTGCAAATGATCTTTTCACCTCTGTTGCAATAGTAGTTGTTAAACATAAGACAAACATTTTCTGAGGTTGGCCACTATTAAAAATGTTTTGATTTGTGTGAGTTTTGCAAACACATTCCGAAGAAACTTCAGTACTAACTTAGACATGTTCACTTGCCCTTTCTGCTTCTGGAGCATGTCCCATGGGAAGCAGCGGAACAGAATTAAAAGTTCAGGAGGGCTCTAGAGCGACAGACCTGGGTTCTAATCCCAGCTCTGCCCCTCACTGGCTGGGTAAATTTGGGCAAGTTACATACCTCTTTGTGCCTCAGTTTTCCCATCTGCAGAAGAGGAATAATAATAACAGTAGTAGCAGTACCCTCTTCATAGAGTTATCATGGTGATTAAAAGGTTTAATCTGTGGAACACACTTAGAAAAGTGCCCAACGCACGGTAAATGATTAATAAAGCATTAGTTATTAGTCATCAATATGATTTGCATTTTGGGGAAAATAATCATTCTCCCTCACTGGGTCCTGATGAGAATTAAGTGAGTTGGATGCATATAAAATGCTTAGCTGGGTTTTTGGCAAAAATTAAATGTTTAACAAATGTAAGCTCTTTGCACCTGTCTGGAATTCCCTACCCCAACTCTGCCTATCAATTTCCTCCCTAACCTAAGCCCCAACTTGAACCCCATCTTTCCTTCCATGGAGGCTGCTCTGATTAGTCCAGCTGAGAGGAAGCTTTCTGTCTCCTGTTTTCTCAAAAGCCTTATAGTATCAGTCACTCACACATGGAATTTATTATCCCCTGTCATGTAACATAATCTGTACACTTACCATCTCTGCAGTTTAACTAGAATCGCATAGAGGACAGGGTCTGGATTAAAATTATATGACCTTTACCCATCATAAGCCCTCAATAGATATTTGTGGATTTATTAGATAAATGAAAGTTCTAATGAAATTGTGAATTCCATAATTTAATGAAAACATATTTAAAGGTGGAACTTTTCTGGATTCATTTCTTTCCAGGCTCTATCCATTTGGATGGTTGCAATTTCCTTCCCCATGGGCTAGAAAGCACGAGGAACCTCAGCTCAAGTCATTTTTGAAGCAAGGCAGAGAACAAATACATGAGACAACATGTATAAGGGAACTTGTCCTACTCAGCCCAGGATGCTGAAGCTGAAAGACTCCCGCAGTGGGTAGTCAGTCAGTTCAGGGAGACCCTCCCAAGGAACAGCGAGACCACGGCTTCGGATGCAAAAACAAGAGGTTTATTGAACACACAGGTACCCGGGCGACTCAGTCTTTCGAAAGACTGGCGCGCCGAGTAGAGCTCCTGGGTCCTTTTTATAGCAAAAAGCGCGGGTACAGAAGCGAGAAGCAAGGTAATTGGTTAGTTTAAATCAAGCCAGGGGTGAACTTCGGTCAAGTGGGAGTCCTTGAAACAGCTGAGGGGCACTCTTGAAACTTTAACTGACTTGTCTATTTCTGGGAACTATCCGCCCTTTGCCTCGGGCCGGGGCCCAGGTGCATAACCACAGATATCCTGTTTGACTCTGTTCCCCTTGTTTCTTAACTTGACTTTTTGGCTGTATTTTCCCTATACCCTTGTAAAAAGCACTTCCTTCATTCCCCCATTTCTCTTGTGGATCGCTCTAATCTTAGAGCGGAATTAAAAGTTATCTTCGCCATTTAAGGTTTGGTATTTTTGCCTAAGGACCAGAATCTTAACTGCACTTACCCTATCATTGATGAATTGGACTAGTCTATTGATGACGTAGGGCCCAAGGGTGAACAACAGAAGGAGGAGTAATAGGGGCCCGGCGATGGTTGACAGTAGGGTGGTCAACCAAGGGGAGTTATTTGATCTGGTTATAAGCATTTTCATAGTTTGAGTCAGGAGGCCTGACTCTTTTAGAGGCCGGTGCATCAATTTCTGGAATATCCCAAGCCTCGAGACCCGCCGCCAGGGCACATATATCAGGGGTAAGGGAGGGCCACCAAGTCCAAAGGGGGTGGACTTCTGTCTTGAACCAGACAACCTTTCCAGTTTGGGACAGTACCTGCCAGGTGAGGGTGTTGGGCTGGTTAGGGTTATTACTTGGTAGGCTTGCTCCGCCGCCGCCGAATGCGCAACTTAAGAGGATTATCAGTCCTCTCCAGCTCCCAGGATTCATCTGGTACGGAGGGTGGCGCAGGCTTGAGGTGAGAAGCATGTACCCAGGCTGCAATGCCATCAACTTTTACTGCGGTCGGGGTGGTCAGCAATACCAGATACGGGCCTTTCCACCGAGGCTCAAGGTTGCTGGGTCGATGGCGTCTGACCAGCACTTGGTCTCCGACCTGGAACGGATGAGGGATGGCCACGGCACCTGGCTCGTATACCTCCTTGATCTGGTCCCAGATCTGGGTTTTTACAACTTCTAAAGCCTTTAAGTGAGTAAATAAGACAGGAAGAAAGTTATCATCGGGACCCAGTGTTCCTCCCAACTCAAGTATGGGGGGGGGTCCCCCGTGGAGGATTTCATAAGGGGTCAGACCAAGCTGGCCAGGGGTATTCCTGGCTCTGAACAGCGCTAAGGGAAGGAGGGCCACCCAGTCTTTTCCACCGGTCTCTAAGGCCAATTTAGTTAAGGTCTCTTTGATGGTTCTATTCATTCTCTCTACTTGACCTGAGCTCTGGGGCCTATACGCACAATGTAATTTCCAATTTATTCCCAGTTGTGTGGCCAGTCCCTGGCTTACCTGAGCAACAAAGGCTGGGCCATTATCTGACCCGATCACCTTAGGGATCCCGAAACGGGGCAGGATTTCTTCTAGTATCTTTTTACATACAGTCAGGGCCGTTTCAGTTTTGGTAGGGAAAGCTTCTACCCATCCAGAGAAAGTATCTACAAATACTAGCAGATACCTGTTCCCATACCGGCCAGGCTTTACCTCTGTAAAGTCTACTTCCCAGTATACGCCGGGTCGATCTCCCCGTTGTCTTTTTCCGGTCTCTCGGTAGGTGGTAGTCGCATTAGTCATGGCACAAGCCGGACACCGATTGGCGACTTCTTGAACGGTGGACCGGAGATTCGGGATGGAGAGGCTGGTGCGGCTCGTTAGTTGAAGGAGCTTTTCTGGTCCTAAGTGTGTTAGCTGATGTAACCGCTAAATGAATTCTTTTCCCTGGTCAGGAGTGAGCTCTCTTGGCTTGGTCCTAGCTTGAGCAGGCTCGATTGGCTCTTGAAGCTTTATAGTTTCTGCTAGCACCCTGACCGACAGGGCGGCTTGTTTTGCAGCCTCGTCGGCCCTCCGGTTCCCGGCCGCCACAGGGTTATTTCCTCTCTGGTGGCCCGGGCAGTGGATAATGGCGACCTGCTGTCCGTGTAGATGTTGATGTTTTTTCCTTCGGCTAGGCGTAATGCCTGCGTCAAGGCGATTAGCTCGGCCTTCTGGGCTGATGTCCCTTCTGGCAGGCTGCTTGCCCATACCGTCCGTTTGCCATCTACGATGGCGGCCCCTGCTCTCCGCTTACCTTCCACAATGAAGCTGCTACCGTCTGTATACCAGGCAGGCACTCCGGGCAATGGCTGGTCCTTCAGGTCCCGTCGAGTCCCAGCTTCTTCAGCAAGGATTTCTGAGCATTGGTGTACTGGGGTGGATTCTGACTCGACTGGTAGTAGGGTAGCTGGGTTCAGGACAGCAGGGGGCGCGAAAGATATCCTTTCGTTTAGCAGCAAACTCTGGTAATGAGTCATTCTGGCATTGGTCATCCACCGATTGGGGGGCTGCCGCACAATACTTTCGAGGCTGTGGGAAGCAATCACAGTCACATTTTGCCCCAAGGTTAACTTATCAGCGTCTTTGAGGAGGAGTGCCACTGCAGCAACCGCTTTTAGGCAGGTTGGCCACCCACTGGCCACTGGATCCAGTTTTTTTGATAGATAAGCTACTGGCCGTCGCCATGGTCCTAGGGTCTGAGTAAGCACTCCTCGGGCTACACCGGCTCTTTCATCTACGTATAGAGTAAATGGTTTGGTGAGGTCTGGGAGAGCCAAGGCGGGGGCAGACAGCAAGGCTTTTTTTATGTGGTCAAAAGCCTTTTGATGCTCCTCAGTCCAGGTAAAAGGAATGTTTTCCCTTGTCAGGGGGTACAAGGGTGCAGCCAGGGAAGCAAACCCAGGAATCCAGAGCCTGCAGAATCCGGCAGTACCCAGAAATTCGCGGACCTGCCTGGGGGTTGTGGGAGTAGGGATCTTCATAACTGTAGCTTTCCGGGCCGGGGTCAGCCATCTTTTTCCCTCCTTGAGCAGGTACCCCAAATAGGTGACCTCTTTCTGGCATAACTGGGCCTTTTTAGCTGATACCCGGTACCCCAACTTACTCAGTTCCTGCAAGAGCTTTTGTGTCCCTCTTTTGCAGCCTTCATATGTGGGAGCTGCCACTAGGAGGTCGTCCACATATTGGAGTAATATGACCTGGGGGTTGAGAGCCCTAAAAGGAGTTAAATCCCGGTGGAGGGCCTCGTCGAAGAGAGTGGGTGAGTTCTTGAACCCCTGTGGCAGCCGTGTCCAGGTCAGCTGACCAGCGTTACCTTTTTCTGGGTCTCTCCACTCGAACGCGAACAGTGGCTGGCTGTTGGGGTGTAGTTTGAGGCAAAAAAAAGGCATCCTTGAGATCCAAGACTGAGTACCAAGTGTGACTAGGCGGAAGGGAACTCAGGAGGCTGTATGGGTTTGGGACTGAGGGATGAATGTCTTGCACCCTTTTGTTAATTTCTCTCAAGTCTTGGACTGGCCGATAGTCATTGGTCCCTGGCTTTTTTACTGGTAGCAGAGGGGTGTTCCAGGGCGACTGGCAGGGCACTAAGACCCCTAGGTCTAAGAACCTTTGGATGTGGGGTCTGATGCCTTCCCGGGCTTCTTTAGTCATTGGATACTGTCGGACGGCCACCGGTGAGGCACCCGATTTCAGCTCTACTACTACTGGTGGGACGTTATTGGCCAGTCCCATACCTGTCTTTTCTGCCCATACGGTGGGAAAAAGTTGGAGCCAGGATGGGTCGATGGAGGGAGAGGCCGGCTTTTCATACAGCCGGTATTCTTCTTCTAGGTTTAGGACCAAGCACATGGTAGAGTGATCTCCCCATGTTACTTGTGGGCCCTCTGTAGAAAACTGGATTTGGGCCTTTAGTTTGGTCAGAATGTCCCGGCCCAACAGAGGAGCAGGGCACTCAGGTATGACCAAAAAGGAATGGGTCACTTGTTTATGTCCAACCTTTAAAAGTCTTTGTGTGGTCCAGGGGTAGACTTTGCTGCCGGTTGCTCCTACTACGACTGTCCGCCTGGACCCTACCTTCCCCATGGGTTGGGTCAACACCGAATGTTCAGCCCCGGTATCGACCAGAAACTCGATGGGGGTCCCCTCCACAGTCAGTGTTACCCTAGGTTCGGGGAGGGGGTCCGAACCCCGACTCCCCTAGTCATCTAGGGATAGAACCTTGGCTTCTCTGATGTTCTTTTTCCGGGGACATTCTCTTGCCCAGTGACCCTTCTCTTTACAGTACGCGCATTGGTCTTTGTCTAGAGGGGGTCTTCCATCCCTAGGTGTTTTCTTTGCCCGGTTGCTCAGGTTCCCTGTCTGCCTATCTCTAGACCCTCTTTCACCTACCACTGCGGCCAAAATCCTAGTCAAGTTTTTTTTTTTTTTTTTTTTTTTTTTTCTTGGCGCCTATCGCGCCGTCTCTCTCTCTCTTCTGTCTCTCTTTTTTCTCTTTCTTGTTTTTCCTCTTCTGTCTCTCTCTTGTGGTACACCTTTTCTGCCTCTCTCACTAAATCTTGTAAGGAATAATCTTGGAGCCCCTCTAGCCTCTGCAACTTTTTCTTGATATCTGGGGCTGCCTGTCCGATGAAGGCCATTGCAACTGCCGCCTGCTGTCCCTCAGAAGAGGGGTCAAACGGAGTGTATCTCCTATATGCCTCCATCAGGCGTTCCAAGAAAACCGAGGGGGGTTCTACCGGTCCCTGCAAGACCTCTCTTACCTTAGCCAAATTGGTGGGGCGCCGGGCTGCCCCTTTGAGACCTGCCACTAGAGTCCGGCGGTAGACCAGAAGACGCTCCCTACCTTCGGCCGTGTTGTAATCCCATTGAGGTCGATTGAGGGGGAAGGCCTCATTAATGAGGTTCTTGAGTTGTGTAGGGGCCCCGTTGTCCCCGAGAACGTTCTTGCGGGCCTCCAGAAGAATCCTTTCTCGCTCTTCAGTGGTGAAGAGGATCTGGAGTAGCTGTTGGCAATCGTCCCAAGTGGGCTGGTGAGAGAACATAAGGGACTCAAGAAGTCCCGTGAGTCCTGCTGGTTTTTCAGAAAAAGACGGGTGGTTAGACTTCCAATTGTAAAGATCTGCTGAGGAAAAAGGCCAATACTGTAGAGGGACCAAGCCATTAGGCTCAGCTGGGGGCCCTATGGCTCGGAGGGGCAAAGCTACGGTGGAGTCAGGACCGGAGCCGTCTCTCGGACTGCGAGGTTGGCGGCTCCTAGTCCCCGCAGCCGGTCCCTCAGGGCTAGGATCACCGGGCGCTCGGCCTGGTGCCGATCTGTTTCCCTGAGGGGCCAGAGGGGGCAGCGGAGCCGCCGGGTAAGGTGGGGTTTCAGAGAGAGAAAATAGGTCATCTGGTGTCGGGAGGACGGGGGGTTGGGGAGGGGCGGAAGGCTTCCTTGTAGGTGGCCTTTGAGTATTTTCTGATCCCGAAACAACAGCGACTTTGCTGGAGGGTGGCACCCAGGGAGGGGGATTCTGGGCGAGGTCTTGCCATACCACGACACAGGCAACCTGGTCCGGGTGTCCTCCGGTCTCCTGAAAAACAATCTTTTTAACTGCAAAAATGACAGTAAGATCAAAGGTTCCCTCTGGCGGCCAACCTACGCCGAATGTGGGCCACTCAGACGAACAGAAAGTCTGCCATTTTCCTTTTTTGATCTCCATGGACAGATTGTGAGCCCTGGCTTTGACATCTTTCCAATGATCTAGAGTAAGGGAGAGGGGCGTAAGGGCACTTTGCCCCATCTCGAAAATTTCCAATAGGGGAACGACGACGCAAAGACCTATCACAACTAAGACAAAAAGAAACCAGAAACGGCGACGAGACCGAGTGCCGTAGAAATAGAAGAAAGAGTCCGATGGCAGAGCGCGCCTCCCGAGACGCGGTGAGACCAAAACACAATAATCCTCTGCCAAGGGGTCCACCAGGCGTCCCTGGTCCTCCCCTGATCCTGGGACGTCTCCCAGGATTGCCGGGTGGCGAGCCCCCGAACACGTCTGTTCGCTACCCGCACTTCGCTCCCAGAGCGACTAACCCGGAACAAACTGAAACCAAAATGCGCGCGCTCAGAAAAGACAGTCGAAATCACTGAGTCAGACACAGAGACGAGACACAGAAACGAGACACAGAACGACTGCTGGCCAGCTTACCTCCCGTTGGTGGGTCGGTGGTCCCTGGGTGGGGGTCTCCGATCCCGGACGAGCCCCCAAATGAAAGACTCCCGCAGTGGGTAGTCAGTCAGTTCAGGGAGACCCTCCCAAGGAACAGCGAGACCACGGCTTCGGATGCAAAAACAAGAGGTTTATTGAACACACAGGTACCCGGGCGACTCAGTCTTTCGAAAGACTGGCGCGCCGAGTAGAGCTCCTGGGTCCTTTTTATAGCAAAAAGCGCGGGTACAGAAGCGAGAAGCAAGGTAATTGGTTAGTTTAAATCAAGCCAGGGGTGAACTTCGGTCAAGTGGGAGTCCTTGAAACAGCTGAGGGGCACTCTTGAAACTTTAACTGACTTGTCTATTTCTGGGAACTATCCGCCCTTTGCCTCGGGCCGGGGCCCAGGTGCATAACCACAGATATCCTGTTTGACTCTGTTCCCCTTGTTTCTTAACTTGACTTTTTGGCTGTATTTTCCCTATACCCTTGTAAAAAGCACTTCCTTCAAAGCATCAACACAAAAGGAGTTATTTGGGATAAGAATGTAAAAGGGAAAAAAAAAAAAAAAAACCCAGACATTTCTTTTGGTGAATGAGAAGAAAATGGTAACAGTTCTAAGCCCTTGGGCTTATAAAAAGTACTCCCTTGGCAAGTAACTCTTTGTTTAGGAGAAAGGCAAACTGTTCTTCCTGCCTTCGTTTTCAGGTCACTCTGTTGGGAGGGTGGGGGGAGCCGGGCTGCTAACAGCTGGCTTGTGAACTGGCCAGAACGCTTAGCTTTGTGCGTGTGCCTCTTTCCACTCTGGCCCATCGAGGCCTTTCTTGGCCGTGCTGCGGGCAGCAGAAGGAAGCCAGCACAGCTCATGTTGTGACTATGGTCCATGGTTTGGGGGAGAATGGGTTTGAGTGAGGTTATCTCCTGAAACCAGGTTTAGGGTTTCTCTGTGGATTTCTCCTAGCACCAGCTATCTCTTGCCTTCCCTTTCTCTCTCTCTTACACCTTCCCCTGCAGTCACCGTGGAGAACTGAGAAATTTTAGCTCATCAAATCTATCCTTTGGACCTGGATTGCCTTTCTGGGGCCCCACTTTTCCAGATGGGATCTTCCCAGAAAGAGGCCCAGGAGAAGGAATTCTGCCCTAGGCTTTTGTCAGGCACTTGTGGAAATCAGTCCTGTAGGGCATTCCCTGTATTTTGTGCTCAAAAAAATGACATTTTTATATTTAGTGTTTTTGTCTTTTTATGAGCATCGTGCGTATAATTGCCCCTGACACAACTACTGATAAATGTTTAATTCATGGACAAATGATGGCTCCCATGAATAGATCAGTTCCAAGTCTTCTCAAAATACAGGGGTTGTGTTCTGGTTGGATTATTAGTCCCCCACTACACCCAGTCCGACCCAGCCCTCAGAGCATGCTCATTTCATGAGCGGACAGATGGGGGATAAATTTCTCACTCAGCTCCAGCCCTCTCCATCTAGTGGACCAAAGCCCAGAGGGCCACCCAGCATGTGCTAAAGCCACCCCTGCCCAAGCCCATCTTCGACTATCTCCAAATGCTGCTCTGTTGTCCTAGGATACAGGTGTCTGCTGAAGTGGACGCAGATGGAGAAAAACTGAGGCAGAGACAGAGGCCCTTCCTTTGCTGTTCTGCATGTATAAGTGAGCAACAGAGGCTAGTAACAGAATTCCTCTTTGCTCCAAATATTGGACTGTACCTCCTCCCAAACAGCTTTCAGCTGCTCCACCTTCTGCCCCAGCTCAGCCCAGGAATTCCAGCCCTGGAGTTTAGCCCATAAATTTCATAGGGCCTCAGCATAGACCCCCCCAGAACTCTGGAAAAGCAGAGTGATAATTACTTAGTGGAATAGATCAGACTCATATTAAGAATTTTGCCAATTGAAGGGCACGTGAATGATCTAACTTCATACAGTTGTATTTACTGATTTATTAATCCATTATTTAATGTTCCATAATTTAAAAACTTCCTTGCTTTGTAAGTGGTAAGACTTTCCAGTTAAAGACAATCATTGTAGTCCCAACACCCACTATGTTCCTAATTAGCTCTGTAATTAAATTACCAATTAAAGAGAACTGAAAAAACTCTTCACTGGATAAAGTAAAATGTCCTTAATTATGATGTTGTATCCTTGATGAACAGAAGTAGAAATATATACACACACACTCTCACACACAAGAAATTAAATATATACGGACCCATCTATAAATGTCATCTTTTCATAGAAGTTTCCATACCAGAGCTTCACATTCAAGCTACATGCCAAAGTTGTGACTCCCCTTGGTTTTTTTAAGAGGGTGGGTGGGAGAGAAGAGGGACGAAGCAAAACCATTTTATTGGTTTAAACTTGTTTCATGAAAATAATGATATTGATCAAATTTATTGGGCTTGATTCAGAAGGGAATTGTTCAAGCTACTTCCAAATAAGAGACATATAACACAAAAAGGCGCATAAGATGTAGTGTTATCATCTGAAGGGCTAACTCGTGCTATCTATTAACCCTGCTTTCTCTCGTACAAAAGCAGTTAGGATAGTCTGCAGGATATAACAGTGATTTAGAGGAATTCCTGGGTATTGTGCCTTAGTGGGTCTGAGGGGTGGACTCTACAAAGCTTCATGGGGTTTTCATGTTTTCCTGATGCATAATACAAGAGAGGGAATAAAAACAGCTATGAACAGGAAGGAAAGAATTTCCTTTTTTCCTGTATTTACATTTTACAGAATTTACCGTTTTTCCCTGAAGGTGCAGAATCAGTAGTGTGTTAATTAAGTTCACAACCGCACATACCCAAGTCAGGAAGTACCAAAAAAAAAAATGAACACCAACTTTTTGCAGCAAAACTAAGTCACTAGGGTTGCCCATGGCATATAATGAAGTCATACAGTGCCTACCGTTCAAGTATTCCAAATGCTGGATGTGCTAAGTAAATCACTTCTTAATTATTGACGAGTTTTAATTCATTTCCCCAAATCTCCTCTGCCTTCCCCCCACCCAGAGCCCCTCCCAAGTCGTTCCACCTATCTGACCATTTCAGTACATTACTTTTTAAGTCTTGAAGCTAGATTTTGTGTTGTATACTTCAACCAGGGAGAAAGGAATTTAACACAAACATTCCAAAGGAAATTCTAGCAGGGCGATGAAATTTGGTGTGGAAATTTTTAATCTCAAAGGGGACATGGGTTTGGGAAAGTTCTTATTAAGCAGCAGTTTCCATGGACTAAAACTAAACTCTTGTCACTGCTACCGTCAGCATAATAAGAGCCACATTTCTAAGTGTCCTTTGCATATCTGTGTGTTTATGGAATCCTGAAGTCTATTGGGCACTTGCTACTTGAAGGTTGCATAACAGATCACAGAGTGCAAAGGAATTGCCCCTCCTCCCTGTTAAAACAAAACAAAAACCTCCCATGTGTGTCATTGCATCTTCCTGGTGAAACTCTAAAAATCTCAAGAGGATACAGAAGAACAGTGTGTCTGTAGTTTGTAGCTGAAGCTCAGACCTACAATTTCTAGTGGCCAGTACTTTCCTCCTCCTGGTTCTTAAAAATGAGAGAGAATTGGGGCTTTCAGGTTCTAAACGAGGAACCTTAAACTCTCAGTGGCTTCCACAAATAGTCACAGAAGATGTTGTACTGTCAGGCCAAATCTAAAGACGAGATCAAAACCAAGGTCTAACCCCCCAAGCCCGATCATCTTGACTCTGAGAAACTTATTAAAGTCATTCAGGCAACAATTTGCTCAAATTTCTTTAGAAAGTCAGCTTCTCACCACATAGGAGAGACGGTACGTCTCCCCATAGCATGTGCCGTTCTGTTTTTGGCTGAGAAAGCTGTACCCTACATCACATGGCTCTGCAGCGGGACCTCTCTCTACTAAACACGCTCACTTCCCACATGAGCTGCCATATGTCTAACCCTTCCTGAGAAGTTGGGTGTGAATCCATTTTTATTTTAGCAAGGACTCTGATTCTGTTCGTCATTAATCTTCCCCCTTTGTCTCATCCCTCATCTCTTGCCAAATGACTTTTCAAGTACTCACCGAAATTATTTTAAAGGACAAAGCATTCCTATGCTCCCTCTGTTAAGAGATACCATGAGAAACGTAGAAAATGGCTGGAGGACATTTTTTGTTTAATGAGGAATTTGTGGACAGGCTTTCACATTTTAGTAAATGCCTTTCACTAAAGGGAACCCATTAAGGAAACAGTGAAAATTACTCTAGTGGTCTCTAAGTAGACACCGGTGCAGTGATTCTCAAATTTTAGTATCCTTACAGTATCCTAAGGAATTTGTTAAAAATGCAAAATCCTGGGCCCCACCCCTATCAGACCCAGTAATTCCTGGGGTCCAGGAATCTAGAAAACTCACCAGATAATTCTGATGCAGGTGGTCCCTAGACCACACCTTGAAAAACACTGAGCCCCGTGAATGTTTATCCACATCACAAAGATAATTTGCAGCCCTGGTTTAGGGAGAGTCTGGCTTCAGGATATTGGAATGTTAAGAGGTCAGGAACGAAGGGCTTGGGCTGAGATGTGGGGGCCTGAGATGTCAAAGGTCACCTGCCCACTTCTTTTCTGAGTCTAACAAATAACGTAGGTTGTCTTGTTTTCGTGAGTCCCAAACTCAGCCATTAGCAAAATAAAGAACGGCCTGTTTAAATTCTCTCTGTGGCTCTTTCTCAGGTTCTTGGAGCAGGAGGCCCGTGTTCTCCCAGGAGTCGGCTTTGCTGGCTGTATAGTGTGTGTTTCCCTCTCCCACTCAATGGTCAGTACTCAGCCTATACAAAGCAGTTTTCTTGTTCTGAATCACATTTTCAATGTGTACCATAACTAATCTGGACTTTGAAAATCAAAATAGGAAGCACAACACATGACCTGAATGTGATGTGTTTTCAATCACTGGAGTTCTTAATATTTAGTTTTGCTTCATGACCTAAGACATGGATCCCCAAGGATTACTATTTCTGCCCCATTCATTTCATACACAGAGTAGAATTCACATAACTGAGCTTTAATTTTTCTCATAGAAATAATTAATTCTACATTTAAAAACACGTTAAGATGTTTTATTTCTTAATCAGCTAATTTGACCGGGAAACAAAGATGCCTTTTATTCGCATTTTCTTTGAGTCGTGTTACTGTCGTAAAGGTTCCCCACAAGATCTGGCTTTCGCTCACAAGTCTTGTGGCTGCCAATTAGTTTCCAGAGTCGCTATTTTACAAAATGCTTCTCACTTTTAAAAAATGTAATTGAATGTCTGTTCATCACAGAGTTTCTTGTGTTCAAGCCCAGGGTGTTAAACATTTTTCGGGTTGACTTGGGTCAGCTTTGAAAAATCTCAGACAGTGAAACTTGAGAAGGGACCGTATGCTACAGTGTGTTCCTCGCATCCTGTTAAGTATTAAGTGGATATTTAAAATGGAGTTGTTATGCCTCTCGACTGACTTAAAGTGAGCCATACAGTTTACAAGACTACTAATTAAGTGAGATTGCATGGGATGCACGTGTATTTTCATAATCATTCCCATTGGCCCAGAGTTGCCCTTTAATTTTCAGACTAATTAAAGTAACACATTGAACTGCAAGGGGTGGACGGCTGCGTTTCTGCATATCTAGCGCTGATGAGAGTGGAATGGTGAATTTTTCTCTTTTAAAGGAAGGCAAAGGAGTGGAAGAGGGAAGAATTTGCTTGAGTGGACCTGATTCCATCCCATTCACAGCTCCCTGTTTGTTCCACCTCTGAATCAAGTTTTTAATTTAAGGAGACTGCATTTTGGGGAGAATTTTTGACCCCATCTGTTTAGGGCTACAGTGTGCCCCACCTGGTGATGCAATTGATTCTTGAATTAACTGGGCTTTATTTTAGTACAATAGAGTGATTGTTTAGTTACTTTTAAGCACCAGGATTCTTGGAATCTGATGGGCAAAAAAATAAACCAGACTGCAACATGCAGCTCTCTGGGCTGCTAATTGCATCTGACCCATTATCCTCCACAGTCCTGGTGCAAACTTTGACACGGCTGACTTGGAGTTTGAAATGTAAATGGATGGCTCCTTTTGCAGGTCATCATTCTGCAGAAAGTCCATTCCTGGAACACTTTCTAAGGCCTGGAAAAGAGAAGAAACAGATATGAGCAATTATCCCAGAACTGTGTAGCTGTTGGCATTTGGGGCTGGCAGACATAGCCATTGGCCCTTCTCCTCCAGCACCACACAGTGTGGGGAGCTGGGGAGCAGGGATGGAGGGGCCACGCTGCCCCAAAGAGCAGGGGCAGAGGTGTCTAGCCCATTCAGCCCGTCCAGAGAAAGAGTGGCTGAAGGGAAGCTGCCTCCCACCTCCCACACCCTGCCCTTCAAAAGCACGTTGCCTTGGCATGGACTTAGCAACTCCTTCCTGCCTCTCCAGCTTTATCCTCACCACGGCGGCTGTGCCTCTCCACCCATAAAGACTCTTTGAAAACAGCACAGGGTTTATAAAGATCCTCTCTTTCTTTACAAAGAAAAGTCCCTCCACTCCTGGGAGGCTCATCCAAAAGAAATAGTTCATGCTGCGCCCCAGCCTGTGTCCTACACAAGGCCGTGAGTGTTCACCTTTGCTACGCTGCTCTTTCACTACCTCTCTCCCTGAGGGGGTCGTTCCTAAGTTTATTTAACAGTGACTTTAAAAACAGATCCAGGGAGAGTGCTTTTAAGGGACGGAGTTGGGCCCTGAGAGGACAGAAGGGAGAAGGATGGAGAGCTCCAGGGGAGAAAGGGTGATTTCCAATTCAGGAGGGGATCTGGGGTATCAGAGGCAAATCTCAGCTGGGAAAGGGAATCAGATCCAAGCCCCAACTCTTCAAACTGGAGAGAAAACTGGTCCTGGAAAGGTAGGGATGGGGACTCCCCAGGAGCAGAACTGGACTGCTGACAGCAAAGAGCCACCTGTGCAGGAGCAGGTCCCAGTGCCGGGGTCTGCAGCAGCACTGGAATCTGCACCCAAGGTGCCAGTCTAGATAGGGGCTTCCTTCAGGGTGACAGGGCAGCTCAAATCCCAGCTTTGTTACTAGCTGTGTGACCTTGGCCAAGTAACCTTACTTTTCTGCCTCAGTTTACAAAACCCTAAAATGGGGCAGTACTAGATAGTGACTACAAAATATCATTGTTGTAGGGAATTCTATGCTAAAGCCTGGTGTGTAGTAAGTGACAAATTCCACGTAATCTGATCATTAGAACCAAGGTCAGGCCTCATCTCTTTGTTTGCTGGGGGAAGTTCAGGGTCTCCCGAAAAGGGAGCACTTCATTCAAAAGTATCAATGCAGCACACATGAATGGAGGCCTGGCTCCTGGCAGGCTGAGCTCCTGGCTTTTCAGAGCTCTCCTCCCAGTGGACGAGACAGGGGCAGCTACACCTGTAAGGGAGCAAAGGCCCTGGTGTCCTGTGTGCCTCAAAGTCCCATTGACCTTCATTAGGTCCAACCTCCAGAGCTCTCCATTCTGCCCCTTTGAGGTTCCTATGCCACTCTGTGCCAAGGAGACAACACCTGGTATACTCTGGGTCAGGCTGAGATGGGTTCCCTGCCCACCACTGTCCAAGTATACTTCAAAAAGTTCATGGAAAAATAGAATTAAAAGATAATACAAATCTTTCCATGAACTTTTTGAAGACCCTTCATACTTTGATCTCATTCTAAAGATTGGGGGTCCAATCTGATATTGCTGTTTGTTGGTGTGATGGTTAATTTTATGTGTCAACTTGACTGGGTCAAGGGATGACCAGACAGCTGGTGAAACATTATTTCTGGGTGTGCCTGTGAGGGTGTCTCTGGAAGAGGTTAGCAACTGAAACAGCGGATTGAGTTAAAAAGAGCTCCCTCACCAACACAGGTGGGTATGACCCAATCCACTGAGAGCCCAAATAGGACAAAAGGGCAGAGGAAGGGCCAATTCCCTCTCTCTGCTTCAGTGGGGCCATCCATATTCTCCTGCCTTTGGACATCAAAGCTCCTGGTTTGGGGGCCTTCAGACTTGAACCAGGACTTACACCATTTTCTTGCCTGGTTCTCAGGCTTTCAGATTTGTAATGAAACTATACTACTGGCATCTATACATCTCCTGGTTCTGCTTTTCTGGAGAACCGTGCCTAATACAGCTGAATTTGACCCTGGTGGTTTTTTTCTGAGCGGAAAATCAGAAGATGATGCTTTTGTGAGAGTTTAATTATAGCCCCCATGTGTATCAAAAAATATCTGTAAGTCACTAACTTTGGCAATATTGCAATAGAGCCATCTCACCCATGTTCTCAGCTCAGAGATGGAGAACTGAATTGAGTTTGGGGCCAGATCCACACTGCACCTGGATCCTTTATTTGCCAGTAAACAGACTTATTAATTAGCATTTATGAGTTCATTAGCATTCATAAGTAATGTCAACACAAGATGATGAACTATGCTAGATTGTTTGGGAAGGGGACATGAAGGAGAAAACTTCCCCCTCCACTTGGATTCATAGAAATGTTACTTCCCTAGAATCGACCCCCACCTAGGAGTCAGCAGAAGTAAACACAAACACACAGGGCAAGACAGTGAATTAATTCCCTATATACGAGGGTGGCCTCTCAAAGTTTCTGGTTCCCATTACTAATCTATTTCATATTGAATGGATTTGAGACTAAGAAAACATACAGTAGCAATATAACCGTCCAGGGTGGCCCTATGTAATTCTTTTTCATGACATTTTCAAGTTGAAAGGACACTCAGAACCTCATGCTTTAGGTAAAGAAATTCAGGTCCAAAAATTAATAACAGAACTAGGCCTACAAACTTTACATCTCTACCTCTTTTGTTATGACTCAGAAATGGATGAAACTGATACATCATATTTAGGGCTAAAAAGTCCAAATGGGTCCAATGTTATCATTTCATTCAAATAGTCATTCTCTCCACTAAGAAGGCATACTTCTCTTACTCTCTCTAATGTCTTTTGGGAACCAAATATCACTCTCTTCTTCTTTCAGTTCATCTTTCAGCCCTACTCAATGAGAATCAATGGCAGTTGATGTCTGAACTTCAGTCTGTTCTGTGCAAGGCAACCGACTGAATCACTGTGGGAACCACTGGGCTTCTGATGAAACAGGACAGAAGTTATATTGGGCTTAAAGAATCCAACTTACTAGGAACTATAAAGGGGTTTGGGGAGGAGGCAAGGAAGGAGGGCAGCAGCTGAGTGAAGGATGGGACAGAGACATGATTAGAAAACTAGAAACCCCTAGACAACTATCAATCCTCAGTTCTTCCATCCATTTGGAAATCTGACTATTTTCATGAAGATCTACAATGTTTGAATTAAATTTAATAGTGTATTTAATAGGTTTTAAAAAAAACACTTTGTAAAGCTTTTCCGACATTCAATCTTCACCGGGTGTTGTGCTCACAAAAAGCTACTCACAAAAGGACAGCCCCACAGTTTTCGCTGTAGCCCTCACCTTTTGTCGCTGTCTTACAAGTCTTTGCTGTATTAAACTTTTATCTCATTTCTACAGAGTAACCTGTATCTCTCAGTTATGATGCCCGGTTTCAAACTTGATGTTCAGTAGCAGAACATCACTTCAAGTCTCTGTGTGCAGTATGTAGCTTGGCACCTTGGGCTATGTTGGAACAACATTGGCGTTAGATCTATATGGACTAGATGGGAAATGAGGGAAGACCAAGTGTAACCCAGGACACAAATTGTTCAGTTCTTAGAGATTTTTATGGATCCCTAATTTGGAACAGCTGACCCAAGTGGGAGATCCTGCTGACATTATAATTTTTCCATAATACCACATTTCTGCAAATAAGCATGATTCCCAGCCTAGCAGACTGGCTGTAGTTCTAAAACTTATTGTTGATTATTCAAATCCACCATTATGTGTTCTGTGTGGTTATTAGTGAAGAAAACAACCAAGAAGCCAAAGATGGCATCTATCTCATATGTGAGTTTATCTACATAGAATGTTGGACTCTACCTGAAACGCAGTGTTGACTTTTAACCAGGTCAGGAGCTTGATGCCAAAGTACATCTCAGGCCTTCCTTGTCTCCTAATAGATGATGGTCTTTTCTGGGTTTTTTTTTTTTTTTTTTTTTTTTTTCCTTCTTTGCCCTCCAGTTCATCACTGGATAATATATTGCCTAATCATTAGAGTTCCTTGTCTTCTTTAAGCTCCCTTGGGAAGCTGAAATCTCGAGTTTTGTGGTCACAATTATGTAGTAGTCTCGTGTGGATTCTCTGTGTTCAGAATCATCATGAGTGAGTTTTATTGATGCAGCAAAGTAGCCCATGCCAACGAGCCCTTTCCATGCACTGCCAATGTGCAGGAGCTTCTGGATGGCTATCTCAAAAAACCAGTGTTCTCCTGGAGCTCCGGGCCAATGATCAATCACCAACTTCCCCTGTTGTGCATTCGTGTTTTAAATAATTTGAAAAAATGGATAATTTTCAGCAATGTAAATAAGCTGAAAAGGCACCAGAAACTCTGATGCTAAAGACACTACCAATAAGTTAGTAACCCCAAGGACATCTTTTCAGCAGCCAGATTTGCTTGGTATCTGCCAGAACTAAGATTTGCTTTTGGAGTAAATGCATCATCCCCCGCTCCTTCAGGGGAGGCTTTTGTAAGGTGCCCTATACAGTGACTAAAACACTCTAAAGCAGCTGCATTTCAGGAAACTAAGAGAGACAACTGCACACAGGAGACTTAAAAAAAAGACCGAAGGACACATGACAACCACATTCCCCACTGACAATCTGTCAATGGCTCCACATGATCCACAGAATAGAGTTTGTGCTGCTTAGCACAGAATATAGGAGCCTGCTTTATCTACTTTTCGCTCTTTCTGGAATATCCTTCTGCCCTACCCTGACCTTTTTTTTTTTTTTTTTTCTTATTCTACAAGGCTAAGCTCAGGCATCAAATCTTCCTGGAAACTTTCCTTTCTATGGCTGTCCTTTGTCTCTGACCACATGAGGCATCATTCCGCAATGCTCATCTCTACCGCTGCATTTACCATAGTATTTATGACAGTTTGGTTAAGTAGTTGTTTTTTCCCACTTGACTGTGAGTTTCTTAAGGACAAGAGCTATGTCTTATTCCTCTTAGTCATTTTAGTGTTCCTTGTACCAAGGACAAAGGCTGACACACAGTAGATGCTTAATAAATGTTCGATGGATGAGTAATAGTCTTCAAACAATATGAAAAGGCTGTGGAAAGATGGTAGACACCGTCCAACATCCTAATCTGGAAATGGAAGCCTAATTTTGAAACAAATGGCCAGGTAGCCTGGAAGGTAAAGAAGCTGAGCCATCAGGAGCAGCAGTATCTAGCCCAACCAGCCCCAGCTGTGCTATGGTAGCTGGGGCAAACTACATAGGCTGGTCTCAAGACTGCAACCGATATATCTCCCTCTTCCAATGACCATTTTAGATTTCCTTCACCATCAGCTAGCATGTCTTCTGGTCTGAGTGACTTATCTGGTGGAGTGAACCAGACCCTCCTCCTTGAGGGGTCTGAGCCCCTTAGCCTCTTCTCAGGCTATGGTTGCTGCATTTGTCCATTTCCTATCAAAATTGGGTAAGAGAATATCTACATATACCCACATGTTTCAGCTGGGTTGTAAACATAGGTCTCTCTATGCCCATTGTGTAAGAGGTCCCTTGGCACATAGAATCTGAAGTGCCCCACCAGTATCCATAGCTTAGAGTTCAATGGGACTCTCTCTTTGGGAGCCAAGATCTCTAAGCCTCTGAATTGTGGGAAAAGAAAGTACAAATTCCACAGGAGGACTCCAGGGAGCGATGCTAAGCAGAACCACAGCTGCTTGTGCCCCCTGGTTCCTGAACTAAGTGTTCTTCCTATTAAGGCACTCACTGCTCCATGTAATGGTAACTGATTTGGAGTGTATTTGCATCCTTGAGGATAGTGCCTGATCCTCACAGACAACATCCCCAAGCTGGTCCCTCTACTGTGCCTTCAACAGGTCATTCCATCACTCCAACAGACCATATTAGTCTAGGTGGTGCTATATGAGATAGGGCCAGTGGATCTCATGGTCATGTGTCCACTGGTGTACCTCCCTTGCCATAAAGTGGGTCTCTTGGTGTGATATGATGGGATGTGGGATCCCTACCGATGGATCAAATACTCTAAGCCCTCAGATGGCGGGGGGCAAGCTGAGGCTCTGCAGGCAGAAAAGGCAATCCCATCTGAAATACCATTTTTTCAAGTTAAAATGAGTTGCTCATTCCACCATGTAGCTAACTTACCACCAATTGGCTACTTGCTGACCTCAAAGGATAATGTCATATTGGGAATTGTTCTCTGTTGCTGACAGGTCAGACATTTGGCAGCAGCATAAGCTATATTAGTTTGGTGAGTAGGAGCCACACTGTGGGCCCGTGTATAGCCTTCAGTCCCACCACCATCGCTACTCCATTTATGCACTCATTGTGCCAGCATTGGTGTGATCCATGGCAGAGGCTGGCGTATGTCAACTTGCCTTGTCATTCTGTCTTCTCAGTTGTTTAGTGCCTCTTCTGTGTTGTATGCTCCCTAGTGGGTATTAATCTGTGATACAAAGATCTTTACACTTCGTGCCCACTCCTATGGAAGCACCTCTCCCCCATACCTCCTGTCTTCTTCATTCCAGGCTCCTGACCATTTGGCCAAGCCATATGCCATTGCCTATGAATTTGTGAAATGGTGACTTCAAGGTCACCCCTGAGTAGGGCTGTCCATTTTCAGCTTGCACCTATATACCAGGCCAACCAACTCATGAGCCAAGCTCAATCTTTTACATGTTCCATCAATTGATCATGAGAGACCCATGTGGCCACAGGTGTGCACAAAGGGAGAGGCAGTATGATGGCAGTGGATGCCACCCTGGGTCTGGGCCACCTGCTCATGCAGCTTTTGCCCTCTTGCCCTGCTCATGCCCAGTCCCAAATATACCCTTTCCATCTTACAATGGATTACTTCTGAGCTCATCCACCCAACCTTGTGACTTGCTGGGTCTGACAGAAACCAGTTCATGATGGACAATTCTGGCCTCGTGATCATTCAGTGACTAATAGGCAGAATCCCAAAGCACACCAGGAGCTGCTTTTCAAAATATGTGTAATCTATCCTCTGGACCCTCCCACTTAACATAGTCATTTGGTGGGTTTCTGACATTATATAATATTTCCACTCTGTCATGCTCACTTCTCTGTGTCTTTTTATCCTTTCTCCCACCAACTGTCGTGGTCATTTGTTTCTACTTGATTTTACGTGAACTCTTATTTTCTCCAAGTTTTTGAAAGCCATCCTAGCAGTATATCAGCAGGATTGCAGGATCCTATCTAGATATTAAATCCTGTATCCCAGGTGAATGCTCCCATATTGATGAATTTTCCCTCATGTAAATTTATATTCCACCTATCTTGATCCAGTAGTCTCAGAACCCAGTCCTTTAAATAATGCCCCATGTCCTATCAGTACCTGTTGGCTAGATCCTGCAGTTCCTCCAAGGTGTAGCACCTTTGCTCCCCTGGCAGGCCCAGCACTTCTTCAGCCAGGCGGTGTTATAATTTAACCTATTTATTAGTCTGGCTGCCAAGAGAGGGAACATGGGTGCAGATCTTGAAACAAGGACACATTTGTCTTGCAAAGCAGAGGCCTCTGCATCTTCTTCAAGCAAGACAAGAGTAATGCTAACCTTTGACAGAGAGGAGTGGACCACTTCTGCAGGCCCAGAGTTTAGGGGAAACTGGAGACTCAAAATGTTCAACTACATTAACTCAGATGTCACCATCTGATATCTTAATGTCCTGTTCTTTCCCAGTCAGAACCTGGCCTGACATAGCCACCTACTTAGGTGGAGCAGTCAACCTTCCCTGGAACTCTGCCAATCTTATGGTTAAGTTCTAGCCCTGAGTCTACTTTTTCTGCCTTCTAACTATAGGAGATGGGGCTCACTTAATATCTACTCAGTGAAGCTTTCTGGTTTTCCCATTAATCACTAATTGATTGCTCTCTTTTTTCAGAGCACTAATTGCCTCCAGTAATAGCCATCTATTGCTATTGTTCTTACCATTACTATTTCCCCCTGTTTCTCAAACACCTGATACATTAACCTACTAGTGCATTCCCTTCTACCAGCATACCATTCCAGCTCACCACTGCTACCTTGTGCCAGGATCTATCTCTGCTCCACCTACTCCCAGAGGTAGGATCCTTGTTACCAGTGGCTAGCAGATGACCCAGCTCCAGAACCTCATCTTCACATTGTCTTTCTCAGACCACTCTTGGTACCAACTGTTTAGGTTGGGTTCCCTGAGAAGCAGACTTTGAATCAGAGATGTGTGTACAGGAAGTTTATTAGTGCATGCTCTTGAGAATCACCATTTGTAGAAGGGAAAGCAAAGGGAAGGAAACAGGAGCAGGCCAAGGGAGAAGTTGGGCTATGATGTAGTCACAAAAAAGGTCTTAGCCAGCCACACAGAGAGCTCTGAAGCTGGTTTGCACTTCAGAGTTGTTTCAAGTTGGGGTAAGGTGGACAGACCTTTACACCCCTGCAACACCAGTCTTTGGATACAGACTAATCCAGCAAGGGGATGTGACATTGGGTGAAGAGGCTCAGTTAGGCAGAGGGCAATTAGCAGAGAGGTTTGCCAGCTGAAGACTATCAGCCAGCAGCACTCTCAGCAGCCGGAGAAGTAAGTCCCTCAGTCTTGAAGTGGGTTCTGGGTGTTACAAAATAGTGACTACTACAGAATCCAGCTCTAGCTCCTATTAAGTGTATGACCTTTGGTAAGTCTGTCATGCTCTCTGGCCTTAGTTTCCTAATCTGTGAAATGGAAACAATAAAAATGCCTACCTCATCAGGTTGTCATGCAGATTAAATGAAATAATGATGCAATGCACCTTAATTCAGAGCCTGGTATATAATCAGCACTGTAGCTTCTTTTAGCTATAAAAAGCTTAGGGTTTATATGGGAAGCTAAGACTCAGTTATGGAATACAATAGAAAGAGTTGTAGGCATTTGGAGCTTAGAAGAGGTGAAGATCAAGGAAGCAAAAATAACAGTTTCAAAGAGGAGATGATCAGTGGATGCATGGAGTTTTGTGTAACAAAAGGAGGTCTTCCAGGTGAGATATTAACAAGGCACTGCAGGGCATAAGGAAGTCAACCTGGCTGCTGCACTGCTTCCTGCCCGGAAGTGGACTAGGAGGGGTAGACTATGGAAAGTTTAGAAATCCAGCAGAAACAGTAGCTCTAGAGCCCCCTGCAGGCCACAGGGCAGTTGGGCTCAGAAGTGGTTTGAAGAGCATCCCTGAGGGATGGAATGTCTTGTCAAGAGAGGGCAAGGGAAGAAGATGGAGGGAGACCAGAAAGACAGAGGGATGAGAAGGAAACAAAGCAGAGAGACGTGTGGAGGAGAGAGAAGGCTGAGAACAAATTGGGGATTAAAAGCAAATCCAGAGAGTGTAAGAGAAAATCAGAAATAAAAAAGAAATGCAGAGTAAACCAAGCTTTAAGAAGTGATGGTCTTTTCATTCCAAAGCTCCAATTCAAAGAGTTAGAATGTTCAGCTGTGCTACTTCCTTGGGAAATAATACAAATATACTTATTAAGAAGCCAGTGTTTTGCTATATTATAAATAGTTCTGAATTAATGTCCTTTCCCAAAATGCCTACTTTTCCAACAGGTGCAATATTACACCATCTGTCCAACAAAAGAATCTAAATGTCACTAACTTCATAAGAAAAATGTAATTGACTGCTTAGGACCCTAGTTTACGATGATGATATTGAATAATTTGTACTTGCATAGCATGACTTATAAATGTTAACTCATCAATTCACACAATAACTCCTTAGAAAGATAGGAAGCATGACACACCCTCTTTAACAGATCCTTCATTCAGCAAGCATTTACTAGGTTCCTACATGCTAGGTATTGTAATGATGCAGAAATTTGCCTACATAGAGGTTGATTCATGCTGTTGGGTGCCTGCTCTCCCAGCTAAACTGAGAGCCTCCCAAGAGCAAGAACCACGACTTTCCCCTGCTAAAGTCTTATGGCCCAGGACTGCACCTGGAAAAGAAGAGTTAATCCATAAATGTTTGTAGATTTTTAAAAATTAAATACCCAAAATTGGCTAAAAGTCTATGCTACTGTTATTAAAAACATAAACCCAAAAACTCTAGACTTCTGAGCCACTGCTGGCCACTGGACCTTAAGTCCTGTGGAAACCCCTAATCTAGCCTTATGTCTGCTCTTGGAGATGGTAAAACATTCACTCATCCTCTGAACACTGTGATTTGTGCAGTTGCCGTAGTCCTTTGCATTTACTAGGCACAAGGTCGAGGCTGAGGCTGGGCCCCTCACTAAGATCTGCTTTTTTCTTAAAGACTTTTGGCTTCTTTGAAGATTTTTATATTGGGCGGAAAAATAGAATTCTGGATCTAGAAATCACTCCAAGTCAATATCCTCTTGTTAGTCTGGGTTGGGTATGGGAAAGTTCCATTTGGCAGTTCTGAGATGCTGACTACTGTCAAATGGCCAGCAGAAAAGAGAAATGAATTGGACACTGGGCTTCTGATTCAGGCCTCAGGGTCTCACTGTGAGATTCTTTGCAGGTGTCTGGTAATTTAACTCCCTTGTACAGTGTCTAAAACAAACCCATTGTGTACCATAACAAAGTCCCGGTGAACTTCGGTAAGAGATCGTCTCAAGTTTGACGATCTCTTTGGGGAAAGAGATAGTCACAAGTTTATGCCCAAATCTTGTACCTTCCCCGCCCCCCCCCACCACATCCCAGTTTAAAAGCTGGATTGCTAATATCTAGAAGGTATCCAGTGCTCTCAGAAGTAAGGCCAGGGTGGCACCGAGCCCTAATCGGAAAAGCAGATTCTCTCCAAGCTTGAGGACTGAAGTGACACCAAAAGGCCCAGGTGACCTGGCCCAGGAATGCAGCTATTGCCTATGGGACAATCACAGCACATGGTCCATTTTCACACATGTCAAAAATCAGACCCCACTAGGCCAGACTCACTAGGCTAGAGAGCACCCTAAATTAGTTGCTGGCCATTTAAATTATACAGGTCATACTGTCTCTTGACCTTCTGCTCCCTGACATTGTTCATTGAATGACTATGTGAACTACTGTTCTCTAAAAAGCTTCGAATGAATTGCATGTAAACAGTGCATCTGAAGAGGACAGTAAAAGTTGAAGGAGGAAGACTTGCCTCATTCTTTAAAAAATATGTCCCTCAGCTGAATTTTACAGAAAAAATAATCTCAAAGTTCTTTCTTCTGCTTTTCCGGGGAGGAGGGTGGCACGGTCTGTCTAGGCTGAGCCCACGGTTGTGCATGAAAGTTAATATTTCCAGGGCCCGGCGTGGGATACCTTTCCCAGAATTCATGTTCTCCATGGGAAATTGAAATAGCGCATGAGAGTTACCCTAAGTAGATTTAAATAATTAAATTCAAAAATTCTCAAACCACTTGCTGTTTCAAATTTATTTCTTTAATAACAACTCAGACTCAGCAACAGACTGGATTAAGATTTCATTTATTCAAAATTTAAGGTATATCCAGCTCTGGGTGTTGTTTTTAAGTATTTAAGGGGAAATTTGTGCTTGGTGAAAATGAAGAGACTGCAGCATTATAAATTCATTTCCTCTATTAGAAGCAGGGCCGCGCCTGCATGCCGCAGCTGTTCCCGAGGCAGTCCCGACAGGCTGGAGGGCCAGCCACGAGCAGACGACCCTTTGTTTCCCCAGTAGGGGAGATTTGGCCGGCCCCACACCCTCGGCAACAACTATTTCCTCAGTGGCGCCAGGCAGTTGGGCAGGATCATCTGGGGTGGTTTTCATGTGGCAAAGTAAAGCATCCTCTGGGATTCCAAGGCGACTTCTAAGGATCCATTTTCATCTGTGACCTCAAACCACGCCTTGTACCAGGCCCTAAAGATGGGAGGCCACTGGCCTGAGCAGAGTTCACTGACCTCTGAAATAACCAGCCCTGATACAGTCAGCAAAGCAGAGAGAGACTCAGAAAACAGGTGTTACCTCGCAGGTAACAGCCCCACGGTACTTACTATTCATGCTAACAATTTTACAAACAAGTGAGTTTCTTATACATTCATCGCCACCCCCAGGCATTCATATTCTTTTTAAGTACAGAAACCTTAATTAGATTTTGACCACAGACCCGGATTTGACTTACCCTGACAGGGTTTCCATTAGTGTAATCTGTGGGGGAATTCACTGTTTTAACATCTGTGTGCCTGAGGCCTATCTCACATTTACTGCAAAACTCTGAAAAGCCTCCCTTGTATGGCTGTGTGTTTCCTCATGCTCCCAATTTCACAGAAGTCATTTCAGCACCAAACGGTAATTAGCAAAGGGATGGGCCTCAGCTGACATGAATGCAATTTATTGTTTTCCACGAGGCCCTGAACCAAGCAAACAAAGAACACAGTCTAGCTGTCTGGCATTTTATTAACTTGTATTGTACGGTGCACCTTACTGAAGGCAGATCTTCAAGAGAAATTCAGCAGTTTGTGTGTGGCAACACGCAGACTTTGGGAGAATATTAATTTCAGTTCAATTAGGCAAGTTTTGTGGTACCTCAGCCTGCAATATAGGACAGCCACTTTTTATAATTATCTTCCATATTAACTTTATCATCACCAGACTTTTGCATAAATGCAACCTTTCATCTTTAAAATGCCAACACTTCTTCAATTTTGGCAACCGTACAGCACTGCTAATTATTTGCTCATTATGTGTGGTTAACTGATGAATCATTAATAAATGAATGAATGGCTAATATATTTTTATGGTAATTGGTGATATAACTGATTGCAGACTTCCTCAGCTTCTCAAAACGGCACTGAATGCGCAGTGGCTGCCTAATTGTTTACAGATGATATTTAGGCCCCTACCCAGCCTTTCCCACAGTTGTGGTTTATCACTGGCATATTCTCATCAGTCCAGGGTGGCGGCTCAGAGGACCAGTCTGGGCAGAGGGGAGTGGGCGGCAGCATGACCAAGCTTCCTTTATTGTGTTTCTGTCACCTCATTTGTTTCAGCTCAGCTGACACATAACCATGTATTGGCCTCATGGCCATTTGCTAGCAATTCGAAGACTGCTCGTGGACTGTATTTGCCTAGGCATTGGCAGGGCCACAGCTATGCCACTGCTGTGGTTACCCCTAGTCAAAAACATATAAAGACTCGGATGCTGACACACAAACACTCACGCCATCCAACTGCCACTTGTCTTGCTTGACACACCCAAAGGAGTAGTGGCTAGTGGCCACCCAGCCTGGTGTCTCTGTGGTTGAGGAGCTAAAAAAGACCCTTTGCAAAGTTTGGTTGGAAGCCTGGAGTTTAATTTGCACCACTAACAAAAGTCCAGAAAATAAAATCAACCAGAAATCCTTTACTGACTCACCATTTCACAGTAAATGGGTTCAGAGATTAGCTGCTGAACTACAAAAATTATATTTATCATGCTGCAAATCAGTCAGCACCTATAGGTTAGAACAAAGAGTCTGTATCTGTTGACAATTCTTGTGAAAATGAAAGATAGAAAATTGGCCAAATAAGGCTTGCTTAACTTCATACAAACAGACAGAAGATCAAGTTAAAAATGCAAAGGAGATTACCAATTCTTAATCATAATTATTTAACCAGGTGGGTAGTTTCTCCTAATGAACATTTCCATGAAAACAGAATAACTAATGACAGTCTTAAAGAAGCCTTTGTCTTTCCATGTACTAATGATCACATTTATAAATATGCAGCAAGGCCCCCGTGTACACTGCTAATGATAAGTAATTAAGCACCAGGCGTGGGAAGCCAGTGAAAAGGGTCATGTTAATGCAAGAGAGGAAATTAAAAACGCAATAAAATAAGTTGCCTAGAAAAGATTAAATAAACTTCTGGCTTCTCCTCCATCCAGAAGGAAAAGAACGATTTCCCCATTCTCACAGTAAAGCCATGTCAGGCCATTCAACAGCTGGTTACAAAATCAGATGGCCCACGTGATCACCTTGTTCTCTGCCCCCATGCCCATTTTAACCTGAAGGCTCAAAGTAAAGAGCGTGGTGGGTTACTGGAAGAGAAGATGGGCCTCATGGAAAAAGGAAGCAATCGGCCAGCAAAGATGGTTTTGGGACTTCGGTTGCTATTGCCAATGTGCCATTTGTTTATTAAACCATGTCAACCAACCTGGCTTTTTTCTCAGCTTCTAGATAAAAAAGATGAAAAGGTAAGCACCTTTTCCAATACAGAATAACCTCTGTCTATGTTTACATTGTCAGTTTCCCCACCAACCTGCAAGCTCCTGGAAGGTGAGACCATGACTCTGTTATTTAGACCCTCACACGTAACACTGCACAGATGCACTGAGTGCTTAATAAATGCTGGCTGAATAAATGAATGAGTGAGTGAATGTTCAAAGTAGGTCATCTCTAAACCAAATAGCAGTTTGTCAAAGAGCCCCTCAGCATTTCTCCCAATCCCAGCAGCCGTGCCACCCAAACACTCAGGCCCCACTTGAAAAACACAAGGCCTTTCTCTCTCTCTCATTCAGTTCCTAAGAAAGGCACTGATTCTCTCTCAACATATCATCATCAAAAGGAACAGAAATTTGAGGCTTTAAGAAAAAAAATCAGTCTTTGTAAAAAAAAAATCATACAGTTAGTTGTAAGACTCCTCCTGTTTCAGGACTGAATAGGAATCCCGGCATTTCCTTTAAGCATTAAAGCCACAAAATGAGTAAGTGGCCTTATTGGGCAAAAGAAAAAGGACTTATATTTGGATCTCCAAAGCTCTTAAATAAGGGCAATTTTGATTCTTTTTTTAAAGTGTCTTAGTGAAACTCTCAAGCCACTGAAGATTTTTTCTTTCAAACATCTCAAACTCGTTGATCTCAAGTCTCTCAAGACCTTCACATTCCCTAACTCTTCTGTGCGGTTAATCCCTCAGTGGGGGGAATCTAATTTTCTGCGGCTGCAGTCTAGGGTTAACAAGAAGGCAACCTTGAGCTGAAGGAAATAGCAACACATGAAAATCTAAACCTTAGGGGGAGATTTGGGGTCGTTTTTCTTTTTCGGTTTTTTTTCTCCTCTTTTTTTCTTCAACAAGTTCTTAGAAACAGGTCGTCAGGCAGAAAATCCAGGGCTTGGCTGCTTCTTCCTTATTTTAAGACTCCTTTCGAATTCAAATGAATCATTTCCTCTTACATAAAATCTTCAACAAGGCCACACTTCTTTTGTTATCAGAGTGTTGTCATCGACAAGCCTGCTGACTCTCATAAAGGCCATCCGAGCACCGTATGCGCGCGGGCTGGGCTTTGACTCACAAACACGGGCCGCCAAGGGACGCTCGGGGACACGTCAGGTGCACCTTCCATGGACCTCGCCGCCGGCCAGCGGCCCCCGGGGCGTGCCGTCCTGAGCCCGGCGCCCCCTCCCGAAAGTCCCCACCGCGGCGGGGCCACTCGCAGGCCTCTCCTGACCCCCAGCGGCCGACCCTGTCATCGGGGCCGCGTCGCTTCCCCCCCCCCGCAGCTGGGCCGAGCCGAGCGCCGCCCCGAGGTTCCCGATCTCAGGGATCCGAGCACCATTCGCTTTCATTGACAATTAAAACAAACTTCAGCTCTCCCAAGGACAAACCGAGGGACGTTTCGCAATTGCCAGTTTCACAATTCAGTTCCCTTGAAGCAAAACAACAGTTTCCCTGAGGGTTCACTCCACACCTCTGCGTCTGTTGTTTGACTTCCCCCTCAAGTTTCCCTTCCCACACACACAACCGTATTTTCCAGGCAGTCGTGGAAACCGTTCGTGTTTCGGGGGGTCCCCGCGTCGGCCCTGCCTGGTGCTGAGTCAACACCCCCGCGAGCCCGGGAGGAGCGAGCGCGCCGCGCGCGTTTAGTAGCAGACCAGCGTGTGGCGCTCCCGGGGACCGGGGACCGGGGACCGGGGGCCGGGGCCGGGGTGGCTGTCTACAGCTTCTGCCCGCCTGCTCAGGCTGTTTCCTGCCGCCGGCCACCGCACTCAAACAACCTGAAATAAGGCCTCCGTGGCCACCCATCGAATGGAGTAAACACGTCCGACCCTGGTGGTCTGGTTGCTGGATTTAGCCACTAAAAATACAGGGTACTCAGTTACGTTTGAATTTCAGATAAACCACAGATAAGTTTTTAGTATAAATATGTCCCAAATGTTGCATGGGGCCATATTTATAATAAAAAAGTATTTGTGGTTTATTGAAACTCAAATGTAGCTCCGGGCCCTCCGTTTTTCTGGTAACTTCACCTAATGGGGAAAGGAGAGGTTCTGTTTTATGGTTTGACAGCTCAGATTCTGACCAGACCTGGGATAACCCCGGGCGCTTGAGGTCTCCCTAAGAGTTAGGTGAGCATTTTTTTAAACAGTAGGAAAATAAGAACGTGGATTCTCAGAGCCTCACAAGAGGCTCAGACCTTTCTGGGTCTTGGTCCTTTTCCCAACTTTCAGTCCTGCCTGTCTCTTCAGAGTGGGGGGAGAGCCCTGTCCTGAAGGGTCCCTTCCCCACAGTCAGCCTTCTCAATCTGCGTCTGGTGTCCTTGCTTACATGTCCTTGCTCACACGTTGAAGCAAAAGTGAAAACCAAGGTAACTATTTTGAGGGCGTGATAGATTAAACTGCAGCTGGATCTTCAAGAGATAGAGGTGGCTACATTCTGAACTGCTGTTTGTATCCACTGAAATGTAAAAAAAAAGGTAAAAAAGAAAAAAAAACCCAAGTTTTAAATTACTGTTATCTTCCATTTTTTAAAAAAAGGCTATAACCTTGGGAATACGATACATATCTGTTACCGACAATTCTGAAAACCACCTCTGCTAGCTTGTCAGTTAAACCGAATGTTAAATGGAAAATATTTGGCGGGATTTAAAATTAGACCCGCACACATTACTTACAGATGTTTCCATGCAAAACACTTGAAACTGAACCACACCAAGTCATAAACCCCACAATGGTGTATTTTTTATACTCCAAGTTAATTTTTATTATATAAGTAGCCATATGAAGAAGGTATTGCATACTGCTTAAATTAAATACGGAGGAATGAAATCAGCAGTATCCCTTTACAGCATATGGCCCAGCAAATCAAATTACAAAGCTTTCCACATCTCATTAACTGCAATGAGTACAGTGAGTTTTCTAATAAGTCACATCTTTTTCATGTGAGTGGTGAGCAGTGACTTATTGTAAGAATTCACAGGATGACCCTTGTGCTGAAATTAAAAACTAATCTAAAATGGGCAGGGTCATCTGGTCAAGACTGATCATAACATCTCCTCATTATTGTTTTAGTTGGCGTTGAAGCATATGTTTTTCTGGTGCCCCAGCTGAAAAATGCCTTTGATAATTTCACTGACAGCAAATAACCCACACACTGCCATTTAATGAGTTCGGGCAGGATTAGCTGACAATAAAGAATATGGTATAAATGTTTTTATTAGAACGGATTTACTTTTTAGCTGGGGGAAAAAAAGTCACAAGGAAATGCTGAGCTGACTTCTACCCTTGCGATAGCCCAGCTAGTGATGTAGGTGAAAAGGCCGACAGTGCGCGGAGCCTAGTGCTGGCCAAGACAGTGCCTTTGGGCTGCAAACAGTGAAAGGCAAATACCAGCTGAAACCCGCACTCAGATGTCTGGTTCCTTCTTTACACACAAGAAAAAAAAAAAAAATACTTCTACAATTGCTCATCATGTGGCCTTTGGTTGAGATGAATTACCAATTTACAACCTCTTGTGTTTGGAGAGAAGCAAACTGTGCTCTTTTGAGGCAAGAATCAGGAACCTAAAATCATTCAAGCCTTCTTGTTTGTAAGGCCAGAGTGAGGCCAAAAATCCATTTCCCTCGGTGCTCTAAGCCCTTTCAATGATGAGTCTCTCACCATCTGCACTAATAAATATGGACTGGTGTGTGTATAACCATACACTGAGGAGAAGAGAAGAGTGAAAGGATTTTAAATGGTTGCAAATTGCTCTCCTGCTGAGATAACAGCAGTTTGCATGTTAGCCTCAGTTGTTACACATTAAGAATGGGCATTTGGCTTGTTTTCACACAGCTGTGAGAGAAGGGTAAGTTTCAGAACCACTAGAGAGAAAAGAGGTTTGTTGTTCTTAGGGAGACGGGCTTTCTAGTGGCATCTTGCCCAGAAGCTCTTTCTTCACAGCTCCAACCATGGGGACTGGAGACAGGATAAGCAGACCAGCCCCCGGAGCTGGGAGCAGAGGGATCACTGAAGCCCTGAGATGAGGATCATAAACCCCAAGGCTCCGCAGAGACCAAAGATGGAAGCAAGGCCAGAAGGTCGAGGTGGCCCGGTGTGGGAGGAAGTCATCCTTGAGGTTAAGGTGAGCTTCTTGGGAAGACCTGGAGGCTTAAGACTGGCCCTTAGGCAGAAGTGACCACAGGGAAAGCTCTGTCTCAGGAAGATGCACAGCACAGTCTAAGAAGGTAGAGTAGGTTAGCAGAGGCGAGCAGTGCGTGCAGCGTGGGAAGAGGAAGCCGGCACAGATGAAGTCCAGCACCCAGGGGTGACTGCCTAACAAGACTCAGAGGTCTCCTCCCACACAGAAAGAAGCGACTCTCTGTTCTCAGCATAATGGAATATGGAAATGTGGAAGTTCCAGAGATTCCAGTGAAATGGGAAAGGGTCTCAGGAACAGAATGGCAGCCATGGTTAGAGTGGAGTGCCCAGAACGTCAACAAGTGCCCTGTAGGAAATGCTGAAATACATCCTCCAACAGAAGGCAGCCTGCCCTAGCACGGAAATATGGAGCCCACGTCATGCATCTCTCCTCTCCAGTGATCAAAACGGGAGGGGAAAGGCCCCCGGGAAGCAAGGGAGAGCTGGAAACATCGAGTCCGAGGGAGGAGATGGAGAGCAAGAACGGAAACCACGCAAAGCATCAACCACCCAGCCCCGCGAGACAGTGGAGACAAGTTTGGAAGACAGAGACCAGAAAAATCACCTGAAGAGAGATCAAGAAGGGCCTGTGCATAAGAAGCCCCTGTCACTGAGCCCATGGGAGAAGGTCCTGTTAGGGTGCTAAGACTTCAGGGACACTCAAGGCAGGATGTTGGCAGGTGGGGATGGGGGCTGGGGGGAGCGATTAAATACATGACCAATCCTGGTGAGAAGGAATCACTAGTTACCACCCAAAGCAACTGTTCAGAAAAATTGTACATGGTTAGCCATAGTGTTGTTTTAGGTCTTAAAACGAAACCCGTGGTAAAGCCTTTGTCATTCAATTTCACTCTTCAGTTGTAACTGAACGTGCCAAGCCTTCGGTTACACAGACCCTGGTTTCTTCACTGGAAGCTACACAAGGACAATCCCTAAGTATTGCTAAGTAACCATAACAAACTAATATTTGCACAACTTTACAGTTTACAAAGTGTTGTCATAACTTCCCTCACTGGCCCTTGATGACAAGGCTGTCAAGAAGGCAACTTGTCCGTAGCTAGGAAGTAAAAGGAGCCAGATCTCAGACCTAAGTTCTCAGATTCCAAGCCTAGTGCAATTTTTATTACAGCAAAATCTTTTATATACTAGTCAAATAACACTCTAAAATGTTCAGGCAGACTTCCTGAACATTTTTGTTGTACTCAGACTTGAGGGAATGTAGTCAAGGCTTAAGGCAAAGTTCTCCAGAAGAAACCATCCTTTTCTAACCTCCCTTACAATATCTCTGTATCCAAAATGCGTGCAATGGGCCTTCTGCCTGTGTTCCTCCCTGATGGGTGCAGACAGAACAGTGCTGCCGAGATTACATTCTTAAGAAAGATGACTTCTCAGACCTTCTTGGTAGCTGCTCATTGACTGTGCTTGGAAAAAAAGCCATAGTTGCTTTTTTGGCAGAAGAAGAACATGAGGGGAAAAAATCATGTACAGACTTGAACGACACCAACGTGGCTTTTCAAGCAGTGCCAACCAGGGAAGCATGTAGCCCAAAGGAACTGGAGCTCCCAAGTGGTACCCACCAGATGCACCCTAGCCCCCCCATCTCTCTCCTTTCTCTCTCTCTCTCTCTCTCTTCTAATTCTTCCTCTTTTTTGCCATCTCCATTATTGGTGGTGCTCAGGATATAGTCATTGCCTAAAAAGAAATAGGAAACTCTCCCTTCTCTCTGCACCCTTGCCCCCCAACTCTAGCAGGTGAAGGAGACCAAACTTAAAGATGGCTCTTGTTGAAGAAATAAAGGCTTCAAATGAGTGTTAAAGGCTGGTTGTGCGTGTAGATTACCTAAGGATTCAGCTTCCATGTGGGAGGATTTGGAGGCCTCATCCTCTACCAGTTTCCCAAACTTGTTATTAGACACTTACCCAAAACAACCAAGCACAGTAACAGAAGCCAAGGGCACACTTGCACGGATAAGTGACATGAGACATGAATCGTATGTGGATGAGGAAGAGAAAGGCTTAAGCCTAGGAGAACATTCCTCCTGTCCTCAGCTCCTCTGCCTTCCCAGACCTCCCAAATGCTGCCTCTGGCCCTGCAGTGTTTCTTGCAGCCCTCCCTCATCCCAGCCAACTCTGCCTTTTGCCCGTCCCACCAAGCTCCCACCCCAGTACCCCAAAGTGCTGGAAGCATGTCCTTCACGTTTTCTGTGCTGCTTTCTCTCCTCCTTTGAAGTTTCTCTCACTGTCTCTAGGAAGACTTCATGATACGGTATTCCCAAACTGGCAGCTTGCCAGCCCCCTAGCATGTATGTTATTTAAGTATTGGAAAATTAAACATAATCACTTACAAGTTAAGATTCATATGTCTTAGAGGCTGGAAGGAACACTTCAATCACAGAATGTATCAGTTTTAAAAATATTTCTCCAGCTTGTGATAACTCTCTGAGCTTCAATTTTTTCATCTGTAAAATAAGAGTTCTGGGTCTTCATTCTAATGTTCTAGAAACCCATGGCTGGGTGAAGGCCGCACAGCTACAGTGTACTAAAATCCAGGCCAGCAGCAGAGCCTGCTTCCTTCTTAAGGCCACACTCTTCACCCCATCATGCTTTGTGTGTGCGTGCATGCACCAGCCAACCTGCCTGCCCCCACTCCTCTGTTAAAATACCTATCAAAACTAAAAATAGAATCACCACATTATCCAGCAGTCCCACTTCTGGGTGTATATCCAAAGGAATTGAAATCAGTATGTCAGAGAGATATCTGCACTCCCATGTTCACTGCAGCGTTATTCACAATAGCCAAGATATGGAACCCACCTAAGTGTCCATCAACAGATGAACGGATTAAAAAAAAAGTGGTATATATACACAATGGAATACTATTCAGTTTTTTGAAACATGAAATTCTGTCATTTGTGACACCATGGATGAATCCAGAGAACACTGTGCAAAGCCAGGCACAGAGAAACACCACGTGATCTCACTCACGTATGGAATCTAGAAAAGCTGAACTCACAGGAGTAGAATGGTGTCTACCAGAAGCTGGTGGGGAAGGATGGGTGGGGTAAGGGGAAGTGTTGGTCAAAGGGTACAAATTTCAGTTAGGAACAAGCTCTGGTGTTCTATTGCACAGCATGGTAACTACAGTTAATAATAAGTATATTTCTAAATTGCTAAAAGGGTGGATTTTAAATATTCTCACCACAAAGAAATGATAAATATGTGAGGTGATGGATATGTAAACGAGCCTGATTTGATCATTCCACAATGTATACATATACTGAAACATCGCACTGTTCCCCATAAATACATACAATTATTATTTGTCAATTAAAAAATATATTTTAAAGCAGATCAGTTTGAGACCAAGGAGCAATTCTTATCTTTTATACTCTTAAACATTTAATAGAGTATTGGCTACTGAATGATGTCTCCTGACATGCAAATATTCCATATTATCCATCTCTGTATCCACCCACCACCAGCCACCACCCCCTCCCTTGATGTTTTGCACAAAGATGCCTAATAAATGATTTTGAATGAGCAAAAGTGTTGAGTACATGGATTTGAATCCTGGCTGAGCCTCTGTTTCTTCATCTGTAAAATGGAAATAATAATAGACCTACCTCAGAGGGGTCTTGGGAAGATTAAATGAGTTAACATTTGGCATGTGCTTAATGCCTAGCATTGCATAGTGTTGGCTGCTATCATCATCATCGTCGTTATCTTAATCATCTGTGAGTGAGGACGAGCCACAAAGACCTGAAAGTGAAAACAGACGTGTGATTGTGGGTACAGAAAAACATTTTGCCAGCAATACAGAGAATCCACGGATGTTCAAAATAGTCATGATGTTGTGCCATGATGGTTTAGCTGTCATTAACATGTACTGTTGGAATATTTTAGGTGCACACAGTCAGGCTTGAGGGTAGGGGGTTGTGGGCAGAAGATTTCCAGGAGTGTCTGGTTTGCACAATGTAAACGCTGCCTAGCCCACCAGCTCCCACCCCAAACCCTGCACTCCAGTTAGGTGGAAACACACCTGCGGCCTGGACCGCCCCTCAAGTCCTGCTGTGGCTGGGACGGCTCCTCCAAGTGATGATTTTCTCATCACACTCCAGTTCCAGGGCCCTCTGGAAGCCTCGGGCAGCTGTTCTTTTCTTGGTTGCTGTGTCTCCAAAGCTCCCTCCCTAGGCTTCACTGGGGCTGGACTGCAGGTCACCTAGGATGTCCAAGAAGGCAGCAAGCCAGACCTCTGCCCAGTCGCTCACCCACCTGCAGCAGGAAGCGGGCAGCAGCTTCACCCGCTGTGTGAGGCAGGCAGCAGGACCCAGCTCTGGGAAGATGCAGGACACTCCGGAGCTCCAGGAAAAGGGATCTTCAGTCTCAGAGCAGTTAAAGAGCAGCAGTGGGATTAGAGCAAGGAATGAGGAAAGCTTTGCATCTCCTGTTTCTTACTCTATTTTACCGCAGTGGCTTTTCCCCTCCACAGCCCAAAGCTGTAAGGTGATTTGAAGCCACCACATTTAGCCACAGATTGATTTTAAAATTATTCATGATTAGGCATCTCACCATTATCTACCCACCTCAAGATTAAATGCTGCCACTATCTTATAATTCTCTTCTAAGGGGCTGAAATCAAAATCTCTTCATGAATGGAATTTTTCTCACCCATTGTGGATATGCACCGTGGTTTATTATCATAGAGTTCTTTATCCTAGTATTTGCTTAAGCTACCTTTCCAGTTTATTACATGCATTAGTTTTCATATTGCAAATCCTATGTTATGTGCAGAAAGAAAATCACAATAGAACCTATCATGGCTCTAGTGCAATCAGTACCTTATCTATTGCATCTATTGATTGCATATCAAGACTTTTTGATGTTTAATACCCAAGTTACCCCCCACCCCTTACACACACACACACACACACACACACACACACACACACACACACATACACACACACACACACACACACACTAAAATGGGTCTCTGAAGATATCTCATGAATGGGTCAAATTTGCTCAAAATTCATAGCTCTTACATAAAACCCTGGTGTGCCCATTTAAGTAATTTTAACAAGATTTAACACATGAATATTATTTCCTTGGGTTAGCCAACTATCACATGGTGATTGTAACATGAATGCAGACACAGATGCCTGGCTGCCAATAGAGATTAGAGGACTGGATACTGGGAAGTGTCCCAGAAAGGACCTAGAACATGGTCCATTGGATTTCTCAGTCAATAGAGTGACATAGAAAGCTTCACTCCCTCACTTACCTAGTCACATGCTCATTGGCTGACCCTGGCGGGCAGATTCCACCTGTAACGTACAATTTTTGATTATTTTTAAAGGGGACGATGTCTCTGTTTAAGTTAGCCAAATAATGATACAAAGGCTTACATCAAAATTCATCATGGCCTTCCCATGAACAGCATCATGCTGTTCAGCGACAGAGGCAAGTAAGGGGTGGAAATCTGGGTGCTGGAATGTGCTGGGCTCGTGGTGCAGCTCCTCCGGAATACAAGACAGACACAAATCTCTTGAAGCCAGTCGGAGTCCAAGGTAAGCTGCTTCACAAACACTCAGCCAATAATAAAATGTTTTGAAAAGCACTTAAGCTTAATGGGTTGAGGTGTTAACTCAGTGAAAGCTTCTGTTACTATGGAGAAGGACTGTGTGAGTACAGAGCAATGCCAGAGGAAGAGCCCTGCTGCACGCAGCAGACACACAACAAGGAGGCAGCCTGCATGTGATGGGCGGCCACACTGGGCCCGCAGGATGACGAGGGTCTTCAGATCCCTTGATGCCTCTTGGTTTGGATCAGGCTTCCTGATTCACACTCTCCCAGGCCTACTGCACACCAGACCTCCTAGGACCAACCCCTCTACTTCTCATTCTTCCAACCGCCTCTTGACCATCAGCTCAGAAGCCAAGGACCATACCCAGACAATGTAGATGTGCACCTGCTGGTATCACAGGTTTTCATGTCACATTTCCCCAGACTCTCTGACGCATGACAGGCCATAGAGACATCATCTGGCCCAGGAGGTTGTCCTGCAAGAACAATGATTTTAGTTTAGACCACCACTTAGTCGGTAGTCTTGATCAGTCTTATGATAATGTTGTTTCCTATCAAGGAAGGAAGCATTGCCTTTAGAAGGATTTCAGACTCCAAACTTCCCTCAAATGCATCATGCCCTGGCTAGCACCCTGAGCCATCTGGCAGCCAAGGGAGAAAGCTGGTTCATCACAGCATTCAACACATGCATTCCCGAAGGTCTTCTACGGTGCAAGACATTGGGAGGGGCTGAGTCGTCAGCCTGTTCAGTGCCTTCTTGACCCATATTGTTGAGTCATCAGAACAGTATTCAGAACCATTGCTGTTGGCTCAGCAGCAATTTAATACTTTGAAATTAATTCTTCATCAGGAGTATCCAGTCTCCTAGCCTGAGATTTATAACATTATTTGAAACAGATAAGATTTTTTTTTAATGAAAGAACAAAACGACATAATTTTTTATCTCCAGAATGAATGAACGTCAGCCAAGCCAGGTGGAGAAAGAGCACTAGGGTTTGATTCTCCTAATTACACACAGCTTTCGGATAGGGGTGGGTGAAAGGACACTTTATTCCTCTCCCTGTAGTCATGAGTGCTCTGTTGCAGCTAATCAAGCTCTAATTCATTACAAACTGGAACAAGAAACAGAACAGAAAAACAGATAACAGCTTCCACAGCCCTTAAAACCTTGATTAACTCTGGCGCCTGAACCCTACCAGAATGTGCCCTCCATGTGAGTAGAGGCCTTGTGTGGCTTCTTTACCAGGGTACTTCCAGCTCCTAGACGAGCGCCTGGCACATCATGTTCACCTAATTAGTATTTGTTGAATATAGCAATGAATGTATGAACGAATGAATGAATGAACAAGGCAGAATGATCCGGAGCAGCAGGAGGACCAAATGGCACGGTAGACTGAATGTGCAATTTTAGACAAATGCCTCGGGTGGAGTCCCAAGAACTCTGAGCTACTTCCCTACATAAAATGAAAGTAACAGTAATATATATTCTGCAGGCTATTTTGCAGATTAAATGATACAATTCACATGGAAGTATTTCGTAAAGTGCCAGTTGCCGACACTAGAAACCTGGAAGCTACCCCACATCCCACTGCCTCACTCACCCCACACCCTGTTAGCCTCTCGATCCTACAGACTCTCCCTCCTGACGTCTCCCATCGTTGCTTCCTCTCCGTTCTCGCCACCACTCCCTCAGTTGCAGTTCTCATGACTCACGGCCCAGATAGCTCCAGCCCCTTCCTGATGGGCTCCCTGCCCCAAAGCTGGGCTCCTCTTCAGTCTCCCTGCTGCCAGTAGGCTGCATGAGTGAGTGACCACTGCACTTGCACAGCACAGGGACCCACACTTGAAGTTTAACACTCTGTGGTTCCAATCTTGAAATTCTTAATAATGTAGTATTTTGGAAGTGAAGTCCATGGGACAATGGACCATGCTCTGGGGACTTAGAGCCTTGGTTCACACGTGCAGCACCTCCTCCCACATCCCACCTCCCAGGACAGGTTCCCAGCCATCCACTCCCCTGCCCCCGGTGGCCAGGGCCTTGCCCTTCTTCCCCTCTCCCAGCCCTTCCCAGTGACCACTGCCTGCTCCGCCCCCAGCAGGGCCTGGGCACAGGTGTGGGGAGAGTCAGGGTTGGGCGAGCATGCCTCACAGTGTCTAGGGGTGGGCAGGGCAGCAGCCACCCCCACCCTGGGCCGGAAGTACGACAGCACATGCAGCAGGCAACTTGACATGGGCAGCCCCGTGCCCACGCCCAACCCAGATAGATACCTAGTGCATCCTGCACAGAAGTTGCAATAGCCTTGGGAGTCACCTATCTGCCAAGGGTTGGGGCACTGGGCCTCTGGGAAGGGGAGATGCCTGGCTCCACCTTCCTGCCTCTGGAAGGGACATGGCCCACCAGCCCAACAGCTCCTGAGAGGGAGAGCCCAGCTGCCAGGGAGCCTCGCCTGTGCCAAGTCTCGGGGTAGAACCTCAGGCTCCCATGAGGAGTTTACTTGCCCCATGAGTATCCTGCATGAGTGCCTGAGGGGGGGTGACATTAAAGAGCAAATTAAAAATACCATGGCAAAGACTGCAGAATAAAAGAAAAAGCTCTATATTTTAATACCTTTAACAGCACTTTCTTTCCTGGTTTTTCAACAGGGTCCCACCCCACATTTTCATTTTTTACTGGGCCCCAGCAACCAGTCCGTGCTGCCAACGTGACCCTAACTCGACCCTGATCGCGCCATTCACCTGTGAAACTCCTCAGCGCTTTCCCGCAACTTGGAGCATGAAGTTCAAGCTTTCCGGCGAGGCCCCCAGCCCTCTCCTCGACTGGCACAGCTGATGTCTTAGCCTCATTCCCTCCAATTGCCCACCTCACCCTCCTCCTTAGCCATCTTCAAACATCAGCAGCTTGCACGTGTCACTGGTCCTCACATTTCCTTCCCTCTATTGCCACTTCCCGACCCCCACTTTTACCTGTGTTGACTCAAGCCTCACTTCCTTCCATGGCCCTCCCTGGCCACCCCCAGCCCCCAGGAAACCTCTGGCATGGCCCTTATCACTCTGCCCTATCATCACTGGTGTTCCCAACTGGCCTCACCATCAGACTCCTGCAGCACGGTCCTGATGACAGGGACCATGGGCCCTCGTACTCCTGCACGAGGCAGAATGTCTGACACTTTTGTGGGGAACTGAATTCAATACTAAGCAGCACTCTCTCCCATTCCCTTCATGGCCTGCTCAGTGAGATCATCTGAATCAAACAAGTCAGTCACATGAGCCTCTTCCTCCTGAGAGACGAGTCTTCTTGATAACCAACATGCCCAAGGCTCCATTTCAAGGACCACAAAGAATGATCACATTTTGTAATGATGAATATACTAATTATCCTGACTTGATCATCACATATTGTACACAGGTATTGATATTCAATTCTGCATCCCACAGATATGTACAATCAATTATGTTTCAGGTTTGTTTTTTTTCTTTAAAACCCTATTTTGTAGTCCTACCCCTTTCTGACCATGTTCTCTCCAACGATCACTGGGGGTTCTTTCAGCCCTTGCTTATCACCAAACCTGCACCACAGAAATGAGAGAGAGAAAGCACTGGACCCATTTTCTTAAGAGAATAAACTATTTTTCCCTATCAGCACTTTTATAAAGCTCTAGCAATGCAATCCCAGTACGTGGATCTTCCCTGTACCACTTTCCTATGGAGAGCCATGCCCCACATAATTGGGTTCGTGATCTTGGACCCTGAATCTAAACATAAGCTAGTCCATCATCTGGCCCAGACCACTCTGCCCACAGGTGCAGACAATGAGGCACAGGAGGCCACGTGGCTGCCCCGTCCCGACCCCTGCACCTGTGCTCTTCCCACTGCTCCATACGGCCTATTGTGAGCTGGAAATATTACTTCCGGGATTCTGAGTCACCCTTTTACCCACTCCTCTTTGAAGATACATGATCACCCTTGCTTCCAGGTTGCTTTTTTTCAGGATCTCTAGACTACTATGTTATCCCATCAGTGGTCTGGTAATAAAACCTACCAGCCATATTAAACTAACCCATGATCTGCCATTCTCTATTGTCACTTCTCACTGGTGCTTTTTTCCTCCCTGAATGTCCATCAGGTGGTTTGTTAAAAATTAGGAAGGGGAAGGAATGAGACTATTGTTGAGCCATCAGCGATAAGATACTACAGTTACTTTACTAGATTCCAGGGGGCCAATGATAAAGAAATTATCCTTGTTGACATGCAGTATTGACACAATAGCCACACAAACCACATTCAATATCTCTGTAACCCACTGCTGGCTTGCTTTTGGGGGCAATGTAATTGCTGCTATCATTTCATAAACAGCCCCCTCCTCATTCTACCACCACTCATGGATTAGTTAATAAGCTAGCAGGTTTCTGTTCCAGGCAGAGAGCAATCTGCAAATCAGAAGCTTTCCAAATAGACTGGAAATGGGTAGTTTTATTGTACACAGTCTCAGTCACCTTGCTAACAGCCCTCGGGTTTCAAAAATGTCATTAAATATTCCGTTCAAGAAATACAGGAACCCCTAAACGTAGCCTCCCTCATCCTTGACCCTCCCTACACTGTCTCCATCCTTCAGGCACATTCTAAACTTATAGAAATGTGGCCAGGAGAGAGTTAGACTATTTTGTGTGATGCAATAGAGCCTGTTCAACTTTCACATAGCAATTCAGCAAACACAGTTTTAAGCATTCAATTCTACTTCTACAGCTTCTTAAAATTCCCTGCAATATAATTATACTGATGGGAATGCAGAAAGATAATTGCTTTTAGAGGAAAGTTTCTCCTTTGTTCCATGTTCATCTGGCTTCCAGAAATGGAACAAGAGCCCTTGAACAGCAGAAATACGCATCCATGTGTCTCTAGTTATCATTTATTTACAAAGATAGACCTTGACAAATGTAATTTGTTCAATAAAATTAAAAGGATGCACGATAATTCACTTAGACAAAGAGACTTGAAAGGGGACGTCATCGGCAGCCGCGCCGTCCATCATCCCAAATGATCAGCTGACTTTGAAGAAGTGGCAGGTGTTCCCCTTTTGGAATGCAGCATTGAAATAGTATTTAGAAGGGGGGAAAAAAGAAAGAGAGCTAGGAATTGGAGCAATTTTTTATTCAGGCAATAATTATACAAATTAGATCTATGAAAGCCAGAGAGTGACTGTGCCTTGAACCCTGTCTGTGTGCATAGAACAATGGAGAAATTAATAATTAAATCTATTACATATGCTCATAATTCAATACAAAAGATACCTCAGTAGTTCAAACACTCCTGTATTTTCATTTGAATAAGGCTTTCACACATTCTCCTCATTATATATGTATTATATTTTAAATTTAACAGCTTATTTTGTTGCCTTTATGTTTGAATTAATAAGGGCACACTTTAATGCACTAATGGGGAACTGCGTGAGCTGGCTTTGCAGACATAACTTTGAAAAATCTCCAGTTTCCCAAGGGTGAAATCAATTTGCCCCAGAACGTGTTGTCTCACTGACAAATCTGGAATCTTGGAAGAATAGCTCCCCTCTACAAGCTTCTGATTTGGGCCTCCGTATTTGAAAGAGGATCCCCAGAGTACAAACCTTTGCTAAATCAAACCAACTCACCAAGATCATCTTCTGGATTTTGCAATCTCTTAGCCAGCTAACATGGTTTCCATGCCTGGTTCGTGTTATTTTTCCAGAGAGCAAAAATGATTTTTCTATGAAAAAGTGAAGGTTTATTTTTAATCCAATAATTCATGTTCTCTCTCTCTCTCTTTTTTCTTTCTCACTCCCTCTCTCCCTCTGGCTCTCTTTGGATCCCTATTTTAACTCTTCATACGACCTCTGAGCCATGGAGAGTGGAGAAAATAGGGAAATTAGAGAAGAAGGAGAGAGAGAGAGAAAAGGAGGGTATATTCTCTGGTGGGTAGTGGTGGGAGGGCCCCTACAAGTGCAGAGGTGTGGATTAACAGCACCAGAATAACTAGAGTTCAGAATTATTGGGGGATAACTGGTTGAACTGGGGTGCTGAAATGTCAGGGAACAAAATGAGTTCACAAAGTGGGGTCTCAATTTCCTAGAAAACAGGGTTACTCCCCTGGAGGACTGGACACAAAGGTCATAACCAATGGAAAATATCCATCCCTCTGCAATCCAGAAAAGAGACAAGTTTCTGTCTCAGAGAGAAAGAGGAAGCCTAACCAACTGCTCACATCTTGGTGAGAAGTGGCTGCCAGCGTACCCAGGGCTGCCTGGGCACATGTGGAGGTACTTGCTGCTGCTGCTGCTGCTGCCACTGTGGTATGACAAGGAGTTTTGTGCCTTCAGAGGAGCACCAAATCCAATGATGCTAATTGCATTGCAGATTTCTAGCATCATTAGCAATTCTTAAAATTACATTTGCCCTGCTTAAGATCTCTATTTCCAGCCCAGTATATGGAGGGGGCAGGTCTCTGAAGAGCTATGGGTTACAGAGAAATTCAATTGGACACATTGGCTTCAGGTATGCAGGTGGAGGCTGGCCACCAGGGATTCACAGACCAGGAAAAATGCTTGTTTGTCTTATTTTAAATGCTGATTGCCGGGAGAATAAACAAAACCCGCAGCTAAATGGGCCTTAAAGGAACACTGGGAATTTTGGAAAGAAAAAAAAGCCTTACCGAATAACAGTTGCAACTAGCCCTGTGGGTCCTATGGTGACAAGCACCATCCAACCACCCCGAGCGATTGAGTGACTTGCATCTGAAATAGTTGGTGCAGAAATAACCACTCTTTTTTTGTTTGTATTTAAAACAAATGAATAAAATCCGGATGAATTGGTGTTTTTGCTTTGTTTGTTTGTTTCTTTAAAGAGAACATATTTGCTTACTAGGAAAGCTAGACAAGCAGCTCCAGAAACAAAAGCCCCAAGTCCATGTCTCTCCTGAGCTTTGGCAAGGACACTTTGCCCCAACTTTCCTCGGCCCAAGCATCTCAATACTGTTGGGAAGGGAAAGGGACATCCTGAGAGGACAGCAGATGTCAGAATCAGCCTCTCCCAAAGTTGCTGTCTCTTGAAAATGGGGCAGGGCTCTGTGTAGTTGGGACATTCATTGCGGAGTCCTTAAGAGGCCACCAACACCATCCCCTCCCAGGGTGACCTCTACTCTGAATCTAGCAACAGAAAGAGGGCCAGCTCCTGGGTGTTATTTTTTAAACAATTTATCTCATGTAATTAAATTGCTAAGCCTATATATAACACACACACATACACACTTACAAACATGTATTATATATACAGCTCTATGTAGATACAGATAGAGAGGGAGTGTATAGTTTTTAATTGGGCAGTCGTCTCAAAATAATTAAGCCAGTTTTAATGAAATACTGTTTAAGGCTGCTGGCAAGCAAAGGAGCCATCTTTAGCCCAGCACTGAAAAACTGAGTCATTGGCATTAGGGGATGGCTAGCTGTATCAGTCATATATAGTATTAACAAAAGAGTTCAGTTCTCTGCTGAGGTCTGAAGACCAGAGGCCAGACGGTCGGGAGCACAGAGACAAGAGCAGCGAACCCAGGTGTCTGAGGCTCATGGTCACAGACAGTACTCCAAGCTGCAGTTCACAGTCCCAAGCTGGAAGAAAGGGTTGCCTGCTCTCAGCCAGGATCCCAACAGGACTCTAAGACCATTTGTTCTGTCCATGGAATATCATGGTGACCAATTGCAGAGGCTGGTGAGACCTTCAGAGGTCCCTGTAGCATCCACAGGTGGTGCTGGATTAGGATTGGAAATGTAATGGAAGGGTGATCAGAGTTTCCCTTTCATGTGTCCCAGTTTCCTCATCTACAGAGTGACTGTCAACCCCATGGTATCAATAAGGTAGAGAGGATTATTCAAAGGTGATGATACTGTTAACATTTAAACTATTGAAACAAGAGTAGTCATTCTCTAACAGAACATGGATGGTCACTACAGAGCAAAACCAGGGCTTTAGATAGGACTTTTCTTATGTTTTCAGTAGCAAGAGGGATTTAGAGGCAAAGGAATATCTGGTTTGGTCTTTAGTCAAAGTGATGATTTACTCAGTCTCACAATGAGAAATCTTTACAAACTGCACTGATTTTCACCAAAAGCAATGAGATGGACTTACTGCCACATGCAGGCCATTCCAGTAAGATGGTGAAGTAATATCTGGTGTTCCGGAATATGTCTTGAAAGAAAGGGGCCTATAGAAAATCCCCATTGTACTAATGAGGAAGCTGACAGCCCAGCATTACAGCAATTATCCCCAGTGGCCTGGCCACATTCTGAATCCCTATTCAAGAGTCCTGGGAGAAGAAAATAAGCCAGCTACATTCTCTTCCTTTCAATCATGGAGAGGACAGATTTATAAAACAAAGGAAAACACTAATAGCTCAGGGAAAGTTTCTCCTAATCCCAAAGAAGGTGGGAAAAGCAGGTGCCTTTCAATTTCTGTGAGATCAGTTTGGTGAGACACTAGAACAGGGGCTTAGATTTGATAATGACAACAGCAACCATTACTGAGCACTTTTTATTTGCCAGGAGGGCACTTTATATACATAAGAGTTCATAATGCTCACACCAACCCTATGAGGTAAGTAGTAGTATTCCCATTTTACAGAGCAGGAAACTGAGGCTCAAGAAATCATGACACTTAGCCACAGTCGTCGAGCTCTCAAACAGCAAAGGCAGGATTCAGAGACCACGGACAGCAAACATGGGTCCCCTGTTCTCCTAACCCTTCCTGGTCCTCCCTCTCCCTTTCTCCTCTGCCAGCCCTTTATGCTCTGTCCAACCTCCCTTTGGCCTCACAGCTAAAGCTAACGGTGAAATTTGCACCAACTTCCCGGGCCTGCCCTCCCAGGAGGCGCAACAGGCATAAGCCGTGGGCACAGCCGTCGTACTCACTAGTCAAAGGGCAGCCTCAGGGGAAGAAAAAGAAACCGGCCGTGCTCTCACCTCAAGTTCAATTCTGCCGACCCTGCAAACAGGAAAAGGCTACCCCAGTGTGCTGACGGAAGGAAGGGGGCCACACTAGGCTTAATTCCGGATCCTCCAGAACCTGGCAGTGGAAGGAAGACTAGGTGTGGGGAGGGACCCCGGATCCAGCCGGCACCAGCGCCCTGAGGAGTCCCGAAGAAAGGACCTGCGACCTTGGAGGGTGGCGGGGAGCAGCGAGCGGAGAACCCAGGGGGTCAAGGAGCCATGTGGACACGGCAGAGGAGGTGGGCGATGTGCAGATGGTGATGCAGTCGGGGAGGTGACAGGACAGCCACCGACTTTGAAGCGGGGAAACTTTCTTGCCATTTGAGAAGCAATTGAGAATCTCTGCGGGTTCCGAGGCCGGCAAATGACGTGGGCCGAAGAGTGGAGGGGGACCCCGGCCCGCCTGCAGGGGACACGCCGCGCCTGGGACGCCCCTGGCCCAACAGCTTCGTGACACACTGGCCAGCCACGTAAACTCCTCGGTCCCCGCGGCCACCTCTTCAGGCCAACACCGAGGTGCCCATCAAGCAAGCATACCCTTGCGTGTCTGCAGCCCTTTAAAAACAGAAAAGCAAGTATATTCAGCACCCCAACCCCGTGTGATGATGCCACTCAAAGCAGATGAATCACTAACAACCCCTGGGGCAGTGCCTGAGGGGGAGCAAACAAGCTTAGCCTTCGGCGGTGAAAACACTGAACTGGAGACGCCTAACACCAGTGGGAACGGATCGCATCGCCGGGCAGGACAGCGCCAGCTCTTCCCCGGAGAGGGGCTATGCTTCTGATGGGAGCGCAGGGTGGCGAGAGGTGGCCAGCCGGACTCCTGACCCTGTGTGCAAAGCCGGAGAATTCCGCGGCGCCGCGGCGAGTCCTCCCGGTCTGCGACCGCACCTCGGACCGCGAGGATGTTCCTGTGGCGCCACCTAGTGACCGAGGCGCAAACAACGCCCTGGGGAGCGTGGCAAGGGTAGGCCGAAACCAGTCCAGGGACCTCAGGGTCAGGCTGGAACACTGGGATGGGCCTGTCATCCAGGGGGCTTCCGGGTGTGGATCAGGGACTCCCTTCCGCCGGGCAAAAAGCCCCCCAGTCCTCTCTTCCTGCTGCCACCAAATCTAAACAGAAAATTTGCCATAATGAATGGAATAAATGACGGCTCCCTTTCTATGAGACATCCATGAGGTGATGTCTGGCTTTTCCTAAATACAATGGCAAGTCGATTATTAATTCATCCAGAAAAAATATAGATGCTGTCATCATATAAACATGAGTTTCAGAGCAGAAATGAGCCTCAGACCATCTGGAGGTGTTGCATCTGCGAAACACTGACTAGAACTTTAGTTTTTATTCAATGGTAAATTGAAGACCTCCCGAGAAGAAAATTCCACAGTGTAATGGAAAGAATAGAGATCGGGGAGCCAGGATACTAGGGTTCTGGCTCTGCCCCCAGTTATCTGTGTGGCCTTGATCAGGGGAAGTGATTTTACCCCTCACAACAATACTGTGAGGTCCGGATTATTATCTCCACGCGGTAGGGAAATAGAGGAGCCAGGAGTTTACCTAAGGTTAGGCAGCAGGTCAGTGGCCATGCCAAGCTTCCAGCCCCCATCTGCCCAATTCTAAAGAGCATGTTCCTTCACAAGACATCAACTCCCTCTGTGCTGTGGCCTCTTCACCTACAACATGAAGTGACTGTGCCAAGTGGTCACTTGGTCTTTTCCATATACAGCAAACTGTGATTCAAAGTTTTCATTGGTCCCTTAAAACCTAGTTTTAGTGCCCACAAACCCCATGGAGATAACAAAAGGGCCTTTAAAAAGGATTTATCCACCTATAAAAACCTTTGGATTTTATTTTCGGCTATGGGCAAAAGAACACCTAAACAAATGTGTTGGAACATCAAACCTCCTTTAAAATTTAGGACAGCAGGAGAAGAGGAGAAAATCTGCAGGGCGAGGATTCCGTGACTGCAGCCAGACTGCAGGGCTCTGCTTATCTGGAGCCACGGCCCTCCCGGGGGATAATTGCCTTCTGACAATTGTTTAGACTTGATAAATACAAATTTGGCAGCCAACAGTTTATCTGGCTACCAGTTCAGATCCGGGCAGAACTAGATGAAGAAGTCAGGTACATCTGCAATAACCTCAAAGATAAACCCTTCCTATCTGAGGCAGTTTATCTCCTCTTCAAGGGTCATGTTGCCTGGTAACTGCCACCTCCAAAAGAAGGAAGGGGAAGAACACTTCTAGCAGAGGCCTCAGAATGGGTCTTGCTCCCTAGAACACGCTCTTCTGCAAACTCCGACAGCTCACCCTGAGAGCAGAGGTGGCACTCCGCCCTGGTCTGGAAAGCCTGGGGAAAGATGGTGCCAAGGAAAATGGGGGGACTGGGCAACTAGACCCCAAAGCTAAGGTCACCTAACTCTGAGGTCAATGTTTCCTCATGGGCTCTTCCTCTACCTCATGCAAAAGGAACAGCAACCTCACTAGCAAAGGTAGGACCATGAACCTCAACCTGGAGGGTCTCGGTCCCTGCTGGGCCACACACTCACCACGTGACCAAAGGCAAGTTAAAACTCCCCCGGACCTCAGTTTCCCCAACTCTAAAATGAAGGCTTTGAGCTAAATGGTTTCTAAGATCCTATTGAGCTATTTATGGACCTGAATCAATAAATTCAGCCGGACCCCTTTATGGTTTTAAAGAGGCCAGAGGTTTTTGTGAAGTACCGTCTCCCTCCCTCGCGTTCTTCCTCAGTTCCCTTTTCTCTCTCCCGCACACACCTCTCACTCCCTGGCCACAACCCTCCATCCCCAAACTCCTTCCCCACTGTTAGCACTGGCTCTCCCAGGCTGGCTCAGGAGCGCAGAGGAGACCCTACCTCAGAAAGCAGCCTGCTGGGAGGACCATGGAGCACTGCCCCTGGGTTGAGGGGCCATCTGTCATGAAGAAGGGAAGCACCTGCTGCTCACTCCTCCTCCGCCTCTCTCCCCTTCCCACCAGCAGTCTTCCCCTTTCAAAATACTCTGATTGGAGATGGCAGGAGTTTTCCTCACATGATCACTTGGGGTCAGATACTGAGCGACCCCAGCCTCAGCCCCAGCCCCACCCTCATCCTTCAACTCTGGAGCAGTAGCTCCAGTTAGGAAAGCAATTGGCTCAGCAGGACTCCAACCAAAAGTTACCTTCTACTGCCCCAAAGCCCTGGCCTGTCACTGTCTCTCTCTCCTTTTTAATCCTTCAGGGGCCTTTTGGGGATCCATAATTGAGCTGTATTCCACAGAAGGAACTTTCAAAGGAAAGGAATAAAGCAAGGTTTTTCCAAAAGCCTTTTCTCTCTCAAGACACTCAAAGTAAACTAGGAATCTGGCACCTGATTTTCCCCTTCGGTAGATGAGGGTAAGGAGAGAGAACTGCCTTTTTTGGAAAGAGTCATCCTGGAGGGTTGAGGTAATCCCTCTGTGGTGGCAGAATCGTCTGCTTCTTTCAGAGCTCCCCTATGCTGGCCTCTCGACAGGTATTTATTAGGTGCTGGCTAAATGGGGGAGTGAGCACAGTGCTAGATTTACTCAGTGTCCTAGATTACAAAACTAAATGCCAGCAAAGGCCAACCACCTCACCCCACCCTTCAGACCAGCCCCACAGACCTCCACTTCCTTCTCTGCCCAGGCTCCAACCAAAGTGATGGAAGGAATCTGAGATATGGCCCCCATGGAAGCTCTTCTCCTGACCCCTGTGCCGGTGCATTGTCCCTGGGTGCCTCGGTTTTCCATCTTCACAGCAGATGTTAGAAAGGCAACAGCATCCCTCAGTTCTTTCTATCATTTCTCTTATCTTTACAGGGTTCTTATTAAGCAGTATCTTCAAACTTATTTATGTGATGTCATGCTAGGAAGCAGTGTTGTCAACGTGCCACTTTCCTTGAGTGCTGAATTCAGTATAAATAAGAGCAAATAAATGTCACATGGTCTCCATGCAGAATCCTCTCGAGTCATAACCGGGAGCCTGGATATCCACAGGGGAGGCAGGGAACCCATAAAGATAATCAGATAACAGAAACTTGTGCTTACCGAGGCAGTTGAAGAGCTCCCTTCTCTCCTCTCCTGGAACAATTGATCCAGGGAAGCCAGCTTCTTGCTGGGGCACAACCTCAACACACCCCAGCTCAGAAGTGGAGATAAAATCACAGGGGGCTGCTCGTTGCCAAAGGGTCAAGTCGTTACCCTTTTATCCCTGTTTTCATATTGAAAAGGAATGGGCAAGAAGAAGTGGGGAAGGGGACGAAACTAGTGCTGGAGCCGAGCACTGTGCTGGGAACGTGCATTCTGCACAAGCCCTCTGGCCAAGAGTTGGAAGCAGCCCAAATGTCCATCATCAGATGAATGGATAAGGAAAATATAGTACATCTACACAATGGAATACTACTCTGCTATACAAAAGAATGAAATACTGCCATTCTCAGCAACATGGATGAACTTAGAAAAAATTATATTAAGTGAAATAAGTCAAGCCCAGAAAGAGAAATACCACATGTTCTCACTTATTTGTGGGAGCTAAAAATAAATAAATAAATAACTATACAAACAAATGGTGGGGGGGGGAGAAGACACAACAATTCCTTGATCTTGTTAGGACAAGTGAACAGGTATGATGTTGATGGGTGGGAGGGGGGAGAGGGAGGGGCAAAGAGGAATCGGTAAAGGGACACAAAAATTAACTACATTATATACTGATAGATTAAAAAATTTTTTTAAATGGGGAAAGGCAATGGGCATTACCCTCTTTGTTCATATTTGAATAACTGCTCATATATGAAAATGGCTTTAACTGCAACACATATGGCAGGGAGCCCCCACAGAATCCCCTTGTCCTCTTCAAGAGCTTTCTTCCCATCAGACAGACCACCCTCTTCCGTCCTCCATTACCATGCTTGTGCTGTTGTGTTTGCCTTCAGTGCCTCCCCACTCTCGACATCCTCATCCCCAAGCCCTTCCACTTTGGCTCATTTAGATGTCATCCCCAAGAGAGCCTCCCTGACTCTGGGTGGGCACCCATAGAGATGTCTTGTACAGCATTTGTCACAGTGTGTTACGATGCTCACAGTCTGCTTCTCCAGGTTGCTGTGAGCTCTTGGAAGGTAGGGTCTTGTTCACTTTTGCATCCTCAGAAGCTGTAGCTGAATTCTAGGCTGCCCTAGACAACCCCTCTGTGTTCTAAGAAAAAGATGCCCTTTTTGGATGAATGCAGACCCATCCCTTCTGCTTACCCCACACATACACTATCGACCTCCAAGCAAGGCTGGACCAATTTGACCTTCTTCAAGTCAGAAGAAGGTCCTTCTTGTGGTGGATGCAGCCCTGCAGCCAGGAGCAAGGCATGGCAGGGAGCACATGAGCCAGATCTCTGTACCCACTTGCCCTCACCTCCAGGCAGCCTGCACAGCTGCACTGGGTGGCCCTGGCTGAATCAATCACTTGATCCCAAGAGCAGTGGCCCACTTCTCCCGACCTCAGGCTCAGCTTCCAAGACACCAGGCTGCTTTTCTACTCTGCTGCCTGCCACTCCCCACGTAAGCACAGCCGCTCACAGAGTGAATAAGCCCATGTGTCTCCAGGCACAATGCCCCATGACACCCAAACACAGAACTCAGGAGAGAGTCGCTGAGGAGGTCCTGTTTCTTCCGGGCCCATTGCCAGCGTTGTTCAGGCCTGGGCACGTGGTGCACTTACATGGCTGGTTTGCAGCCTTTGGCAGATGAAAGTGTTCGGATAGTTTTATATGTGTTGCTCATCATTAAACCTCCCCTTCAGGGTTTCTTGCCGCCTTCGGTTTGTGTCTCAATCTGGAGCAAATTTAAGCATAGGTTTAGTCCTCTGCATTTCCTTGGTTTAATTAATAATTCATAATAAAAATTTAATCAAGGCATAAGCTTTTGTGGAAGGTTATAAAACACTTTTATTTGCCCAGGAGATCAGAATGACCACTTTCTAAATGTGTGAAATGATGGGGTTTTTTCCCCCAAATGAGGAAATTTTACTCTCAACTGTAAATTTCAGCTGTTTGCCATATGTAACCACAGAGAATCTGTTTATTGACTTAGTATATTAGAAGTAGTTAGGCAGGAAGAAAAATAAACTCAAACTGGAGATGGGAGAAAGTGTGGGGAAGGAATAAAGAGTTGGAGTTAGCGTCTAGCAAAACTCTAGCCTCAGAGAGTAACCAGAAGAGACAGAGGACAGAACCCACCTCCCAAAGGAGAGGACGGGATAGCAACCAGATGGGGAGACAAAGACAATGGCTGGATGGAATCATGAGCCATTCAAGATCTTGGGAGAAATAGGCAGAGAATACAAAGGATAAAAACAGAGCAGTGAAGGACATGAGATGCTGGGGGGACTCCCCGGGGGGCTGTGGAGTCCCGCTTGTTAAAGTCTGTAAACACAGGACAGGTTTTCACCTGCCTGGAAGAGCAAAAAGGAGTTCTTACCTGAAAATACAGATTCTTCAGCCTCCGCTGGGTGCAGCCAGTTTTGGGAACCATTGGTCCAGCTGACTAACTCAAGATCTTTCAGCACTAACTCTGAGATTTTTAAAAATTAGGTCAAGAGAGGAAGCACAAAGTTGATGCAAAAGAGCTGGGCACCATCCATGGATTCAGGGGATAAGGCATAATAATCAGTGGTTCTCAATAGTAATTACTATAGTAACAACATGTTATTATGTTAGTGGTTACCCCCCTTAATATGACAACATGCCTGAAAGAGGGGTATTAGCATTGCTGTTTTACAGAGGAGGAGATAGAGTCTTAGGTGAATTGACTTGTCAAAAGCCTCGCTGCTAATGGATGGCAGAAACAGGTGTGAGGTCTCCCGACTGCAAATACTATACACAACCCTTGTAGCCTGCATGGACCAGTCTTCTCTGAAGTTAGACTAAGTGCAACAGTTGGGGGGTGGGGTGGGGGGGTAGGTGGTAAAGGCTGGTGAAGGAGCAGCCCCTGGAAGGTCTAGCTGCAGACCCCACCCAGCATTAGTTCAGGCTTATGAGCCCAGTACAGGATGAGCAAAAAGAAATGGACTCCTTGGGGCCTAATGGCCACCAACAATTTTCCAGTGTGGGAAAATAGCTCCAAGAAAAACAACTCAGATCTTGTCCTGGCAGTTTTAGCTTTAAATGAGAAATCTGGGCCCTTCCTCATTCAAGCCATACCCTTCATCTCCAACCCCAGCCTCAGCCCAGTCCTACCTTCAAAATCCCCCTGGTCAGAGTGGCTGGCCCATACCTGGATGTGAAGGCCTGTTAAATGTATATCCTTCCTTGTTACAAAGGGAACTGGTGATGCCTTATAGAAAGGCCTATATGATAAATTACAGGTAAGTCAGAAATAAAAATTAAACACAAGGCTATAAATAGAAAATGGAAAAAGGGGTTGAGGCTACAACAGCAATTTCTACCACATATACTTATTTTGGGTCAGGTATGGATTTGGCTTTGTTCTCTGGCTGCCGTGGCAAAACAAAAAGGTGGGGGGCGGCAGTGGCGGACGTCTGATTTGCTAAAGAATTCGGTGACCATAAGATAAAAACAAGCCAGGCCCATGAAATAAGCCAGTCACAAAAGGGCAAATCCTGTATGCTTCCACTGATGTGAAGTACCCAGAATAGTCAACAAGGAGAGTGTATTTAATGCCATGAACTGTACACATGAACATGGTTAGGACAGTCAAGTTTATGCTATGTGGATTTGACCACAATTCTAAGAAGTTACCACATAAAAGTGAAAAACAAAACAGATGCCCCTCAGAAGAAGTTGAACTGCTTCTGGTACTAAGATGAGGAAGAGTTTCTCCTCAGAGCTCACCCAAAAGGAGGCTTCCAAGGCTGGAAATGACAGCTTCAGCGACAGGCTCACAGTAGACGCATTTCTCGGCCCTCGGAGTAAGCTGTTGGCTTCACACGAAAGCACAGTGCAGGAAAAGCCAGACGGTGGGGCACGGCGGCTGTAATGCAGTCCCGGTAACCACGCTGGGTGCTGCACGGAGGCGGGAGGCCAGCGGCTCATGTGGCTTTGGAGAGCAACCTGCCTGTCCCAGCATGGAGACCTTGTGACGGTGGTGACCTGGTGTCCAGTTTAAAAGTGAGACTTGTGAATATTGCCACTTGACCACCCACCAGAGTTAACACTGAGGTGATGCCAATGTCCCCAAGCTGTCCAGCTTCAAAGCTCAACTCTTCCCTTAACACCCAAATAGCTGCAGCCTTAGATCCCATCCCAGGAGGCTGCAGGAGGGCCAGTTTTAGCGTGCTCTTCCCGTCACTGGCATTTCTGAGAATCCCCAAGGAGTGTATCCACCGTCCCAAGATCAAGCCTGTTTGCCACCCGTCATGCTGCCCTGGATGAACCAGCACTCCATCTCTCCCTCTCAGTCTCCTCTTCTCCAGGTTGCTGGCTTCCCCAGGTCATGGACACAGGCCCTCCTTCAGTCCCCTAGAACACAATCAAGACCAAACTATATCATTGATCAAGATTTTCTGAAAGCTTAGAGACAACAGAAGGGAATTCCAATACAGAAACAAAAAGCTTTGCTAAAAGCCCTGGAGACAAGACGTCCCAGGAATCTTTGTAACTCCTAACTTGCCCCCACATTTCAGGGGCCAGCTTACTTTCCCCCAACTCAACTCTTTGACCATGTCCTTTCTACCTAGAATCTAGGTTCTGCAATACCTTTTGGGATCCAAAATGAGAGAGAAACATCTCAGACTGGCTTCCAAGTCAATGCAGTGATCATCTCAGAGATGCAATTCTGCACGTCGAGAGGACAGCCGGTCACATTCTCTCCCAGCGTGCTTGCTTAGGTCCTCTTTGTCTCAGATATCTCCATTCCAGACAGGGTTTGCCCCAACAGGACCAAACGCCCATTAAAGTGCTGCCTCCAGAACAAAGTGTCACTTTCCTCCACGATGAATCATGAAGTTGCAGTGAGTTTGTCCCCATGCCTAGTTATCTTTCCAAAACTGTGAGGTACCATCTAAGTTCTAGCAACAGGCTTATCCTCACTTCCGCCAGAGCCGAGCCTCGGGGGGCCCACCTCGCCCATTCTGCCAGGCACGCTCCTTCTGGCAGTGGGTAGAAAGGCTTTAAATACTTGTGGCTCGGTAATTTTTGGACTCATTTGAAAGGCAAATGCAGACTATCTATACTTAGGGTTCAGCGATGTGGGGCACTAACTAAGGATTTCTTTTGTTTGTTTTAAAACCACAGTCTTGCTCTATGAGATTATTGTCACAGAGCTAATAAGGCTGATAGCTGTTATTCACTGTAGAAAATCTATTCCACTCTCCCTGATGAAGCTGGTGAAAGGGTCCTAAGCAAAGGGACCATGGAGGTAGCGTTGTTGGCTAGTTACAGCCCAGTGTCAGTGAGGGAAAGGGCCAGGCTGGAAAGTTGGCCTGGCCTGGGGGTTGGTCTCTGTACTGCTGAGATTGGTCCCAGTGCCCAACGCGGAGGCTTTGGGCTAATTCCTCTTAGTGAAATGTGGAGTAGAAGGTTTGGTCAACTTCAAAGCCCAGTGCAACTTCCTCAGATCTTTATTTCAGATTCAACCCAAGTCTGATCCAAACTTGGGGAGTGGAGGCAGAGAGGCATGGTGCAATGTTCAATTTAGTTTACTCTTGGCAAAACAGATCTTCCCGAGTCTCAGGGGGCTGGGAAAAAACAGCTTAGACAGACGTAAACAGGCTCTGAGGCCCTTTGGACATCAAATAACTCTAGCAAAACAACGTTTAGATGAGTTAAGTGTAAATCAATCAGAAACATATGGACTACATTTCCCTTAAAAGACACAGGGGTTTACACATTACAGGCACATTGGTTTGGCAAAATGAAATTCAGGTTTTGCCAAACCTAAAATGTTTGGAGAAGGTTTAAAGAAAGTAGACTGACCCAAAATGCCTTTAACTCTGCCCATCCCTGACACTGATAATATTCCACATGACCACAAACATTTAAGTGCATGGGTTTTAAGAGATTTATATGTTGAATAAACTTAACTACTCACAACAAGCTGAAAGCTGATACTGCCAAGTAACCCCACTTTAAAAAGGAAGAAAACATCCCCCTATTGAGTTGGGCCAAAGAGATATACCTGCATGATTTAACTTGCAATTCTAAGCTTAGAAGCCTGTAATTGCGGATTCACAGAGCACAGGCTGTGCTTTTCCCCAGCACGGGCCTGTCTTTGCACAACTAGTGGTAGGCAGCATCTTGCACCCACGTGTTGTGTATGGGGACAATACATCAACATATTCACTACTGTTTCTGTTGCATTGTGACTCTCCCACAATGGCAGTGGGCCATGAGGCATTTCTGCCTCAAAGGAAGGTTGTCCCAGTGGAACTAGAGCACCCAAGATCCAAATGTTTGGGGTTTGAGATTCTAAAGTGAAGTCTGTCAAAGATATATAAAAGATTTGGTCACCCCACCCTACTCCCCATCCTGAGATGAAATCCCCAACTAGAACAGAGACAACGAGAGTGGAAAGGAAAAGAGGACTTTTCACTGGGGTCCCTGAGAAAGAGCCTATCACTGCTGCCTCTTAGAGGATGAAGGGGAAGGAGGGAACGACCAAAGAGTATCAGTGATTGAAGAGCAAATGATCCCTCTGCCTCTCTCTCCTATGCTGCTAGGACAGCGACATCACAAGGGAACTGGGCCCCAACATGGGCAGGAGCAGCAAAGTAGAAGCGGCTCCTGGTGGCCCAGATGGAGAGGCCTGTGACAGTCCCAAAGTTCCCATACCCCCGGAGCAGTGCGAGAGGACAGCAGAATTCCCTCCAGGCCCTCAAAAGGGACACGGAAGTCATAGAGTCAGATCCACACAGGCCTTGCAGTGGCAGGTGAGAGAGGCATGGGTCAGTAACGTAAGGTGGGCTGGGACGATGCAGATCTGGGAGGCTGGTGTGGACACATGACCCGGGCCAGAGGCCCCCTCCACACATATGCACACACACACCACTCATGTACACCCGGCTGCTGAGGCAAGAATAAGACACTCAGAATGGAGACACAGACCCCAGTGATAGAAAGCCTATCCAGCAATCACTGAAATTGCCAGCCACCAAGCCAAAGGGAGACTCGAAGTTGAAATTACACTGATTTACTAAAATAAAAAGTAATGTTTCTTCCACACCTGAGCTGTGGGCCCAGATTCTTGCCTCCTCCTCAGGTGGAAGAGGTCACAAAGTTGGCAGAGGTGGCATGCCTCTTAGATTGTTCTGGACACACCTTGACCTCTAGGAGGAAGACAAAGCTTCCCCCCACCTCAGTTCTTCCCAAGGAAGAAAGGACACTTGATCTGGGTCATCAGGGATGAGGTGAGGTTGGTGGAGAAGGTGAGAGGGGGTGAAAGGGGGCAGGGGTGTGTGCAGATTTTAGCTGAAGGAGCGAAGGGATGGTCAGTAGAACTGGGGCAAGTGGGCAACCCCCTTTCATTTTTTCTCTTCATAGGACACCCAGAACCTCTGAGCAGCCGATATAGAGAGATGGGGTCCAGAGACACTTGGGAGACAACCTCTTCCCATCCCATCCCCAGAGAAGGCCTGAAGGCCCCAGAGAACACGCCACAGTAAAGCAGGTGTGGACTGAGCTGCTCAGGCAGCACCGTCCTTGGCCTCACTGTGAATCCGAGCCTGGCGCCCCTCCCGCAGTCAGAGGTCCCCCCCCACAGACCCGGGACTAAGGCCTGGCAGGGCCAGGGCGAGGGGTGAGGGGCCCAGGCAGGTGCCTCCAGTAGGGGAGACAGCTGCCTGGTATTTCAATGTGACAGGGTGGGAGTTTGGCTTCCAGGAAGGGAAAATATAAAAAATAGCAATAAGAAGTGTAGTAGATATAAAATTTGCCTTTTGAGGCTTTTTTTGTTCTAGAGATTTCCTTTCATGAGTCTCTGGATCATTCAGATGTAAGTCAAGTGCCTCCTCTGGTCCCACCCCTGGTGAAGAATATAGTTTAGATGGGGGGTTAGGAGCAGAGAGTCTTCACTATTTAATAATTCTAGGATGGCCACTAATAGGAAACTACTCAGGAGAGACAATTTTATTAAAAGTAAATAAGGACCGAAAAAAAGGTTTGACTGGGGCTTAAGCTTGAAAAATAAAACTCAAGATTATAAAATTAAGCTTTTTTATCTTGTATTTAACACAATTTAAGTTATAATTACAAATATGCATTAATTTTTAGACTGAACAAAGAAATGAGTCATTTATTTTGGAAAAGTTTATCAAAATGCTTGTGTAATATAATATTACATCCCTTGCTTTATATTTTACTGTTATAGCCAATCATATGAAGGGACATTTTTATAAAAGTATTCAAGAGCTTTATGAATTTTCCCAAAGGCTTCTCATAATTGTTTGCTACATACATTTTTCTCTTTGAAGAGGCGCTATGGTCACTATTTCTGCTGATTTTTTGTTTTTCCCATGGTTAACAGGCACCCCTCCACTATGCCCCTAGTTTTAAGAGCTTGCTATGATCTGAACAATTCCCCAACTTCATTCTCCTCGATGCCATGAAGTCCTGCTTCTTTTGCAAGATTCGAAACTTGTCTTTGGAATAGATTTGCATAGTTTTCATCATCCTACCAGATGTTCATACTGTCTCACAGTCAGTCGTCAGGAGACTGATTCAGGAGGGCTCTTGAGATGGGTGACACAGGGACGGAGTGACAGCAGGTGGGCAGGAACAAGTACTTTTGTGTTATCATGACTTTCGTTTACCTGTGCAACCTCGTGACGACGGGGACTGGACAATGAATATTTTTAGATGACCTAGAGGGAGTGTTTTGTTTTTACTTTCCCTTTCCTCTCTCTCTCCTCTCTTGGTCTTTCAGGATGACATCCAGAGGTTTACATGAGGCCCATGGCAGCTCACCGGACTGTGAAGTTGAACAATGAGTTGAGGCCAAAGCTCTAGCAGAAGTAGTGTTCATTTGCCTGGGTGTCCACAGAGCTAGAAATAAATAACAACAGTGGGGATGTTGATAATAATACATAACTAATATCTTTAACAAGTAAGAAATAAAGGGTATAATCAGCAAATACTTTTATTTGCCCCTGACCCCCTGCCCCCACCCACCTATTCAAACTGACTCTGTGGGCTAGCATATCTCAGGCCATCCCAGAGCCGATCCTTTCAGTCGAGATCATGAAGTACTCTGGTCACTACTAATCACACTTCAGGAACTATTGGTCCACTTCCATGTAATGACTGAAAACGCCAGCTTAATTCTCTATCCTCCAGCTTGGGCCTGCTTCAGGTGGGAAGCTTCAGAGGTAAAAGGTAGGAGGTGGGGGATGGAGCGGGTGCTCGGACCTGCGTTTCTACTCCTCCCCCTCCTCCCCTCACCAAAGCTGCCAAGGGCTTTGGGAAGGAAAGGGGGTGTGAAGCAGGAGAGAGGGCAGGAGACCAGCCCAGGGTTAGGCCCTCGTAGTGGGCACCATTGCCTCTGGCCATGGCAGAGAGTGATTCTATAATTTCTTGTTTAAAGCCAGGTATTTTTGACAGTGAAAGCAGGCATGCTTTACAATTACAACAGAACAGCAGATACAAACCTGGACAGTACTGGGCAACTGGAACATGTAGTCATCCTAACTAAAGTTGACTTTCACTGGCTCTGGTGGATCTTCCCATGGGGATCCTCTCAGCTGAAGCTTTGCTACCCAGGCAGTGCCCCTGCTCCACCCAGCTGCTTACGTCCCTCACCTGCCCTGAAGTTCCGCAGACCACTCCCCGCGGGCTGTCCTAGACCTAGACGACAACTGCAGGCCACCATCTCCTGGGCCCTCAGGTCCATGGGAAACATGCTCACTGCCCTTCTTCAGGGGGACAGGGTAGAGGAGAGTGTGCCACCGAGAATTTATTTTGAAAGAAATTTTCTCTCCAATTTCTGTCACTCTTTTGGCCTCTGAATCTTCTGCTAGCTAGCTAACTATTGTAAAATCAGTTCTGGATTACCTCCTTTGTACGTCCTTATGTGGCCAGCATCTCACTATGGAAAATGGAGGAAGTTGGCACTCACTGTCTTAAGGACTTCAGCTGAAACTACAACAGAAAGGGTCCATTCTACCATCCTTTTATAGCAAAAATAATGATAACAATAGTAGTTGTTCTCCCTCCCTGTTACTATAAAATAGCGACTATGCTGAGAGCTTACAGGATCCCCTCATTTAATCCTTACAACAACCCCCTGAGGTAGGTGCTATTACGATTTTAGAGATGAAGAAAATGAGGTTTGGAGAGGTAAGCTAACTTGCTGCCAATCACAGTTGGTAAGGAGCATAGATTCACACTCATATTTTTCTCACCATAGAGGATTTTGGAATTTGGAACTTTGACTCTATCAGAAAACTCTACTCAAGATAATTGTTGGGGCCCCTTAATTGCACTCCTCCACATTGTAGGTTTAGAACCAGTTGAGGGATCAAAACATCAGCTCTATTGCTGGAAAAGGCTGAGTTGGAGAATGCAGCTGTAGAACAAAACAAGCCATCCCGCTCTTTCTCCTCTGAGTTGACTTTACTCCCCATCCTCAACCCCAACAGTCAGATGCTCCCTTAAAGGGGTAGAGCCAGCCCAAGTATACTTGCCATGATGGAGAGGCATGTGCAGAGGGGAAAAAAGAGTGCAGTCCCCCAGTGGGTCAGGCAGATCTCAAAAGCAGAAGAGGGCTCCACTGCCCTCTAACAGAAATCGTGCTCCAGGCTATGGGCAGTCAGCCACCCAGACTGCCACATCCACCTGCTCCAGAAGAACAACAGGAGGACTGAGAGTTCTGAGATGGTTGGTGTGCTAGAACCAGGGCTCTGCGTGGACAGAAGGCTGCCAAAGCCACAGGAGGGGCCTAGAGACACAGTAACGTTAGAAAAGGGACAAACTTGGAATTGTTCACACATGTGCCACTCAATGGCTTTGAGGAACTAGTCTACAAGTGGGAAATTCTGTCTTTCCCTTGCTTTGTGGTACATAGGACAGTTCAAGGCCCAGCCACAATGTTCCTATTTTCCCGTGAATCTTGTCTCTTGGTTGGAATGTGGTTCCAGGCATGTTGGACCTGTAGCAGTTGAATGGGAGGTCACATTCATGTTCACGAAAACACCCTGAGATTTTACATAGGCCTCATCAGCACGAAATGTGCAGCAAAACTGCGGTAACCCCCACTCCCACCCACCCCAATTACATCCGATTACCACAAACTTAGTGACTTATAACAATATAAATTTATTATCTCAGAGTTCTTGAGGTCAGAAGTCTGAAACAGGTCTTATTAGACTACCATCAAAGTGTCATCAGAGATGTGTTTCTTTCTGGAATGTCTAGGCGAGAATGTTCTACCTTTTCCAGCTTCTAGAGGCTACTCATTCCGTGGCTCCTGGTCGCCTTCCATCCTTAAAGCCAGCAATGGCCAGTTGAGTCTTTTCCACTTGGCACCACCTGACAATGATTTTTCTTTCTTTTCCATTTTGTAAGGACTCTTGTGTTTAGATAATTCAGACCCACCTGCATAATCTAAGATAATCTCCCTATTTTAAGTTAGGCTGATTAGCAAACTAGATTCCATCTGCAACCTTCATTCCCCTTGCCATGTAACATAGCATATTTGCAGGTTCTGGGAATCAGGATGTTGACATCTTTGGAAGGTTGTTATTCTGACTAGCACACTCCCCTCAACCCTGCCAAGCATTGTACACACACACACACACCCCTGACATACTCCCAAAGAGGAAAGCTGAACAATGAGCTCACTCATTTCTCGTGGCTTCTGCATCTGCTATACACGGTCCCTCTTCTAAATAAAGCTGACCTTTACTTTTTCAGACATCAGAGATGCACTACTTGCTGATTTTTAATCTTATATTAAGTTGGAAATGCTTTAACACAATTAGGAACAGCATGTTGCTTTTAGATGTGATCTCAAGCCAGTTATTTATTTATTCCAATCGGTGTCAGCTGAGTCGCCCTTTTCTCCCTGTATGTTCCTGGAGATGTGCTCGTGAGGGCCCAGCTCAGCCTCTGCAGCAGCCTCTGCAGCAACATCTGCACATTTTTCAGAGCTGCTTCCTAGCAGTGGAAGTGTTAACTACAGGCTTAAAGATGTTGAGAAGAAAGAATTATTTTATATTTTTAAAACCCCACAGTTATCGATCATTGTTATAAAAAACATATGTGCCTCCCCTTCTGTAGTAGACTTGTTCCTGACTGGATATATGTAAATCAAATTCTTCATAAATTGAGTCATATTTTAAATGCACTAGGGGAGCTGGCTATTTAAAGGGATCCTGCTGTGAATCTTTTTGTCAAGCCAAGAGGCTGTTTGTGATGCTAATTTTCACCCTTTAATTTGTCTGTTTTATAGGTTCAGATTTTCATAAAATCCCCAAAATTCACAAGCCAAAACAAGGCACACCTGTATCTTATATTTCAAGATATAAGAGCTCAAAGAGCTGTCAGGTGCATTATCTCATTTATCTTCCCAACATTCCTCCAAAGGAGTCCAGGGCAGTCATTATTATCCTCAAAGGAGGTGTAACCATCTCCCAAACTGGGTTGCAGGGGGCCCCATGAAAGGAGAAGGAATGCTCAGCTGAGAGCCAGTTATTTTCCAACTAACAATAGGCTCTGTCCTGGGAAGGGTGTTTTGGGAGTTTTTCTCTAGAGCGCAGAATGTACTTCTTTGCTGCTCATTGTCACTACCATCCAGATAGAGAAGCTGAGGAATGGAGAAATTAAGAGCTTACAATGTTTTAAATGTTTATCGAATGCCTAGTATACATGTTGGATGGTATAAATGTCAAGATGGCGGGCACAAGCCCTGACCTGGGGCTTGCCACCTAGTGGGGAAGAAGGGCAGGTTGACGATACCTAGAATGCAACCGTAGGAAACACCGATGCCTTCAGTGCACCCACAATTTTCTTCCCCCAAGGATTTTATAGATGTGTCCTCATTCAATCCATACAACACTATAAGGTAAGGTAGGCTTTGGTTTTACTTTTTGTAGCACAAAGAAACTTAGAGATTAATGATTTTCCAAACATCACGTGGCAGGGAAGTGAGAGATCCAGGACTTAAATCCACACCTGACTCAATCCAAAAGCACCTGCTGCACACGTTGCTTTTATTGAACATAGGCACAAGCAATGGGCTTTGTGGGTATAATGACAGGAACAATAGACGCTCACTCTCAGGATCAAAGAGACTGTCCCGGAGAGATGCTGTTTGAGACAGGTCTTGGATGGTGAGAGGATTTCCATAGAACTGGGAAGAGAACCTGGGCCAAGGCAGGAAAGTATGTGTAAGTGGTCTGGTGAGCCCAGGTCATAACAGAGCTGTAGTGGTCAACAAGGCTGAAAGGCGAGTTAGGGACATATCCTAGAAGATCTCAAATGCTTCCTTAAAGAGCTAAAACTCCTTCCCACAATGGCAGGAAGCCACTGAGGCTTTCTGACGGAGGGAGCAATGGGAACTTTCTCTTTGGAAGACAATTTTGTCATCCATGTGAAGAATGAGTTTGAGCCAGGAGATCAAATCCTAACGCTGAAAGTCAGATAGCATTCTGTTCTCCAACAAAGAGAAAACGAAACCTCGTGGACTTTGTCAATCCCCATTTGAGAAAAGGGGCAGTCAGAACTGGAAGCTATGTTGCCCAGCTCCAAGATGAGTTCTTTCCCTTGCATTAAACAAGATGGCTGGAGTCTTGGAAGAGGGGCAGGTCCTGGCCAAGCCCACCTGTGGTGCTTCTCCCCTCTGCCCCCCACACCGGCAGTGCCAGGCACAGAGGAGTGGCATGCTCCGTATTTCTTTCACCCTCTGAGACCTTCGCAGGTGCTAAGGACGGGCGGTGTGGCCAAAACTTAACTCTTGCCTTTTAACCGACTCTGCCCTTCAAGGCATCTGCTGTAGGCCATGCTTGTCTGTCCTGAGTCACACAACAAGCTGGGCTTGTTAGGCCCACAACCTTTGGGGCATGAGCAGCAAACATCATCATATTGAATTTTCTCTTCTTCTAAGATGTAAGCCTATTAGACTCATCCAGATGCAGTTCTAAGGTCTTTGACCTGAAAACCAGAGAAAGAGAAGGTGGTAAAATCTGGTAGGGCCTGAGGCAACAAGAAAGCCTCAGGTCTCCTTTATCCACCCCACCCAACAAAGTTTATAAATCTTTAAAGATCCACCCTTCAAAGCAACTATGCATAGCCATGAAGGAGGAGAATTGGAATAAAGTGTACATTTTCCTTTTCTTTCTATGTTTTGGCCTGCAGCATAATTCTTGCATTTGTAAAAGACCTTGGGGCTTCTGGAAGAAAGGAAATTTAAGTATAAAAGCCATTATAATAGTATTGCTATTAGCAGTAGTGGGTTTGGCATGAGGCCTGGGCCACCCAGACTCGAGAGGCCTTAAGTGACTAAATGGGAGGCTCAATGTGACTCAGATGGATCTGATCTGTTAGTCAGGGAGGTGCTGGGAAATCTCCCCTAAACACAAAAGGAATGTTGTGAGTGGAGGGCACAGGGGGAGTAAGAGGACGAGGAGTGGCAGTAATGGAGGGCCTAACAAGATTCAGGGGGCTCTGGAGGACTCAGAGCAGGTGTCACTTCATGAAGTGAGATTTCTGGGGATAGAAATTGCCACTGTGCCCCCTATCCCTGCTTGAGGTTGTCTGGACTCCCACAAGGCAGAGGTGTTGTTCCTTTGGCTTCAGGCCTTGTATACACTGCAGAAATTCAGCTCTGCTCTCCCACCCTGGGAAGGTTAGACTGGCTGCTCACGGATATTTCCAAATCCCTATTTGCAAAAAGCCTATTTGCAAAGGGCATGTGGAGGGAGAAAGCATGTGAACAGAAAGCCACAGTGGGGAGTGAGAGATGGCTGGGAAGGGTGCAGGGACACTGGGCAATGAGATTTGGCTGGTCCCCACGTTGGCTTTGGGCCAAGCCCACTCCGGGCTGCACCTGGGAGGAAGCATCAGCTGCTCGGCAACTTCCACCTCCCCAGAGCAGCCTGGACAACCTCCTGCCACAGCAGCTTTGGTGCAAAGGCAAGTTTTGCATGTGGAGACCCTGCTATAACCAGCGAGCCCTGGGAAAATTCATAAGAAGATCTAGCTGAGCCCCCCAGAACCAATGACTTGGACCTGGCCTGCACTCATTCCCAGGCATACTGAAAAGTGAACCCAAGTCATCTATAGTGGTTTTCCAAACACTAAATTTGGAAATCTGGTTACTGTTTAAACAACAACAAGACTAACAACTAACTCCTATTTATTGACCTGGAAATGATGTGCGAAGTTAGAAATAAAGACTAGGAAGAAGTATTTCAGGAAAACAAAATGGCCTAAATGTGCCCCTCCTCCCAGTCCTCTCTGTTGGAAGCCCCCGCTGAGTGACAGCCACAGCTGTAGACCACATGGGTGGGTGCCACAGCCCAATTCCCATTTCTCCTGCTGCCAAGCCCTGGGGGGCTGTGTGAAAGAGTCTGAAAAAGACATGTGGCAAGATTTTCAAAACAAACCCTCCCCCTGCCTGTGACAGCTGTCAGAGCCCATGTCACACGATGGTTGAGAGATGAAAATTTGCAGTCAGACTTGGATTTGAATCCTGCCTCCTAGCTGTGTGACTGAGAAAGTGTCTGGACCTCTGTAAGCCTCATTTTCCTCATCTGTAAAATAGGCTAATAGTATAGTACATTCCACAGAGTTAAGAGGATGAAATGAGATAACAAATGCATAGCACCTGGTACAATGCCAGCACACAAGTGCCCGACATGCTGGCAACAGCTGTCTTCTTTTAGAAAGAATGTGTTGAGGAGTGCATTGTGCCTGATGGGTCAGGCTGCTCCTCCAATGATCTCTTCTTAGTACGTCGTTAGGGGAGATTTCCCAGCAACTCCCTGACTAACAGATCAGATCCATCTGAGTCACACTGGGCCTCCCATTTAGCCACTTAGGCCTCTGGAGTCCAGGTGGCCCAGGCCTCATGCCAAACCCACTATTGCTAATAGCAATACTATTATAACAGCTTTTATACTTAAATTTCCTTTCTTCCAGGAGCCCCTAGTGGTATTGCCATACAGGAAGGGAATCAGTTTTGGTTTCCCTGGAATCCCCTTGAGCTATGGACTAAACTCTTGCTTCAAGGAGAAAAAAAGATGCAGATGGCATTCATGAGAAAGGTGGGCACTTGGTTAAGCCATACAGCTGTTAGCGTCCACGTGTGACCGCTGGCTATGAATGTCAGCTGGGAAATACTGTCGAGGATAGCAGCAAGGGTTTCCAAGTAGCCGTGGGTATTCTCACATTCATCAACCCAAGCCTCCACAGATATTGCCAAGACAGGACAAGGAGCCCTCTTGTCATTAACCCATCACAGTAAAATATTAGGCGTGACCAAGGAACATTGGGCCCACACCTGGCACAGGTAAGATCTGGACTAAATGTACTTACTCTGGATAGCCATTTTGGACCCTTGGCTATGTTCCTGGACTTTCTGGCCTTCCCTGGGCATTCTAGTAGTCATTTTGAAGTCCATCCCTTATGTTCATCTCATGTAGAAAGCAGAAACTAATTATAAGGGTAGAATTTGTGCCTTACTACAAAAGAGCACATCCAGATAACTTATTAATAAGCTGCTCTCCTCTCCCACAAAGGATATTTCAGAAAGGAGTTTACCAAGAATGGAATATGTAAGATAGACTATAGCTCATAAGGCAGCCCTTTGTAGAAAACAGATGGCATTGGAGCCAGACAGGTCTGGGGTCAAATCCTAGCTAATAACTGGGTTGCTTAACCAGCTAGGTTAAGCTCAGCTAGAGCTTCAGTTATCCATCTGTAAACTGGTGCTGTAGTCCAGTGGTTCTTGAACTTGAGCCTGTATCAGAACCACCTGGAGGGCTTGTTAACACAGATTTCTGGGCCCTACCCAGAAGATCTGGGGCCTAAGAATTTCAACAAGTTCTCAGATGTATTGGTCCAGAGATGGGACTACAGAGGAAGGACCACTGCAACAGTTTAATTTGCATTAAAGCCCTTGTTCTCTCAGAGAGACAGGCACACAGCAGGAAGGCCATCAGGGTTTGGTGGACTAGGAATCTTGAGGGCTGGTGAGCACATCTTCCACTTACCAGCTGTGGCAGTTTCAATTGTGAAATGAAGATAATAGTATCTATCTTCCACATTGGAATCTAATAAGAGTATAAATATGAAAGTGCCTTGTAAGATAGAAAGTTCTAAACACTTTTAAAGGATTAAATATGACGATTATTGTAAAGGTTAAAGCTCATAGTGTATGGAGGGTCAGTAGTGCAGTGCCTGGCACATAGTGGGGGCAAAATACATTTAAAAAACAAACAAACAAACTCAGTAACTAAAAACAGCCACTGACTCCATGCCAGAGATTTCTGTCTTTGTCATACATAAGAACAAAAAATGGTAATAAAGTTAAAACACATGAAATTCATATTTCAGTTGTGGGTGGCAGAGACCTCCTTCTTGGCTTCTGATCCAATTCATTATGCAAATTCTTTTACTGGAGTGCTCCACTGCTTAATGTGGAACCCACTGTGGATCTTGATAAGAGGAAAAGGCTGGGTTTTGCTTCCACTTTGCTCTTGGCAGTCCTCAGGCCTCTGTATAACTTTCTTACAGAATGAATAGGGTTGGCTCCCAGAGAGACCAATCTAATTTCTTCTTGTCCACTCAGAAGATCCATATCAAAAATGACAGACTGTCTGACTGCAGGACCACAGCAGGAAGGGGTATCTAATTCCATCTGGATTTGGATCAGTGTTTAAATGATCGAGTAGGGAGCTATTAGCATGGTAGAAACAGAGAAGCAAAATATAACTGGCCCACATTTTAAACATTGCTCTTGTCTAAGGTGTTATTTAAAGAGCCCCCATATAAAACAAAGACAGAGAAATGGAGCAAGAGTATAAGAGAGACAGAGAGAGGGAAGGAAGTTTAAAAATCTGCAGCCTCTTTTAACACCACACATGGATGAATCAACATCCTGCATTTTCAGTTTATGGGCATGACAGTCTGATCAGATGACCATGCTATGCCAAGAGACCTAATTACTAATCCTCTGGAGAATTTTAAATTATTTTTAAAGGGAAAAAAAATAAGTCCCTAGTTGCCGTTGGTTGAATAAAATGTCAGTTATTTCCGGTCAGCCATTTTCAAAAAGGCTGTGCCCACTTCAATTGGAATTACTGGTGTCAGTTACCCAGAAAAGGTATATTTCAGCTAGTCAGTTTTTTGAGAGATGCTTAAAAACATAGGACAGTTTCAAACACCTAAAACTCTGAACACACTTTACATTGTTTTTTATGGCCCAACCTGGCTGTATTATCAAGGGGGCCCCCAGAATCAGTAAAACAGATACAAATGAAATGTTATTGCCACAAACTTTTTAAATAAATCTCCAGGGATGCTACATAAAGTGCCCAGATTTAGGTCAAATTGGTTCACATTTGTGAGAGCAAACCAAAGTTCAGAAGCCAGATCACTTGGAAACTGTAGGTCTACTCTTTGCCAGATTTTAACAATTAATTAGATGCAGGTTAAAGCTTTAATTTGATACTTTAAGAAGACACGTACTTTTTAAAAATCACAAATTAGGAGTTTAACTGACAGAGTTTCTTTGATGTCAAGTTTCTATTAAGAGATTGAGTGATTTAAATTGTAAAGAAGGGAGAGAGAGGGAGAGAAAGGGAGAAAGACCTAACTGTGATTTTAGAATCCCTTGAGAATTGCTCTTGGATCTGCTGCTCAAGGAAATTTCTTAACATTCTTACAGTTTAAAATGCTTGATATTATGTTATCTATTTCATGGGGACTTTTTTTTTAGCAACAAAACGTGGACAGGGGGTCAGTGACTGCACTTACAGCTCATCCTGTTCCCTTCCCAGCATCCTGATGGACTGGTAGCTCTAGTCATCTTGTTGCTCAAACCCTTGACTAAAACTCTAAAAAAAATGGATCCAACTATGTTTTCTCTATTTCTCTGTAACAGCTCAGTGTTAATGATATGAAATATTTCCAGTTAAGACTGTAATATTTAAGCTTCAGCTTTAGAGTAGTCAGACAAAAGGTAGAGGCTGACGTTGACTGGTGTGTTTCACTAGAAGCCTTGGTCATCAAACCACAGGGCAGTAGGGAAGTTACTGGGGGTTCTTTGCTAAACCCTAACCCAGTTCACAACATCTGAGAAAAGAGGCAAGGGAATCAAACATTTGATGGGGAGACAGTGAATTTTGTCTGTCATCCTAGATTCTGTGGGTAAACACTAGTCCGTTCTATAAACTTTGACTTAAAAAATAACCATCATTGCATAATTGGGGCAAAGGCAAGGAAAAGGGATGCTGAAAATCTGTGCAGGTGCAGTGTATTACAAATCCATGTTATTGTCTCCACTCCCCATTGGCTGATCATATCCCACCTGTCACCAAATGTTGAGGATTCTGGCCCTCCCCAATCTTGTCACTACTTCTCCCCAATCTTGTCACTACTTCTCCTGACAACTGCAGTCACCTCCTCCGAGATTTTTGTGTTTCTGGCTTTCAGACTGATAGCCCATTACACTGGTGCAATTATCTTTCAAAAACTCAAATATGACCACTTCATCTGTTTACAATCTCCATCACCCACGTGTTAAAATCCAAACCACTGAGCTTGGGATACAGACTCTAAAATACTTCTTTTGTGAAAATGGCAGAAAAACACAATAAGCCTTGGGAAGGACTCAGTCCATTAGGTTCCTCTGCTCTAGTGAAAGAATAAATCCATGAATACTTAAATTGACTTTTGTGGGTTGAGCCCACATGTATATTACTGATTGTACATTAATTCCAAACAACCTATTCCTTTTTTTTTTTTTTCTTTTGGCGGCTGGCCAGTATGGGGAACCAAACCCCCTGACGTTGGTGTTAGAAGGCTGTGCTCTTACCGAGCTAACCGGCCAGCCCAAACAGCCTATTTATAAAACATTCTGAGAATACAATCCGTTTGTTAAGACTTGGACTAAGTGTATTGCTTTACCCGTATTTTGTATTGTTTAAATGACTTCAGAATTGAAATATAATTAAAAATTGCATTTGAATGTCAACAATGCCTCTCATGGTAAAAACTTTATCATTTTAACCTATGACCCAATTAGGTATCTAGAGGACAGATTTTTCATGAAATTACACTTATATAGATGAATATGGAGGTTTATGTTTTAGAGCAAACTAATGGCTACTAGATGTCTAGAAATTGATCATCTGGGATAGGTTGATGCTTCTGCTATTTCCAGGTTAAAAATAAGAGATGAAGTTAGTGCATTAAATTAAAAGGTTCAGGGGGTTTTATGAACCCTTAACAACAAAAAAGGGAGGGAGTTTATTAGTAAGAAAGGGATTTTTGCACAATGCTTTTGTTTCTTCTTTACCTATGTCTTCCCAACAAATACAGACCATGCCTCTTTTGTTCATTTTTCATATTTCTCATGCCTGGCACACATTAATGAATGAGTAGAAGTACACTTGAACACAGTATGTCCAAATGGATGATTCCTCATCTTTCTCTTTCATATTTATCATAGAAGACAATGTTAGTACTTCTCTGGTGCTTACTGTGATGGGAGTGAAGTACTAAGTTAAGTGTTACATTGTAGGGAAAGTGAAGATAAATGGTCAAGGTCCCTTGGGGGTTCGGAGTCTTGCCGAGGATTTGATTTAAATATGCACATGTGCCCAAGGTGTTCCTTGGTTATTGTATAATGTAATTGCGCATGTGCACCCAGGAGTTCCTGGGTTGTCTGACTCACACCCAGGTGTCCTGGGTTATCAGACTTAAGCATAAAGGATGAGTGGCTCTAATCCACAGGGCCCCCTGCCCCCAGGGATGCCCCTGGGGGGTGCCATGGGAGGCCACTATTGCTGCTGGAGGCTGTTGCTGCCAGGGTTCCAGGGATGCCCTGAGAGGCTACCGCTGCTGCCGCCACCACCATCACTGCTGCTGTTGGATCTATAAGCTGCTACTGCTGCTGAGGAAGCTGAGGACTGAGCTCGTGTTGTCTGTCAATGGCTCCTGGGATCTTTCCCAATTACCTAGTTCATGGACTTGTATGTGAGGGGTCTGGTGACCAAGGCTGGCATGTGAGGGGTCTGTGACCCAGTCTGTACAATGGGTTTGAAGGATCTGTGGGCCCTAGCCCTAACCCAATAATTGGTGTAGTTGGCAGGATTCTGGGCAGGTAAAAGAGCAGCAATTGGCATCATGAGTAGGATGCCAAGCAGGTAAAGGAGCCATTAGCCCCTTGGAAGGGGGAGGAAATGTGGCTACCTTTGTGTATGTGGTGCCCAGTGGCTGCTTTCCTGTTGACTGGGGTCTGGCTGTTGCTTGCTGTAATGCAAGCCAATATGGACCAGAAACCCCATGAAGTGGCAGTTTTGAGATTTGCAGCAGAAAGCAGACAGGTTGGAAATGTGGATATGTGCCCTGGAGGCTGAAGTACAGCAACAGGTCACTCCTGCTTCCAACACCAGGGACGATGACAAACCCAATGGTGAGTTGGGAGAGACCGTGTGTCTCCTGGAACGACCTGTTGCTCATCAGAAAGTGAGGCACAAGCAGCCTATGGGACTGGGCAGACCAATAGGCACCCCACAGGTGACCCAATTCATTACCTATGTCCCGTATAGCCAGGCTGAATTGGTTGGCTTGGGGAAACAGTAATGGGGCACTAACAGGGAGAGCCCCTGGCTGGTGCAGCTATGGGACCTAGGGGTGGATGGTGTGATGTGCTCTGGAGAAGATGTAGTAAACACATGTCACATTTGTCTGACATGCAGATGGCTCACCAGGTGCCACATAAACCTGAGAAGGCTCACTGGGTGCCACTTAAACCTGAGAAGGCTTGCAGGGTGCCGCATAAACCCGATGGCTTGCCAGGTACCGTATAAACCCAAGAAAGCAGATGGCTTGCCAGGTGCTTTATACAGGTGCTGTATAAACCTGAGAAAAGAGTGCCACATGCAGATGGGTAGATGACCGGAGGACAGGTGCCCCTGCAGAATTTCAAGTATGTTCTCACCTGGTGAAAAGGTGGAAAAGTTAAGCCTCCATTACTGGCAGTGGTTACAGGATAGACACAGATACGCACAAGGGCAGGACAACCACTCCTCAATGGGGTGGGTGAATGCAGCTGTTTGAACTGTGTGGGCAAATGCTGGAGAACTGCCTGAGACTGTGAGTGAATGGCAGGTGTATGCTGAGCTGATTCAAGTAATTCAGTAGCTGGGGATGGGGCAGTAGGATGCTAGTAGCCAAGACAATGGGACAAGGGCCCTTAAGGTATTTCAGAAGTTTGGAAGAGCACCCCTCCCATTGCAGTCTGGAGGCCAAGGAGAACTGCATTTATCTGGAGGACGGACATGGGGCACCGTTGCCCTCGGCAAACTGCTCCCTTCATTCCAGCTGCTCTGGCTGGAGCAACCCTGCCTCAGCAGCTCTGGAGAGCACAAGCTGGAAATCTTGGTGGCAGCCATGTCATGTTAAGTTTGCGGGCCGGCGGAACACAAGAGCAGTGGAGGTGTGCCAGCCTCCACCCCAACTGCAGAAGTTGTATGGAGGGCAAAGACACTGCAGAGGTCTTCTACAGAGCAATGTGGAGAAGAGTGGTCAGAGCCCCAATGGAGAGTCCCCACTGGAGAAATGGCTGGTACAGCTAGGACAGCAGGGCTGCCACCGGGAGCCCAGAACTGTAGGGCTGCTGGCAACGTGAAGCCCTGGCCTGGAAAAGCTGTAGGCACCAGGGCAGCTCAGTGGGCTGCACCTGGCAGAGCTGTAGGAGCAAGGCTGCCCAATGCTTTTGGGGCCCAGATGCCCCAGTGTGCTTAGTGTTTGCCCCGTTGCGTTTCAGACTTGTTTGGGGCCTGTTTTTCCTTTCTTCTGGTTTGTTCCTTCCTTTTGGGATGGGAATGTGTACCCAATGTCTGTTCCACTATATCTTGGAAGAAGATAAATTTGTTTTTGATTTTTACAGTTTCACAGCTTGAAAGGAGTTTTGCCTTTAGTCTCAGATGAGACTGGACTTTTGAGTTGGTGCTGCAACAGGCTAAAGACTTCTGGGACTGTTGGGATGGAATGTCACTAAGTATAGCTGCATAGGTTAGAGCTACGGGGAAAGGCCCCAAGGTGTATAGAACATACAATAGGTAAGGAGGTTATATGGATACAAGGGTCAGCTATCCTCTCTAAGGGTACATCGTGGAAGATTCTGAATGCATAGAATGTACGGCGAGGGACCCTGAAGGGGTGGATTGTAGGGAAAGTGAACATAAATGGTCAGGGTCCCTTGGGGGTTCGGAGTCTTGCCCAGCATTTGATGTAAATATGCACGTGCACCCAGGTGTTCCTTGGTTGTCTAATGTAGTTGCACATGTGCACCCAGGTGTTCTGGGTTATTGGACTGAGTGACTCTGATCCACAGGGCCTCCCACCCCTGGGATGCTTCCAGAGGGGACCACGGGGAGGCTGCTACTCCTGCTGGAGGCTGTTGCTGCCAGGCCCCCACGATGCCACTGCCACCACTGCTGCTGCTGAGGAAGGCTGAGGACTGCCAATAGCTCCTCGGATCTTTCCCAATTACCTAGCTCATGGACCTGTATGTAAGATGTCTGGTGACCCAGCCGAACATGTGAGGGGTCTGTGACTCAGTCTGTACAACAGGTTTGGAGGGTCTCTCTGTGAGCCGCCCCCCCCCCCCCCGCCAGCCCTAGCAATACATACACATACATTTTCTCACTTAATTCTCAAACTGTTGATATTGTTATCCCTACTTCACAGAAGAGAAAACTCAGCCTTAGGGGAGTTAATTTGTTCAAGATCAGATAGTAACTTGTGGTGCTCCAGAGCCCATGTTCTATCATTCTAAACTGCCTCTGTTTCATTGACATTTGTAGGTCTCTCTACACTTTCTAATTGCACCTCCAAAAGTGACTTCCTGTTGTCCAGCTGAGAATATCCAGAAGCAGTTTGCATATAGTAAAGGGCTGTAGGGAAAGGAAAGAGGCATGTATTGAATGTTACAGGAATATTGAGAGATCAAATGAAACCTGAAACCTCAGTTTTCAACGTAAAAAGCAAGGATATCAAGTTTTTCACAGAAGGATATGGTGACCTCACTAAGTTGGTCATCAGTTCTTAATAAACACAGGGCCAAAGGGTGAGAGGAAAAAAATTAACAACTAGCTAACTCTTAGGTATTATCTTTTCATGAATCCCCATTGTTTTCAAACCCAAAAATAATCTATTCAAGGGACTTTATTCTTGTAGAATGAAATAAATAAAAGGCAAAACAAATTTTTTCCTTTTACACTTTTTCTCTTTCTCCTCACAGGTCTTAAGTGTTAAATATATCATCTAGAAGTCCATTAGACATTAAATAGGCCCTTGAAATATTTTTTTAACTATCTATTTAGTCCCATGCTTCTAGAAGAGACATAGCAAGCCACAAAGAGAATAGTGACTTTATAAATTCTTTCCTTATTGACTCAACTGGTAGAAAAGAGGAAATCTTGTATTTGAATTCAGTTTTGTTATTGATGTTATTATTTGCTTTGTTGCAAGGTGCCATGCCTGTCCCCTGTGGTATCAAAAGTGAGATAGGTGGTAATGAAAGTAAGGGGCAATGGGATTCCGTCAGAGAAAAAAAATGAGTAGAAAGAGATTTGGGATTTCTGTTTTTGCACTTGGTACTACTGGAAAAAAATTCAGAAAGTTCAACTCCTGATTTAAAAAACAGCTGGTGATTATAAGAGTACCACGAAATTATGCAGATTTAGGCAGCAATCATTGCATGCTAAGTTTATTTTTCAGATATTCCCCCAAACCTGGAATTCTAACACTATCAACTAATTTATAACTGTAAGGCAAGTGTCCTTTCTTACAGAGTACAGATAGTTTCCTTTCTGTTGAAAGAGTGCAAATCATTTTACTCAGGGTATCTTGAGTTTTATATGTGTACTACTTTGGCAATCTATACTGTTCAAATAAAATAAAATATGAACAGCCATTTCTGGAATAAGCAAGTCCTGTCTCCTTTAAAAAAATCAGCATTTCCCTTTTCTCATGGGAGATTTGTATGTGGAAAGAATAGCAGGTATCAGAACCAGGAATATCTGTGCTACTGGTACATAAGTGAGGAGGCAATAAAATAGTAGGTTCTTATCCGTAAAAAGTATTCAGGGGCACCCACAAATATTTATAAAAATATCTTTTATAAAGTGACACAACTAACTCTTCTGCAGAGTGAGGGCGGCAGGTCTGCTTCCTAATGATATTCTAACATAGCATTTAAAAGCTATCAGTTATTACTCTACCCTGGACAAGTACTTTACATCTGTCATGTCCAACAACTCCTCTACAACAACTCTGTGATCTCCATTCACTAACGTCACACTGCTGAATGAAGGTCTATTTAGCACTCAAATCCATGCTCTCTCTTCTGCCTCTGTGGGTACAGACCAAATCCCTGTTTAGAAAATCCATCACTGAACTGGTATTTTATTCAACCCAATATCATATAATATAAATAGAATCAATCAAGCATTGCTCAAAATGATGAGCCAGTGGTTGGCAACTGGAAATCTATGTAATTGTGATTTTTCTCCTTAAAGGGGAAAAAAAATTAACATTAGAAATGTGTTTTCACAAAGAAACATTAGATACATGTCCAAACTGTACAATAAATGTTAATCAAATTAACTTTTTTCTTCAAATTTCCCTTTTATCCTAATAACCCTTCCCTATTTTTCTTTTTCTTCTAATTAAGTGTATATCCTATGTATACCCTATAAATTTCCTTTCTAAAATTTCAATACTAACAACGAGGTACACAAAGCAAAAGCAGCAGAGACATGCCAGTCTGGATAAAATATTGTCACAAATAAGCCATAAAATCATTACAAACCAATGATGATGCATGCCTTTCTGGTGCCATCAGTGTCTTGAGAGTAAGTTCATGACGCTGAACACTAAGTCAGGTTGGAAAATGTCTGTCAGCATGAAGGCTACAGAAAAACATATTAGAACAGGACACCAAGCCATTTTTCCCCCTTCCCACTGTGTCTTTATTTTATAGCTTTTGCATCAGGTAGACCACTGAAACACTTCAACAACAGAAAGCTGGCAGAATGTTAAGGAAAAGGAGTGATTATCTCTCCAACAGATGTGACAAAATTATTTCAAGCTGGAAACAATATTGCATAAATGAATCAACTGAATGGGTGGGGGAGGGCAGGGAAAGAGAAGAGAGTAGAGGCAGAGAAAGTATTGAGCATCTTCCTACAGGACTGTGAGGGAAAAAAGGCACTGTTTAGCTGTCTGTGTATTTATAAAATAAAAGTCAAAATACACAGCCCATGTTTCTTAGCATTACATTCAGCACTGCTTTAGAGATGCTCACATACCTGACTCTCTATCGAAAGCCACAAAAGCTGTCTAAAAAATCTGATAGACAGCACCAGTGTGTCTCAGTCATAGGTGTATTTTAAAGAGATCACCACCATCAGGGTCCATTTTATAAACAGTACTGCAAAGGTCAAAAAGCTGCATGAAGTTAAATTATAGAATAAATCTGACTAAATGATCGCTCATTTCAATCTCTTGAAATTCCCACTCCAGGAAATCAGAAAGCTCCACTCCAGAGGAGCTGAATTGGCAGTGGATTTGAAACAGGGTTGCTTTTCCCCTCAGAAGGCTGCCTGAAGAGCAGTTTAATTGGCATCATACAGCAACTTTGCATAGGGTAAATAGATGCAAAAACTTAACAGCAACTGCCCTGCTTCCTCTCAAAGTAAATAGCACTAATTTATAAAGAGGCAAAATTTCAAATCATAAAGAAGCACCTGGGCCTCTTAAAGACAAACTTCATAAAAGGTTATAGTACCGGGTGCTTCTCATAATAAAGTATTCTAGAACCATAGGTGTGTTTGAGAATGACCAATGGGAAAATCCAGCTAGATGATTTACACAGATGTTCTCTATGTAGAATTTGAATATAAATCAAAATACCAGCTATGCATTTGGGAATCAGCCTTTAGTTAAATTCTCTAGTGCTTTTAGAATTTTTATTTCATTTTATTAAGAAAAGAGGGAATAACTGTCTACAAACTATTTTCTTTCTAACTATGCAAATACAATGAGCAAATCATCTGCAATATCAAAATAGTGTTTGTAAATCACTGATGGCACTAACAATTTTAGGAATTTCCAATAGGACATATATTGAGAAACAGCAACAGTAGATTTCAAATTACAGGCATTAACTGAATTTTAAATACAGAAAATAAAATTAGAATTTTTAAAGTAAGTTTAAATTATCTGATTTTAAATAGCTTAAATCTAATCGTCAGGAATTTAGAAGCACCCAGTATGTTTGAAATTGCACAAATGCATATGGATGATAGAAAAGTAATCCCCATGCAGTATTTTAAGTGTTGCTACCAGATATATTTAAGCAATACTTTACAGATTAAAGCTGCATAAAATCAAAATATATCCTCCCCCATTACATTTTAAAACAGTCACAATAATTTATCAACAGTTGCTATTTCACAGCAATTAGAAAACAGGAGTTGATACAAGTTGAACAAAAAGATACTTTTTCCTCTTTTAGGAAATAAACATAGATATAGGTATATACACATTCATACATAACATTATCTTTAAAATTCGAAGTGGTTAATTTACTTTTGTATTATTAAAAAAAATATCTCCCTATGGTCAAAATACTGAAAAAGCACAAAGGCTGAAAAAAGAAAAAAACATTGCCACTTTAAAAAAATACATTATTGTCTCAGTGGTTCTATTTATTTAATTGACTACAAAGTTAGGTATTATAAGGATTCAGACTCTTAGGACTGTACTGGACCAGATGGAATTAAATTCCATAACCCACCCCCGAACCCCCATCTCCAGAAAGGACACTCCTAACCTACCCTAAAAGATGATAAAAGAAATGCCCCTATTCTGAACTACTAAACTGCGAAAGAACACACGCCCACCTGGAAGGAATATAAGTCATAAAAGTTTATAAATCTGTGGGAGAGAATGCATGAATCAGAAAGCTATTCTTTGGATATGTGAGGAGCTTTTGGAAGTATATAAACTCTTTTAGGCCACTAAAGTACAGGTACAAAAATGATTTCTCCATAAATAATGATTTGTCTAGTGCAGAGGGTGGGAGCTCATGGTCCGTATATGGCATTTCATTTGTTTTTGTAAATAAAGTTTTATTGGAACATAATCATGCTCATTTGTTTATGTATTGTCTATGGCTGCTCTTGTGCTACCGTGGCAGAATTGAGTAGTTGTGACAGAGACTGTATGGCCCGCAAAGCCTAAAATATTTACTCTCCGGCCCTTCACAGAAAAAGTTTACTGACACTCTGATCTAGTACACTAAGTGCTATTCTAGTTACCTAAAAGAGTTCACATACTTCAAGAGGATTTTAGCATGTACTCCAAGAATAACCTACATAAATGAGGTTTGTTTGTTAGCAGGTAAATGTCAAACACCTTATGCTGAAGTGGTGCTTTACTTTCGGGCAAGAAAATAATTTGTATATATTTTAAGCAAATACCTGTAAGAAAGCCAAATAAGAAAAGTATGCCTGGCTATGTTCTCTTAATATTTTCATGTTATTGGAAGACAAGGGCGCTAAAATGATTCTGTCACTTCTTTAGTGTTTTAGTTTGTTTATAAATATTTTCTGATAAGTAGTGCTCCCTCCTCCCCTCCTACACAATTAATAACCTTTATGGCAATCTGCCTAAAATGCTTATAGTTTGGTGAAGCCTTGTTTAGAAATATTACTTAAACTAAATATATTAAAGATTATTCTTTTAGAAAACATTGCTAAAATTCTTTGTCTTTGTTACTCCAAGAAGGGGAAAGAGGTAAAGAATGCACAGGGAAATTAAACTCTGCAAAATATACCCTAAAAACCATAGGTATAAAATAGCTACCATTCTGAATGATAATGTAAAATAAAAACAGAAAAATCTTTCAGAGTTGAAGAGCAAAGTCTCCTTACCCTAGACAGCTAACAAAGTCTATTTCCAAGAGGAAACCTCCTGACACAAGCAGCTGCTCATGAATCTTTAACAGTTCACAGGTGTTTCATATTTCAATAGTTGTTGAAACATGAAGATAAAACACTGAGAAGATATTTATCAAACACAAATTTATATCAAGATTAACTTTTTTCTGATCAGCTTATGAGTGGACTTTTCCCTTTCTTTGTTAAAAAATGAATGGTATGAAACTATATGTTAAAGATGTTTCTATAATAATACCTTACATTTATATAGCGCTTCACGGTTTTCAAAGTGCTTTCATATGCCATCTCATTTAATCCTCACAACAGCCCTGTGAGGTAGGTCAGCAGGTATTATTATCCTCATTTCAAGTTGAGGAAATTGAGGCAAATAAAGGTTAAGTGACTTGCCCAAGATCACACAGCAAGTAAATGACAGAGCCAGGACCAGAAATCACGATTTTTGACTCCCTGTCAGTCTTTCCACCATAACTACTGCCTCCAATTATGAATAATGTACTGTGTATCAAAATCAAAAGGTTATTGAAGTTCATTTCAGTGATGTCATAAGAGTAAAGTTAAACGAGAAATACAAGATCAGTAGGTCTGATGGTTTTACTTGATGTAATAAAACTGGTGCAAAACCACTTTTGTCTAATTACGTGTAATCTTTTGGTCCAAATACATAAAATATGCAATATTTACAGCATTTTCCTTTTTTTTTTTTTTTTTTGTAAATGCAATGCTTTAAAACACATTATAAAGCACCTTAGTAAAAATAGTCTACAGGTAAAAGTACAGAAGTAGGAAAATCCTACCCATACCACAGCTCACTAATGGAGTCATAATATGGAGTCACTGATATCTCAGTTTACAGCTTTACAAATAACCCATGGAGAAACAAATACTAAACTTACTTTTTTTTATATATTAATGTGTGGAAGTCTTAACTAAAACTTCAGACAATCTCAACATTCTTTGAAGTGTCTTCCCAATATTAGATATTGGGGAGAAAGGAATGAGAAATACTGCTTAGACTCTTTATCTTTTTACAGTATTAGTCATAGTTTAAATTGTTTTAACACTAATGATCATTTTTAAAAAATCAAAACCACCTACATAAATATGGGCAACCCAACTACAGCAGAAATTTTTTTTAGCAAACATGATCAAACATTCCAATAAAGTTCATGAGACATGACTCACAAAAACAAAGCACACACTGCTAAACAGCTGTTAACACTATTCAGTAGAGGTGTATAACCCATACCTTCAGTAAAGGCTGAAGTGGCAAATGGATTTATCTTCATTCATGGTTAGTTGAAAAAATGCTTTATCAAAAACAAGAGTATCAGAACCTTTTCTGAAATTGTACTTAGCCTTCTGATTAGACCTGCCCTGTGTTTACTGTAGGTGATGTACAGGTTTTTTCCCCAGGTAGGAGGTTATTACTCTCACCAAATTTAACCAGAAAAAAGAAAGATGCCTGAAACTTAAACTTCCTAGAACACTGACATAACAGCCAGTATCTACTTCCTTGATGTTACTGTCTGTGTCCTAACTTGGCTCAAATACAAATTGTCTTATACACCTATCAGCGACCCAGGCTCTGGAGCTGACAAGGAAGGTGAAGACAGGGTCAAAGGTTTAGTTCAAGACTTTAACTGTCATATCTTGTACTCAGTTCGATTTAGGATAAATCTTTTCATAGAAAAAGTTTTGTGCGAGGATGTAGAGGTCTCCATCTTTTTCTCGAACAGCATGCGCTCTGATGAATTGGAACTGCTCTAGTGCAAATTCATAGAACTCATTCTCCATTTTCCAAATGTCAGACTGCTGTAGTTTTGCAATGGTTTGTTTAGTGGGGAGTTTCTTCTCTGTGGTTTTCCTAAGATGAGATTTCTTTCCTACTTACAAAGGAAAAAAAGAAAAGGTAAATAATTCTTGGAGAACACACAAAAGACCAGTGCCTCTTTATGTGAAGAGATGGTTTAAGTTAACACAACACCCTGAAGGACAGGTAACATAATTGTCTTCTATTAATACAATTCTGGCAAAAACAGAACCCTAATCATACTAGAACTGTGATTTATTCCTTCATAATGTAAATCCATAACCTGTTATTCATTTAATGAGATGTTAAATAGTAAATGTAAGGACTGCCATGAAGTAAAGTGTAGTAAAGTGTAGGCTGATTCCCTCCCACAGTATATTCTCAAGTGCCTGGTACTCTAAGACTAGTTTATTTTAATTAATTTATTTGCGGCGGGGGATCCGAACTCTTGACCTTGGTGTTATCAACACCACGCTCTCCCAAGTGAGCCACAGGCCAGCCCTAAAGAGTAGTTTATTTTTTAAAATAGAATAAAACATCTATTGTGAAATGTAATTCTAATTTCTCATAACCTATATTATCTATATGTTACAAGCTAGGGCATATGCATACTCTAGGAAAAGAGTTCCTATGATTGTATCTTATCAAACAACAACAACAACAAAATCAGAATTAGATTGGACCAGCATGGTCACTTTCAGATATGTAATACTGTGAAGGCACACTTTAAAGCATAATGTAAGAGACATAGCACATAATGATTGTTATTAGTGTGATTCAGTCCCACCATACCACCCCTACTTTAAAATGGCAGTAGGCAGGGTTATGAGTGGAATACACAGTCCTAATGATTGGTATCCAGCATTACTGAATATTACACATTTCTAAGATTTATTCTATAGTTTGTGTAATTGCACTATTCCTACAATGCCTTCTAATTCTTATCAAATGCATGTTAATTCATTCAAAAAATATTTAATGAACACTATCTCTATGCCAGGCACTGTTTTGTATTGAAAATAGTGAGCAGAAACAGACAAGATACCTGCCTTTCTGGAGCTATTTGTTGTGTTTTACTGAAGAAACTTCAAATCATATATTCTTCAAGTTGCAAATAGAAAAAGTTAAGGCAAGCTTTAAAAAAACCCTTCATTTATATACCTGTACGATAGAGTTCTGTAGCACCCCTGAAAAACCGGGGCAAAGCTGCCTCCAACAACATGATAAAATCTTCAAGCTCTTCAGTAACTCCCACCAGAAAGTATTCATTAATTAGGTTATACTTGGCTTGATCCATAGCCCACCGGCTTCCCACATTCCTGAAACCAAAGAAAAAGAATTAAAAACCTGGTTGTGAAATCTGCTAGGTATTTTTGATGCCTTTGACACTGTGTATTATGGAGAAAATAGTCATATGTTCATCCAAAGCCTTAATGCCCTTTTATTAATGTCCTTTGGGAGGCACACCTGTTTTTAATTTCCTTTGCTTCCATCTCCAATTTCTGCTCAACTATGCAGTGCTAATTTGGACTTTACTAGAGGACTCTTAATATAAACAGTTTAGTTTGAAGGTAGTTAAAAAATGTATATATAACATATATTCCTCCCATCTGATTTAGTGTGAGTGCATTTAATTTTTTTAAACTACTCTAAACTAAACTTTGTTCATTTTAAGAGCTTTCTATTTCTAGTAAGGTCTAAGCAATTTGTGTTTAGTGCTTATATTAATTTGTGAGGTTAGGTGTTTTTTGTGTGTGAGCTTAGTATTTTCTGAAATTTCTGTGGAACAGAAAATAGGTAAGAAATGGTTCTAAGAATCTTTTATTTTTATTTTTGTTTAAACTGTCAGCTAATGCTGTTAATAGAAACCTGGCCCTAAATCAACTATACTTTTGTATCCTTTTTAGCTCTAACATTTCTTACTCCTAAGTCCAGCTCTATCTTTAAGTAGCTATGTGATCTTGAGCTGGTGGCTTTACCTTTCTAAATTTCGTTTTCTCTGCTATTTAAAAAGGGGGTTGGGGGGAGAAAGAGAGTTAATTAGTTGATTTCTAAGGCCTCTCTCCCAATTCTGTGAGTCTATGAAACATACTAAAGAAGTTCAATTAAAATCTCCTCAATAATGCCCAATAGACCAATACTCTATTGTTCTAGGGTTCTAAAGCAGGAATTGGCAACTTTTTCTATAGAGGGCCAGAGAGTAAATATTTTAGGCTTTGCAGATTGTATGGTTTAGGTCACAATTACTCATCTCTGCTGTTGTAGCATGAAAACATCCATAGACAATAAGTAAACAAATGAATGTGGCTGTGCTCCAATAAAAGTTTATCTATAAAAACAGGTGATGGGCCAAGTTTGGTGCAGGCTGTAGTTTCCCAACCCCTGTTCTAAGACAACGGTTGAAAACTGAGAAGACATTCTTCCTATAATTCCCATTCTTCTTGTGCTAGTATGATGCTCTGATATAATCTATTAAGTAAGACATTAAGTTTCACAGTAATCTAATAATATATCTCAAAGAATGAAGAAATTCCTTGCATTTCTCATTACAATTTTAAGGAAGAAACTAACTTTGAATGTGTTCCTGTTTTGTTTTGTTTTTTTCCTACTTTTCCTATTAAAAAGTTGAATAGAACAAATAAATATGTACAATTATTTTTAAGAACTGAAAACACAGCACATTCTGAGGAAATGAATTCCTTATTAAAGATAAAGTATCTATTTTCCACCTCATGTTTATTAGCAGATTTAAAGCACAACCATAAGCATGGCTTCTCTTAAAGTCAAAATGAGTTTAACAGTAAAATCAGGTGAACAATTTACCCACTAAGCTTTTCCTCGATATTACTTAATTACATGTTATTTACAGTCTTGTCTTCCATTGATTTCCCTATACCAAGCCTTTGTGAAATTCAGGTTACAGAGATAATAAGGAAGATAATCAATTTAAGCTAACTTTATCTCCCTACCAGCATTCTGAGCTGTGGCCACAGAAGAAGGGAATTTGAAGCCAGAGCTTCTCTGGTGCACAGTCTGAGCCGCCCTCAGCTACACATTCATCAAAGGTCTGAAACAAAGACACAGAGGTACAGGTAAGTCATAATTCCAAGTCTCAAGTATCAAATATCTTAATGTGGTAAATTATTAAATAAATGGGCAGGAGTGGATGGGATGAAATAGCACAGTGAAAAGGAAAGGCAGGTTACAAACCTGAGAAAAGGTAAACATGAATTTTTCTCACAACTTTGTTGTGAGAAGTCTAATGTTCATAAGAATTCTTTCACTGTATGAATAAAAACTTCCCCAGATAATAATTTGTCCTTGAAAATAAGTACTGATTTATGATGAATTTATGAATTTATATTTTCTTACCAAAGGAAATTTTCTATTTGTGATGATATAACATAGAAATACCAGAGAACAAACTTTGGAGGTTTGGTTGTGGCAGTGACACATGTGCAAATACCACCTGTTATCTATGTAAAGAGGAAGTATGAAAGAGTGGAAAGAGCACTGGTCCTGAGCCAAGGCTCCTGAGTTTCTAGAACCAGGTTTGACCCTATGTCAAGTAATTTTTTAAGGCCTCCAGGCCTCGCTTTTCTAATCTATACAATTAGATAAACTCAGAAGGCCTTCCAACCAAAAATCTATGAGAACAGGGACAAAAAAAAAAAAAAAAAAAAAAAAAAAAATCCCTAGAGTTAGCTATGGGTGGAGCTACAGTGGAATGATGCCCTGTACTCTGGCAACATTCAAAAGGCAATGGCAAACTGCAGCCCACAATTTATATACCCATTGTTTTTTGGTTTTTTTTAGATGACTTTTACCACAACATAATGAAAAGTCCCAGGTTCAGGAGTCAAACCCAAGTTTTGTGTTAGTTTCCTCACTTAAAAAATAATGGCATAATCTTATTTTGGGGAACTGATAAAATCATGAGTGTAAAAGAATCTACCACAAAGACTGGTTCACCGTAGGCATTCAATAAATGGGATGTGCTTATGTTTGTGTCTGTCTTCTTCCTAATAGTCAAATGCAATGTTTTGTTTGTTCTTGTACTTGATCTTCATAGCATTTGGCCCCAAACTCTCTTTTCTGAAAAAACCTCGTGGTCTCCATGCCACTAGTGCATTCTTTCCTATTTCATTGAACACTCCCCTTTTTGGTTTCTTTTTCTGGTTCTCTGTATCCTTCTAAATGTACTATCATTATCTTCTCTGAAGGCATATTTTGGTCTTTCTACCAAGTATGGCAGTTCCTCTCAGCTATCTTCCCTTTGCCCACTCCTTTCCTTAGCTCACTTTTTCATACTTTCCTGGCTTAATTTATAATTTCTAAGCAAAAGACGTCCAAATATATACCCCCAAGATCTATCACTTCTTATCGATCTTCTAATACCTACTACTGTGCATCTTAAATTTCCAGTGTTTGATATTCAGTATTTCTGGCAATTAAGATTATATTGCCTCTTGTAACTTACACTCAAGATCTCAGAACATTTCTTAATCTTTCTTCTCCCCCACCTCACATACTTGAGGTAATGTCTTTCTAATTCATCTTTCCTTTTTCAATCTTTACTTCCATCAAGATCTCACAGTATCATGTCTTGATTCTTATAACATCTTCCTAATTGGGCTCCTTTCTCATCTTTCCTTCTAATCTGCTCTGTACAGTTACCAGATGAATTTAAATTGTTACTCGTAACATCCTCTGCTCAGAAACCTTCAATGACTTCCAATACCTTAAAAAAAAAATTCCAACCTCTTTATTCTGGTTTTCAGGAATGCTTCATAATCTGACCTCAATGTGCCAGTCTAGCCTTATCTCTACATGTAACTTCCATCTTTACCAGATTAACCTGTTTTGTATTATCTCAAGCATGTCATGTGTAACCAAATCTATATACCTTTGCTGACTACATTTTCTTCCTAGTGTCTTCTTTCTACAAATCTAGTTTATATAAAGGCTATATTTCTAATGACTTCTCTGGCCTAAAGCCACTCATTTTCTTTCAAGTCATATAAATTAATTACATACTGCCTGTAACAGCTAGTTGTTAGGATCTGGATATGTATATATTATCTATACATACATTTTTATCTACATAACTTGCTTCATGTGCTTTTTTTCATGGGTGTTATATTCTGTCTCCCCAACTACAGTGAAAATTTCTTGAAGGGATCATGCAGTATGCATTTGTGTCCTCTACAACACATATTATAGTGCTATACAAACTGTTTGCACAAGTAATATTTGTACTGGAAAGAATGCACTTTGGGGATTTACATGAGTATTAAAGACATCGTTCTAGTGGAAATGAACACAGATATAGTAAAATTTTTTCTTGAAGCATTTTGACAGTCCTTTAGAGTTTTCCCAAATTCTCTTACTGTGTGTGTGATTTTTTTAAAAGTGAGAACACCTTAGCTTACACTTGAGACTCCATAAACTTCTTTCAATAGCCATTACATTATTTCTGAATTTTTATAGATGGTTTAACTTAGATTTACTAGTGTAGGCCATTTTCTAAAAAATGTTTTATTTATTATAATGCCAACTTGTAGCTCATTTAAAATAACAACAACAACAACAACAACAATAATAAAAACCCTTATGTGTCTATCTGTACCATGTCCTAATCTCCATGAACTTTTTGGCTCAATGAACTGAGTGAAGGTTTCTGATTACATGTCTATCCAATTTCTAACAGACCCTAGCTCATAGCATGCTGTCTCTGAAGCCCAGTAGAGACGTTCTGCTTCTTTTACAGCACTATCTGATTAGGTCAAAGATAGAAAAGAAATAAATTACTAAAGTGATTGTGGGTGAACTTATCATCTCTACCACCTTTCTACGGTACATGTGATTGTGTGTGTGAGATTCAAAGACATTAAAAAGACTTTGCTTAAATGTAAGAAACTAGGATATGAAAAGAGGCTGCAATAATTGTAAGTTTCCATAGAATTACTATTTAGATAACTTTGGAAATTTAAATGTATACTATAAAATTAAAGCTGAATTAAAAATGAATAAGCATGCAAGATGGCTATTTTAACCCAAATTCTCTAGTCAGCAAACTCCTAGTTCCTGTACTCCTGAAGTATTTTAGTACTGCAAGCAAAGAAAATTTGTAGATTTTCTAGAGATTTTGGTTTCTCTGTTTTAGCAGCATCTACCCTAATTCATCTATCAAATGTTTTATTAGACAATATAAAAGCAGAAAAGTAGTTTGGGTTTTTCTTCCTTTCTGACTCCTTATTTGGGAGAGGTGTTTCTCCCCTAAAGAACCAAAAGAACCCAAGGATGGCCAGTAGCAGGGAAGATGTTCAGGAAAAAAATCCTATGAATAATCAAAAATTGGTTGAACATATGAGTGTTCCAGATCTTAATATATAACAGAAATTCTCCCATTTCTACATAAATATTTGATGAGTAAAGTAAACCAAGTATTTCCTAGTGAAAGAAAAGAAATTAAGACAATTCAATACCATCTTTACAACATATAACATTATGGATCAATCCACTGCCTACAACAGTGACATCAGCACTTGGGCTTCTCTGTTCATACCACCAAAGAAGATTGTCACTCAAATGCTTGGTAAACGAAATTTTCCTGCTTACTTGCAAAGTTCCATCAGCATTCCAGACTCTTCTCCTCTCTCATGAAACCCAGTTCAGCACACCAGAGAAATGAAAAGTTCTTAAGATATGATTAGCTTTTATCTATCTTTAGAGCAATTCTTTGTGAACTAGATAAAAATGATTTTAAAAACCATCAAATATCAAAATATTCTTTAGACCATGTAGATCATTAGTTTAGATAATAACTCCTAAAATTGAAGGTTAAAAAAAATTAAATATAATTTGATGCTTGATAGTGATGGCAATTTATTTTCATTCAAATCCATTTCTGCAAATGATCTTGCTTCATATTTTATATAGAACACTGAAGAGTGAGCTCCCTTGATTTTCTACTTAGATAAAAGCTTATCTGCATCTGTAGCCCCTTATTGCCTCCATCTTTTAAAAAGTATTTCTTCTATCTCTGAATACCATTTGTACCGCCTTCTGAGACCCTGCTCCATCAATTTTTCTCCAGTTTCTTGTATCACTCACCCTCTTGCTCTCTTCTGATTTCATATGCCTAAATGTCTGTCATTTTAAAGAAACATTTACTGATGTTTCTTTTTCCTTTCAAAGCCAGGCTTCTATATTAAGAGTAGTCCTTCCACTCAGTCTCAACGTCTTCACTTCTCAGTTTCTCCTCAACCCTTTGGACTCCACTTAAACTCCTTTCTCTGAAGTTCCTAATGATCTCCCTGTTGACAAATCTAAGGGACAGTTTTCTTTTCTTTTCTTTGTGAGGCTGGCCAGTAAGGGGATCCGAACCCTTATCCTTAATGTTATTAGCACCGTGCTCTAACCAAGTCAGCTAACCAGCTGGACCTAAGGGACAGTTTTGAACCTTCATTTCACCAATCTCTTTGAAATTGAAACTCTCTTCCTATCCTTTTCAAGGACTTACCAGATTTGTCTTTTGATTCTCTGCCCTCAGTCTCCTTGGCATGCTCCTCTCTCTCTGCCTAGTCCTTAAATGTTGGCATTCCCCAGAGCTACATCTTTTTATTTTTCCTTTTTCATTTGATCATTTTTTTCACACTCTGTTTTCCAAGTGCAATTTCATTCAATCCCATGGTTTCAACTTCTACCTAATGTTGATGATGCCCAAGTCTATAATCTAGTCCAGACCTATTTCTTGAGGTACAAATACAATTTCTAGTGGATACCTCTTCCTACTTATACATGACTCAAAATCATGTCCAATTTGAACTCATCACCTTGTCCTCCAACTCCATTACAACTTACTCTTCCTCCTGTTTTCTTTTTGCTGAAAAGAACCACCTATGGTCCAATCAGAAACCTGGGAAGAAGAGAGGTCAGCTCTGACTCTGAGTTGTATACTTCGTGGATATTGGCACCTTTTATTGAAATAGAGAACACTGGTCCATGATGAAAAGTTATCAAACCTTAAAATTTTTTAAAGTTTGCCAATTGCAAGGATAAGATGTTATATTATATTGATTTCCTGTGGTGCTTTTTACATATAAAATACTCTCTAACAAGCAATAAGTTCTCAAATGCCTTTGTAGGACAGAATAGTAAAATTCATGTTCCATAAGAAAACATGATCAGGGGGGCCAACCCCATGGCTCACTCAGGAGAGTGTGGCACTGAGAGCGCAGTGGCACTGGGAGCGCAGTGGCGCTGGGAGTGCAGCAGCGCTCCCGCTGCGGGTTCGGATCCTATATAGGGATGGCTGCTGCGCTCACTGGCTGAGCACGGTGCAGACGACACCAAGCCAAGGGTGGCGATCCCCTTACCGGTCACAAAAAAGAAAAAAAAAAGAAAAGAAAACATGATCAGGGGTTGTCAATTGCTAAGGACTACAGAGACAATATTTTGTAAACTAATGTAGAATCAGGTAGTACTAAATATGGACTACTTCTAACCTCATATTATGGATTGAATTGTGTCCTCCCCAAAAGTTTAATGTGTTGGAGGCTTGGTCCCCACTGTGACAGTGTTAAGAGGGTGGGAAGTCCTATTATTGTAACTGAAAGGTGGGGCCTTGAAAAGGAGATTAGATTGTAGGACCATGCCATAGTGAATGGATTAATAATGGTGGTCAAGGGCATGATTTGGAGGGCTTTGGAAGGAGAGCACATGAGAGCCTCTCTCTTCCTCTGCTCCATTTTCTGCCATGTGAGACCCCTGCATTGCTGTAAAGCCACTACCAAAGAAAACCCTCACCTGATGTGATCACTGTCCTTTGGACTTCCCAGCCTCTGAAACTGTAAGCAATAAATTTCATTTTCTTATAAATCACCCAGTTCCAGGTATTTTGTTATAAGCAACAGAAATAGACTAATATACCTCATTACTATCTTTTGGAAATGAATACATATTTTTAAGTAGAATAAGCTAAATTCATTATAATTCCTAGAGTTGAATATTAAGTCTAGTTAATTTAGAGTAAGAAATACAAAAAGCAAATTGGGATAGGAATTATGATCTCTGCAACCAGTGAATACTTTTTAATAGCCGTAAGCTGATTCTCTCTCAGATTTTTACTTTATTATGCACTCTTTCCATAAGTGTAATCCCTTGATGCTCTGCTAGTAAAAAACAAAACAAACAAACAAACAAAAAAATAATAAAAAATATTTAATAATCTATTAGGTCAGTACAAAGCTGAAATAGTATAAAATAAATATTTACATATTTAGCAAAGTGTGAGTGATGAGAATTATAGGTTCAGATAATATTATTTGGAAGCCATAAGAAGAAAGGGCTATTGTGAAAGAATGACTAAGAGGCAAACCATGGCTATTCAAACTTGGGTACTTGTTGATATTTTCTCAAAATGAATAAATTGTGCCTGTCACTTGAAAGAAAACAACTGACAGTGTTGACAGCCCAGTGGTTCTCAACTGTGAGCTGTTCTGACCCCCAGGTGACATCTGGCAATGTTTGGAGACATTTTTGGTTCTTACAACTGAGGTGTGGGGGATGCTACCTGGTAGAAGTCCGAGATGCTGGTAAACATCCTACAATGTACAAACAATACTCCATGACTATTATCTGGCCCAAAACAACAACAGTGTTGAGATTAAGAAATCCTGTGGAAGCCAGTGATAAAAGTTAAGCTTTTAAGCAAAAATAAAATTTTGGAAAACTTGTATCTGCTACCGTAAGCTTGACAGTTTCTCAATACTAAAGACTTTTCTGATGAGATCAGTGGTGATATTAATCAATGTGAATTTTTGATACTATATAATAAAATGAATGTGTCAACCTTTGAAAGGTCCATATAACTCAGTGAACAATATGTTCCACATGACCAATGCATGATATTTCAAAATTATGCTTGCTTAAAAGACTCATTCAAAGCTTAAAATATATCAACGGATTTTAATGTAGCAGAGTACAAAAAGTTCACTTCTAGGGTTTCATAGATTCCACATTGCAACTAACTAAGAAACTACCACTTGTCAAGTTCTAGTGTAGTATTACAGAAGAATAGCCACAATTTTCTGAAAAGGATACTAAAATCCTCCCTTTTCCAATTACATATCTGTGTGAAGCTGGATTTTCTTTATACACTTCAATCAAAAGTACATAATGAAAAGAAAACTGAATTCAGAAGCAGGTATGAAAATCCAGCTGTCTATATTAAACCAGATACTAAAAAGATTTGCAAAAATGTGAAATGATGCCACTCTTACTTTTTTTTAGAGGAAGAAATGGATATTTGCATTAAAATATTATTTAATATTTATAATAAAACAAATATTCAGCTCTTGAACAGAAATAAGACATTGTTTAAAATCACAAAAAATTATGTACGTAACAAGATATCAACGATATACGTAGCCTTACTTTTGCTTCTTTATACTTTTTGGTTCTTTTCAAAATTTCCAAAATAAGCAAGTAGTACATTTATAATCAATATCAAATTTAAAAAGCACATCGTCCACTGCATTTCATAAGCAATTATCTTTATAAAAATCTTAAAAGTAAAACTAAATATTACCTTTTTTAATATTTAGTTTAATAATCTTAAAACCAAATATTACCTTTTTGTCTCCTTGTTTTCGTCTCCTTAACCCTGGTCGATAATCATCTCCAAATCTCAGAAAGTAATAGTAAGAAACTAGCCTCTCAATAGGATCCCTTATGACATTAATGTAAATTGGCTTCTTCTTCACACCAAATCTGAAACAGAACAAAATTAAAAAGGTGAAACAACACTTTCATTCTGTTTAGGGGGTGTCCTGCATTTATATGTAGAAGTCTGAGTATTGATCCCTTATGAAAAAAGAACATGAATTAATTTAAATAAAATAAAATATGTGGAGATTGGGAAATATTTTGATTATTCATGTCATAAATAAGAAATAAGAATTTAATAATTGTGGCTAAAGATAAAGGAAAAGAGGAGAAAATGAGAGAAAAATAATTTTAAACTTTACTGCCAAGAATTATAGAAAACATTTTAATTCTATGCCTTCATAAGAGTAAGTCCAAGTAGACAATTCTTTCTCAAATACATACATATTATAAAAAAATTACTAAGAAATAATTTAGTATTTATAATTTTTAAATGAACTTATAAAAAGTGCTTTATTATATTCTATAATCAATCATCTGGTGCTACAAAAAGCTTCAAATCTGCATTAAATATATAGCAATAATTGCTCATTTCTGGCTCACCATTATCAATTGACACAACATTAGTCATCAGAAGTGTCACCATTTGAATCTACCTTCTACTGTTGCTGATTTTAAAGACAAGACAGAAGTTAAAGACATTAAGTTTTCAGGATTATTTCCTTAGGAAATGAAAAGGAGTTGAGGAACACAGCAGACTTTTACTTCAGCAACCCTTGCAAACCCTAAAATTGTCTAACTGGCTCCCTGTTCTAATATCCTCCCCAGTCTCAGTCTTGAAATGTTACCATTATCTTGATTCTTCCCTTTCCTTTATTCTTAAAAGTTACTAAGTCCCTTTTGTAAGCTTTCTCACAGATTTATCCTGCCTTCGTCCTTGTCTTTTCTTCACCACTGCCATAACCTAGTTGGTTTTCTTACATCCAGTTTCTCTCCCTTTAAATCTACTTTCCATGCCAATTCTCAACTAATGTTCCTAAAACACCATTTCTCACATCACTCTTCTTAGGAATCTGAAAGAACTCTACTGATTAGTTGACCCCTTTGCCTGGTTATCTTATGTTTGTTTGCCTTCTGTCTTAGGTACCACCTTATTGATCTAACTTTCTTCAACTCTTCTCAAATAAGAAACCATCTATCTGTTATACTTAGGTCCACTTCCTCTTCCTCCCATGTATCATACTTATTCCTTTTTCTCCTTAGATGACTTTGCTCATTCTGTTTTCCTTAACTAGAATGCCATTCTCATTTCTCTATGCTTTCTTTCTCCATATTAATTCATTCAAAAAAATACTTTTTGTGTTTTCAATATGTCAGATACTATTCTAAATACAAGGCATATAGCAGGGGAAAAAAAAAAGACAAAACTCCTTGTCCTTCTGGAGCTAACATTAAGCAAATACGTCAGATGGTAAAAAGTACTAAGGAGAAAAATGCAGTGCAAGGGAGTAGGGAGTGCCAGGGGAAGTGGGGAGACAGTACAAGTCATAACATAGTCATGCTACACAACAAAGTTTCAGTCAACAATGGACCACATACATGACAGTGATCCCATAAGATTATAACAGAGCTGAGAAATTCATATCTCCTAGCAATGTCATAGCCATTGTAACATCATAGCACACTTAATTTTTTATAAATTTAGTGTACCCTAAGTGCGTAGTGTTTACAAGATCTACAGTAGTGTAATGTCCTAAGCCTTCATACGCACTCACTCATCCAGAACAATTCCCAGTCCTGCAAGCTCCATCCATGGTAAGTGCCCAATACAAGTGAACCATTTTTTATCTTTTATATTGTATTTTGGTTATACCTTTTCTATGTTTAGATACACAAACATTTACCATTTTGTTACAATTAACTACAGTATTCAGTACAGTAACATGCTGTACAGGTTTGTAGCGTAGGAGCCATAGGTTATACCACACAGCCTAGGTGTGTAGTAGGCTATACCATCTACGTTTGTGTAATTACACTCTGTGATGTTTGCCTAATGGTGCATTTCTCAGAACTATTCTCCATCATTAAGTGACACATGACTGTAGTATTTTTCAGGAGGGCATCACTGGTGTTATGTAACAAGGAGGCAGCCATTCAGGTATCTGAATGTCTTCGAAGTGTCTTGGAAAGTGTCTTGGAAGCATGAAGCCCTGAAGCAACTAAGTGCCAAGTGTTTTGAGGAACAGAAAGGAGATCAATCTAGCTGCAGAATCAGAGGGGATAGTAATAGAGGATGAGAGTAGAGAGGTGATGGGGGGGAGTAAGTGTAGATCGTTAAGGGCCTTGTATACCATTATAAGCATTAATTTTTATGGAGAGTCAGAAGGGAGGCTAGTGGAGGGTTTAAGCAGAAAAGTATCAGGATATGATTTATTTTAAAAGGCCATTGGCTGCTATTTTGGAATAAACAGAGGAGCAATAACAAATCTTGTAACCTCTCTTCCTGAGGACTCCAGCATACAGTGCTATCTGCTTTCATTTGATAGCTCTTGCACCCAGAAGCTATCGCTATCAGGCAATTTAACTCTTAGCTTGTTCTACTAGTGTTTCTTTTGTAAGTCTTTTCTCCCCAACAGTGTTATAAGTCACTTGAAGCATAGTACCAATAATGCAGTAAAAATTTCTTTCACAATTTTCTAAGAGGAAAACAGTATTACTGCAAATATATGGCACTGTCACATTAGGTATTAGAGTAGAAGCTCCATAATGGCAGGGACTGTTTCTCTCTTGTTTATGGCTTTATCACTAATGTTCAACACCGTGCCAAACACACAAGTGTTGAATATGAACAGAACTAGGTTGAACAAACTTTTGTGAATCAGCCACTTACAAAAGCCTATCTATGGGAGAGTGCACTCAGTAGTGAGAAGAGAGGAGCAAGGCTTCAGTAATGAATAGTTCTTACCTTAGGTGACAGAGTTGAGTGTCTTGTAACAGGAAGCTACAAGAAGGGGAGATTGCAGGACAACGGGATAATGACTCCATTCTTAAGGCTGTGGGATTCCCTGGGAATCCTATTGTATTATTAGTCACTGCCCTACCCTGAGCCATTCTCTTGGGAATTACCTCATCCCAGAAGAACATTTGCCTCCAGTGTTTCCTCTTTTCCCCTTGTCTCTGACATGTGGAGCAGAGAGCAATTCTTACCAAGCAGCAGTGAAAAGGGGATATAACATGTTATGAAACTCTTCTTATTGTTCAGGAAATGGTTGTCTGTGGGTTGGCTTTGGGTGGCATTTTTTATACATGAAGTATGATTTTAGTGAGATAATCTGTGAACTCATTCTGAAAATGGATAAGAACTATTACTTGTAAGTAAGGGATTGGTTATATAGATACGAAGGACTGAAGGCAAGGGGACTGTAAAAGAAAATAGGCATGATAAAAATAGCACCTGGGCCACTCAGCTCAGCCGGTTAGGAAATAAGAAATAATAAAGTTTGTTGGTTTAACTCTTTTGCCAACCAGGTCGTTTGTATGGGGGAAAAAATAAGCTCTGTGGTCACAGACTTCACCTTTAACCTGGCCAGTCATTTGAGCTGTTCCTCAGGAGGGCTCAGGTAGAAAAGCAGTAAACCCAGCTCTACTCAAGGAAAATAAACTATACTATATTGACTTGTTAGAACATGATCTTCCTGGAAAAAGAACAGCATATTTGCTAGGAATCTGCAGATGAGGATAAAGAAGGAAAAAATATAATCTGAGCAGCAGATCAGATCAGTAAGAAGATGTTTTAGGAACCTCATTCTTGCCATATCAGCATATGTGGTATGATAAAGCAAGGCTTTATCTAGCCTCATTTCTAGGCTTTATCTAGGCTCATTTCTTTACTACTACACTCTATAGACACCTTAGATAGAAAAGTGAACAATAAGAATGGTTAAAAGAACAAGTTCATACTCAGAACAGTTGTAAGGAACCTCTAAAAGGGAGAGATGATGAAGTTGAAAGAGGGCTGAATAGCCTTTGGGAAGCATTATGCTTTGAAATTTCTGGTTTGGACTAGATTTAACATCTCTACTTAAGCATCAGTCTCGCTGGGGACATTTGTGCCTTGTACATATTTATTCTGGAGTCTTTTAGCGCTAAAGGTTCATCAAATGTTTCAAATCCTAGTAGCAAGTTCCAATTGTCTTGTTTCAAAAAAAGTAAATGACCTATTGGTATTTGTTGGTCCTACTGATGAGAACGTGAATAAATGATTTTTAAAGTAATTTATTTCTTAAAAAGAGCTTTTGTCTACTATATATTTATTAGAATTGTTCAAATTTTAAAAAGTGTGTGTGTGTGTGGGGGGGATCTAACAATTCCAAATGCTGGTGAGGATGCACAGCAACTGAAACTCTTAAACACTGTTGGTGAGATTGCCAAATGATACAACTATTTGGGAAAACAGTTTGGCAACTTCTTCACAGTTACCTCAAAATCCAGCAATCCCACTTCTAGATTTTTACCTAAGAGAAATTAAGACATATGACCACAAAAAACCTGTAAGCAAATATTTTGGCAGCTTTATTCATAGTCATCAAAAGTAGGAAAAAACCTAAATATTCAGCAAATGGTGAGTAGATAGAAATTGTGTTACATCTATACAATGGAATACTACTCAGGAAGGAACGAACTCCTGATATATGGATCAGACTCAACGGATGTCAAAAGCATTACATTAAGTGAAAGAAGATAGAGTCGAAAGACTTGGTGACCAATAAAATATAGGTGGTGAAGAAAACAGTTGTCCAAGATGACTATAAAGTTTCTTGCTTGGGTGTCATAACAGATAAAAATGGGCAAACTTTCTAGCAGGGAATAATGAAGACAAAGATGAGTCTTGTGCAATGTCTAATTAACAACTGGAAATAAGAAGGAGCAGCAGAGTGTCTGTGGCCACCCTGAATGGGCCCAATCTCACCTGATCTTGAAAGGTGGACCAGCAGAGATTCAGAAAGGGAGAAGAAGAAAAAATCAGCTAGACAATATGGGAATTGAAAGAAGACAGAATTTTAAAAGAATTATAACAGAACTTGATATACATTATCATATATAATCTTCACAAACACCTCATGAAATAGTAACTTTAGTTATCCTTATTTTACAAATGGGGAAACTGAAGTTCAAAGACCTGAAGTAATGTGGCTGAGATCAGAGAGCTGGTAATGAGCAGAGATGGATGTAACTGCTGATCTGACTTAACACATTGTCTGACTCCACAGACTGCTCCTTAGCAGTCTACAGAATCAGTACGATAGAAAGAGCTAGGAGTACAAGGTCAATAAAAAGGCAACTCCCACATATTGTCTGTAATGATTAAAATAATTTTTAAAAATTTCTACAATGTTTTTATATACTTGTTCAAAGTTTTAGAAAATGGTGCAAACTTCAATTGGTTCAGCAAAGAAGTACAAGGTAAAAAAGACAACTTCACATCAATCTATATACTAACAAACTATTTAGATGTAAAATATTGTCACATTATTACCCTCTGAGATATTTCAGACATGGTGAAGGATTAAGTTGTTTGTTTCTTGTCCTAACATTCTTGCTTCTTTACTTATTCACCTTATTTGTTCTGAAAATGACAATAGAGATAATATGGAGAAACTAAAATGATAGCACTGAAAACTTATTCTTCATTTCCAGGGACAACCACAAAGGTACATATCTGATGTATGCCTGAATAAAACTGTCTGTTGTATCAAAATTAATTTTCAAATATCTTTCTAAGAGAGATGCTGACATGTGACCTTGACATACCTACATCATAAAAAAAATCAGCAGATTTGATCAAAAGTACATTAAAACAGTTTTCTTTTATGTTTTGCTTTTTAAAAAATTTTTTGCCTGCTGGCCGGTACACGGATCAAACCCTGGACTCTGGTGTTATCAGCACCACACTCTAACCAACTGAGCCAACCCCTAAAACAGTTTTCTTTTAGCTGTTCATTATTCATTATGAAGCGAAATGTTTATTCCTGAAAAAGCATTTTTGAAAGAGATGTTCTACTGTTTTTCTTTTCTAAAGTTTGAAGAAAATCAAAGTGGGGTTATAGATGCTACTGACAAATGAATAGTATGAATTTAAAAGGGAGGGTAATCTGTAATATTTTCACTGTTCATAACAAAACATAATGAACTAATAATTATAGGAAAAATGGGGTTTTAGTGAACTCATTAAAGTCAAGAACTGCAACTTACTCAACTTTGTATTTCCTGTACAACAGATCATTCTGAAAATGTCCAACCTATACAATTAAACTGGAAAATTTATAAATTTATGACACTAATTTATCATATCTACATTTTTCTAAAATTGTGTGGCCCACCAGTTAAAAAGAAAACAAAGTAGTAAAAGAACATTAACAGGAAAAATGGAAAGGAACAAGAACTAGAAAATATGCTAAAAAATCAAAGAATAGGATTATAACAAAAAGTAGCAAGATAGAATAGGAATGCAAAAATGTAAAAAGGAATTATTTTTATTATTCTAAAGTTCTCAAAAAACAAATAAACACAACCAAAATATGACTTAATCACATACAGGCTTGCAAATATGAGGGTACTATAAAAAGTTCATGTAAAAACAGAATTAAAAGATAATGCTCCCGAGAAATCAAGAAAACCTGCCCATTTACAATAGCCACCAAAAAAATAAAATACTTAGGAATTGAGTTAACCAAGGAGGTGAAAAATCTCTATAATGAGAACTACAAACCACTGCTGAGAGAAATTAGAGAGGATACAAGAAGATGGAAAGATATCCCATGCTCTTGGATTGGAAGAATCAACATAGTGAAAATGTCCATACTACCCAAAGTGATATACAAATTCAATGCAATCCCCATCAAAATTCCAAAGACATTTTTCTCAGAAATGGAAAAAACTATCCAGACATTTATATGGAATAATAAAAGACCACGCATAGCCAAAGCAATGCTGAGCAAAAAAAATAAAGCTGGAGGCATAACACTACCTGACTTTAAGCTATACTACAAAGCTATAATAACCAAAACAGTATGGTACTGGCATAAAAACAGACACACTGACCAATGGAATAGAATAGAGAATCCAGAAATCAACCCACACACTTACTGCCATCTGATCTTTGACAAAGGCAACAAGCCTATTCACTGGGGAAGGGACTGCCTCTTCAGCAAATGGTGCTGGGATAACTGGATATCCATATGCAGGAGAATGAAACTAGATCCATACCTCTCACCATATACTAAAATCAACTCAAAATGGATTAAGGATTTAAATATACACCCTCAAACAATAAAACTTCTTAAAGAAAACATAGGAGAAACACTTCAGGAAATAGGACTGGGCACAGACTTCATGAATACGACCCCAAAAGCACGGGCAACCAAAGGAAAAATAAACAAATGGGATTATATCAAACTAAAAAGCTTCTGCACAGCAAAAGAAACAATTAACAGAGTTAAAAGACAACCAACAGAGTGGGAGAAAATATTTGCAAAATATACATCTGACAAAGGATTAATATCCAGAATATATAAGGAACTCACACAACTTTACAAGAAAAAAACAAGCAACCCAATTAAAAAATGGGCAAAAGAGCTAAGTAGGCATTTCTCTAAGGAAGATATACAAATGGCCAACAGACATATGAAAAAATGCTCAACATCACTCAGCATCCGGGAAATGCAAATCAAAACCACACTAAGATACCATCTAACCCCAGTTAGGATGGCTAAAATCCGAAAGACTCTGAACAATAAATGCTGGCGAGGTTGCGGAGAAAAAGGAACTCTCATACATTGTTGGTGGGACTGCAAAATGGTGCAGCCTCTATGGAAAATGGTATGGAGGTTCCTCAAACAATTGCAGATAGATCTACCATACGACCCAGCTATCCCACTGTTGGGAATATACCCAGAGGAATGGAAATCATCAAGTCGAAGGTATACCTGTTCCCCAATGTTCACTGCAGCACTCTTTACAATAGCCAAGAGTTGGAACCAGCCCAAATGCCCATCATCAGATGAGTGGATACGGAAAATGTGGTACATCTACACAATGGAATACTACTCAGCTATAAAAACGAATGAAATACTGCCATTTGCAACAACATGGATGGACCTTGAGAGAATTATATTAAGTGAAACAAGTGAGGCACAGAAAGAGAAATACCACATGTTCTCACTTATTGGTGGGAACTAAAAATTAATATATAATTCACACACACACACACACACACACACACACACACACACACACAAAAAAAAAAAAAAATCCGGGACAGCGGGGGGAAGAAGATATAACAACCACAATTACTTGAAGTTGATATGACAAGCAAACAGGAAGGACATTGTTGGGGGGGAGGGGGGAGGGGGGAGGGAGGGAGGTTTTGGTGATGGGGAACAATAATCAGCCACAATGTATATCGACAAAATAAAATTTTTTAAAAAAATAAATAAAAAAAATAAAAAAGATAACGCTCCCCATATAGGCCAGCCACCCTCCACCAATCCCCCCCAAAAAAGATAATGCAAATCTTTCCATGAACTTTTTGAAGTATCCTTGCAATATGTGCTGCTTAGTAATCAGTCTAAACTAGAAAAAACTTTACATTTTTTATTTCCCTATCTTATTTCCTGAGTTTCCTAGGGCTCACACTCTTTTTAATGTCTCTGCTAAGGCAACTGAAAAATTACGTGATTAAGTATTTCTTTCACCAAATTCACCATTAAATTACTTCTCCTGAGGGCAAGTTATTTAACGGACTCCACAAAGTACTATGCCAGTCAAGAATATGTTTTGAAGAATAAAGTATTTTAAAAATTGGTAAGGTGATGTTTCTTTCCTCTTCCTTACTCATTCATGGAGTATATGGCTATCAAGCTAAAAGATATTTTAAAAGATCCTAGTACATACATCAAAATATATTTCTGCTAGTTGATTTTGTTTAGGTATTTGTTTAAAATCTTGTAAAAGTCTATTAAAAATTTTCACAATATCTTTCACTTTCAATAACATGAGACCCACTATGAAAATATTCAAACCCTTAAATGTTTATGCCAGTATTTAATAAGATTAATATTTTCAAAAAGCTTTATACTTTTCAACTGCAAAAACTCCAGCATACACCAGAGCTTTGTTCTAAGTAAAAGCCTTTGCCAAAAGTAAAAGCACTCAATATATAATTTTAGTAATGAAAACCTAAAGTATTAGAAACCAAGTTGTATGTGGAAAAAAAATAAGTCATTTAGGTGAAAGGGTAACAAACATTCAATTCAAGGAGAATGCAGCCCTGAGGGAAAATATGCATATGAATGAAGTTTATGAAATTGGTTCAATGCCTCTGCAAAGATAAAATAATTAGTTTATTTTAAAGCTGCCTTTAAAGTGATTTCAATATTGCAATATGAATTATTTATAGAAAAATGTACATCTAACTTTAAAGCTACCATTTTATTGAAAGATACTGAGTATTACGGGATAAACTAGAAATGGGAATATATCATTTTATATGTGTAATATTTCAGTGATTCCTTTTTAATTACATGGATTTCTAAAAAAGTTAAGATTTATTATCAATCTGAATCAGTAATATTTCATTCTACTCTTTTTCTTTTCAAATTTTATAAGTTAAATTGAGAGTGGAATATCATTTTCATTTTAAATTTTACATTAAATACCTTTTAAAGTTGACAAATACATGAAGATGTATTACACTCTTAAGGCATGACTACTAATTCAAAACTGAGTGACCATGTCTAAGCTTAAATAATAGAAATATATATATTTTTAGTGTTTTTGAAGTCAATGTAGAGTCTCATTAAGGAAAACATTTGTTTCTTGGTGGCTGGTCAGTACAGGGACCAAACCCTGAACCTTGGTGTTATCAGCACTATGTTCTAACAAACTAAGCTCATTAGGCCAGCCCTCATTAGGGAAAACATTTCGATTTGAGGTTTTACTGTAATGGTACTATGTGTACTACAAAAAAACGTTCAAATGGACACTCAAGACATATATTTAAAATATTCCTTTTGCTCAATTTTCTGATCAATACTTAATGTAGCACAGACTCTGGAGCCACATAGTGATTGAATACTGTAAATAGGCCTGTAGTTTTCTGAACTTTTCTTGAAAATTATGACAGAAATACCCTGATCCCACTCTTTTCCAAAAATATGGGATATGAGACTTATTTATCTCCAATTACAGGCAAATTCAAACATAAAAGAAAATTACTAATTGGTTTAGAAGTCTCTTCTCAACACATCATAATTTTAAAGCTAAAACAGGTAGCCCAAGGGAAAGTATATGCTTTACTGTGTCTTGGCTGAGCTGAGTGAGGGCTTCTTTGCTTTCTCAGTTCTCACTCGATGTGGTGAGTCACAATCTGATTAGCCTCTAGGTTAAAAATTGAGCTCTCCTGAAATACTTTCATTCTGGTTGTACAAGAAACATACACATAATGATGATAAATAACTTTAGATAAATAAAGAGTATTAACTAAATTTAACTTTGTCCTTAATTCTTATAATTAATATGAGAACTGCCAATTTATGAACACTAGAGGGCAGTAAAACACTAGATGGTATATTTAAATTATAGAACTAAAAGTAGCAAAGGCAAGTCAGTATATTCTTTTTTGGAAAATCAAAATCATAACAATTTAATGAATTTATTTCTCTTTAGGTTGCTAAAGTACAAAGCATTCTTTATAAGTCATTTTAGGTGTAACTTACTTTGTAAAATCCAAATAAGAAATGTGTCCATGATAAAACCCTGGTTTCATCTCTTTCCAGGAAGTTATATTCTTTACAAAGCGCACCTAAAAAGGGAGAACACATTCATTACTAAAGTACAATTTAAAGAAAATTAAATTGGATGATAGCAAAATAATTTCCATTCAGGAATTTAAAACCAATCATGCCATTTTGACTATCACAGAGCTTGAAACACAGATTTGGACTAAGGAAAGTGTGGAGTGTAATCTGTAACTACTAATTCAACATAGAGCTACTATCACTGCACTCAGAAAAGAATGAAAGATGATTGTGAAAATAAAATCACACAATGCAATAATAACAATGCTGTATGGTGAATACTTTTACACGGGGTAGAAGAGTGTGTGTGGGAGTGTGTAACCACATCCTACCATCACACATGCTGAAGCAGGAATAGTGTAGTACAGGGACATTCTATGCATGTTAAATGTTTTCTTCCCAAAGGTTTGTTATTTATAAAAATTAATTTTTATTAATGACTCAACAAATAAAATTAAAACTAATCCTTAAACCAAAATGATTAAAGAAAAGATGACTATTATCAGAATATTTTAAGGGATTAAGAGCAGATATCATAAGCTTATTAATAAAATTAGAGACATGATATAGGTCAAATAAAAAATTAATATCTAAATGTCATTTAGTTTATTGGGATTAAAAGTATACAAAAAGTTAGTTAATATGAAAAATCCTGTAAGTATAAATATATTAAATTTTTTTAAAGAACTGGTTAACATAGAACTTGATAAACTTACGTATCACCAGCTGCAAAGCAGTGATGCACATTTTCTCAAAGGAAAATGGAATAGATTTTTGATAAGCAAATCTTTGTATGATAAATAAAAGTGGTTAAGAATCTCTTCTGGAGACTAGATACAATGCAGAGAGTGGGAGTGGGGGTGGTAAGGCCCAACACCCTAAACTGCACTGAAAGCATCTGTAAACTGTGACCTCAGCCTCTAAAGCACAAGACTGTCAATTGCATAATTCTGATAGTTTAACAATCTTTCATTCACATTTTAAAATAGAATCAGTCACATGGAGATATTCTGGAGTACATCACACTGGATTAGAGTCAATAAGCTAAACGACAGTAAATGCTGATGGCTTCCTTCTAAATAAGGCCTATTGGTAGGGTTGGGAAAGGAAACAGTGCAGATGCAGCCATATGTCAGAGAATGGGAACTAGGGAAAAATGAAAGGTTCTGGGAGAACTTATTTTTTAAGGGAAGCATTAATAACTCATATACTAAGAGAAATAATGGAGCTTTTTGTATGGAAATGAAATAAGCCTTACTTAATACCCTCTCCATAAGCATACATACCCTTAAAATAAAATCTGGAAACTGAATGCAGATAAAATTAGGTTGCGTTAGAAAATGCACAATTTCATTTTAGCAGATATTTTTAATTTTTTCCCCACCAAACCAAGAGCCAAATAAATGTGTGATTTGATGTTCTCATATTTTTTTCCTTTTTGTTCTTCAACTAATGCAGGAAATAGAAGAAAATAATAAATGGCAAATTAAAAAGATACAGAAAATATAAGATAATCTAAAACCTGAATCCTTAAAAAAAACTTTACATATTGAATATGAAAGTCCTTATAACTGCCAGTAAGTGGTAAATTATTTCATATAAACCTTTGGTTCTGTGAAAATCCATTCCAGTATTTCAGCAAAAACTGAGAGGTAAATAGAAGACAAGGAGAATAAGGAATTGCAGGTGGTGGTTGAAGGGAGCTTAAGACATATTTAGCAACTCAGCTCTATTTTCTGGAAGCTGAGATTTAATAGGAACATAGTGGTGGTATGGGATGGAAATGAAAGGAAATGCTAAATTGAAGTCTGAGAAAATAGTGTTATACAAGGGTACTTCGAAAAGTTCATGGAAAAATAGAATTAAAAGATAATATGAATCCTTCCATGAACTTTTTGAAGGACCCTCATATAAGCCGAATGTTAGGGAGGATCATAGTACAAACTTTGGAGTATACTGTGGTGAAAGACTCTGGTGGAAATGAGTCAGGTACAAACTTCAAGTATTCTTTTTCCTCCAGCCTTCCTGAGGGTGGTCGATATTCAACTAACTCCTCCTGAGGATGAATGACACTTCATCCCATGCGTGTCCTTTGATGTGAGATGAGGAGCCCAGGAATATGGATGATACCTGGACTACTGCAAGGCTTCTCAAATTTTAATGTGCAAATGAATAACCTGGGACTCTTGTCAAAACGCAGATTCTGAATCAGTGGGTTTGGAGTAGGGACCAAGATTCTGCACTTCTAACAAGTCCCCAGGTGATGGCCATGCTGCTGGTCCATGGGCCACACTGAGGAGCAAGGCTTCAGCATGTGTGGGCCCGAGAGCTACCTCTTGATTTTATTAACATGAGGATTGTTTTTATAGTGCTTGCAAAGGAGGCCTGAGGTCTACAGGAGCTCGTTAGCAAGGATACTCTCATACTCACTGTTTCAGTAAAAGTATACTGAAATAAAGCAGATTTTTTGATAATCTTCTAAGTTACCACAACAAATAAAACAGAAAGGGGAACAGGTGCAGGGTAAACCCTGCCAACTCAGTCTCCTCTTCCTAACCCTATACCCAACCCCCTGTGATGACTGAAGTACACTGGAACCAAGCATTACAAGAAACATATTTTAAAAACTAAAACAGTAAGAAAAAGGTGTGTGCTTCCAGTTGGACTCAGGGAAGATTTGGGTGAAGGCAGAGAACAGAACAAGGCATGAATCTTCCACTGCTGTCCCCAATCTCAAACTCTTTTGTTTATAGAATCAGAATTTTAGAGGTGGAAGTGACCTAGGATATCCTGTACTCTTTATTTTATAGATACACTAAAGTCCAAGAAGCACATACCTTAGATTTTGGTTCAATCATCCTTCTAAGTCAGTAGTTAACTTCCTTAATTTATAATTCATTAAAATATTATTGTCCAACTTAAACAAGGGAAGAGAAACCCAGAAGGATTTGAAAGGAAATGAGAATAGGTATCATTCACACCATAATTCTGTAAATCAACAAATTTGGACATTGAAAATTTCAGGTTTTATCCACTACTAAGGTAATCCCTCAGATCCAGTCATCAAAACTCTTCCACCTCTAAGATCTCAAAGCTCTGTTGATATAACTCCTATGTCAATTGTTTATTTCCTCATAAATTTACTCATTACCTTCATCATAATCTCAAACTTCCAATCCACCCTGATCATTAGTCTCTTACTGGACAACCATTTCAACAATGATTCTTTTTTTTTTTTTTTGTCGTTTTTTCGTGACCGGCACTCAGCCAGTGAGTGCACTGGTCAGTCCTATATAGGATCCGAACCCGCGGCGGGAGCGTTGCCGCGCTCCCAGCGCAGCACTCTACCAAGTGCGCCACGGGCTTGGCCCTCAACAATGATTCTTGACTTATTCCTTTGTCTTTCTATTGTCTTGGGTGATTCCTGGGGTTGCTTAGCACTGCTGGTAAAAACCAAGAGACTCAGTCTAAATATTTATGTAGGACTTGGAAGTTTATTTCCTAAATTCATGCTATTGGAGATAAAGTCAGGCGATTACTGCTTTTAAATTCTCTAGACTCTTACTGCTAAAGTAGCCAAAACTCACAAAATCTCTTTCTAATCTCCCACTAAAAGAATACCAGAGCCTACATACTTAATATATATGTATATGTACCCCTTCTTTCATCTCAGCATTTAACTAAGGCAATATATTTAAGTCTCAATAAATCTGTGGCTGATTTACAATTTGTTGAACTGAAGTTTACCTTCCCTTTATGGAGAAAAAAAGTGCTATGGTTAAAGTGGTGGTTTACACTAATCTGGGAACTAGTCTGAGCATTTAGAAGTGTCATTTACATACTACTGAAATTCCATATCATTTTTCTCCCTTCTTCAAAGCTGTTCTCTAAGGAAATAGTATAAGTAACCTCCTTTGAAAAACAGTATTCTTAAAGTTTTCTTTTTAAGGAATTAATTTACCCACTTCTCCTTTTAGCCATGTTTAATATTTATCCTCTTAGTTCTCCAAAATTTTCCGTTTCTACTCTTTCACCTCCATTTTTTTCCCTTTCATCAGTCAGTTTCCAGTTCCCACTCTACCATTCTCTGCCCTCTCACCTCCCCTGCACCACTTGCTTTGTCTTTCAGTTTGTTTTCTTCTGTTGTTCCTCCAAACTGAGGCATTATGCCCAAGACCTTGGGACAAGGCTATGGAATACAGAGGAATATGAAGAAGAAATGGAGATTAGGTGAGTAAGCTTCTACTCAGTTCATTTTAAAGATTCTTACTGACTACACTTCGCACTAATGAAAAGTAAAGTGATAGGCTAAATAAATAAATAAAAGCAAAACTTAATATAGTATCAAATGAAGTTAAGGAGACTGAAAACTGTTTTGAGGAGAAGAAATAAAGCCACAATGGTGAGTTTATTCAAAAAAAATTTTCATACAATGATTGAAATATGCTATCAAGAAGAACGTTTCAGAAGTGGTAGTGAGATATAGTACAAGAAAAAATGTTTTTATGGCTAGCCTGAAGCAGATCCTAAACTGTGATTTTTGTCAGATTTTTATAACTCAAGCAGAGTCAGACTAGCAAGTAATCAGAAGAGACCTTTAGGGAAAACAAAAGCAATGTAGGTAGTGGTGGTGTGATTTATTTGTTAGTTGAATCAGAACTGTACCAGTGCTATAGGGGAAAGCTAAAAAAGCACCATCTCCTTAACAGCAGTATCTAGACCTACATTCTTAATAGAGTAACCTCAACGTTATAATTATCTGTGATCACAAAGAACTTGTTTTCACTATCTAAAAGAGTAAGAATGTCATCCTGAGCATCTTGGCCAAATTCCAACTTCGTAATTACTGTCTATTAAATGAATACTACTATTAACTTGAGTAATTACTATATACCAACTCCTACTCATGCATTTACTTAAAATAAACATTTCTTGTACAGCCCTGGGTACTTTTGGAGACTAAACCAGAGAGGAAGTTTTCTAAATTAAGAGGAAAACTGAGTAGCGGCTGGATAAAAGTATAAAAAATGTTGAACAGCAACAGAACATATCTTTACTAACGTTTAGAGCTGTGTTGCTCAACCTCTTGTGGGGGTGAGGGGACAGGGGGTTCCCAAGTCACCTGAGAGGTAAGAATAGATCATACACCCATCAATCAGAGGGGCTCGCTCTGCCAGGAATTATCATCATGGTGTCATGCTCAGCTAGGAACTACTATCAGAATCTAAGTTGGTTCATGTGTTCACTCATTCGCATTCATTTAACAAAAAATTTTGGCGTATCTACTATGTCTCAGACACTGTTCTCATAAGCACAAGGGATAATACAGTGGTTAACAAGACAGACAAGCTTCCTAGCCTTTAGTAATTTACAACAGAGAAAAAGAGACAGTAAATAAACCAACATATAAGATAATTTCATAAACTGATTAGTACTAGAAGAGATACAGAGAGAGTGATATAATACACAGTAACATAGAAGAGGTATTTAATATATAGGAAGGCCAGGTAAGGTTTTTCTAAGAGGATGTCATTTAAGCTGAAACCTTAAATGGATAACAAGAGGCCAACTGTGGGAGAAGCTAGGAAAAGTACATTCTAAGAGGAAATGATAATTACAGAGGCCTTGAAGTTAGAAAGGCATGGTGCATTCATTGAACCAAAAGCCCAATGTGGCTAGTGGAGAAGAGGTTGGAGTAATGAACAAGAGCTAGATTAAAAAGGACCTGTTGGCCTAGCTAAAAATTGGATTTTGTAGGAGACATAGGAGAAGGACCAGCAGCATCAGTTTTAGTATCAAGTGTAAGCTTTTCAGAAATTCAGAATACCAGGCTCCTTGTGTCTTTCGGAATCAGAATCTGCATTTTAACCAGTGATTAGCATGTACATTACAGATTGAGAGCACTCATCTAAAGTGTTGTTTTGAGAAGTAGATGCAACTTACAGCAAACTGTGGGCTCTAATGCAAATGATCAGTAGTTGGCTTAAGAGTGAATTAAAAGAAAAAAACTATATTACAAATGTTGTCCTACAAGGAATACAAATTCTAGATATTTCCAATGTCTTAACAGAAAGGGATTAAACATGATCACAGACTTAAGCAAATGAGAGCAAAAAAGAATTAAGAAAGACCATGAAAGATGCTGCCAATCATGCCTATTTGGAATAATTACCTTAAAGACAACATGTTCTCTAATGTAAAGATATTTTCATGAATTCCATTTTCCAACTAGAAGAGTTGATTGATTACCTGTCCCTTGCTAATTCCTGTCTATTAACTGAGTAAAGCCCATCTTAAGAACATAACTCTCATGACAAAGTCCACCTCATTCTAATTACTTAGTTTCTCATGCTTTATATTCTCCAGTGTTTATCTTTTAATGTTCCTATTTTAACTTTTCCTCTTCTTTTATCTCAACTCTTTAATTTTAAAAAAATTCTAAACTACAGAAAAGTTGAAAGAATAGTACAGTCAACATCTGTATATTCTTCACCTAGATTCACTAATTGTTAACATTTTGCCACTTTTATTTATCTTTTTCTCCCTCTCTCTATATGTGCACATACATGCTCAATTCTAAACCATTCGAAAGCAAGTAGCAGACATTCAGACTTCACGCTTAAATACTTCATCACATATTGCCTGTGAACAAGGACATTATCACTTTTGATCAAGGATCCAATCACAGGTCATACATTTACATTTAGTTTCGATGTCTCTTCAGTCTCTTCCAGTCTAGAGAAGCCTGGTGCCTCCCCCGGCCTTTTTTGGCTGTCATGATCCTGACACTTTAGAAGACCCTAGGATAGTTGCTCTATAGAATATTCTACATAATGAACTTGTCTGTTCCCTCAGGATTAAGTTCAGATTAAACATTTTGGTAAGAAACATTTTTGGTGAAACATCTTGGTGAGATTATCATAAATTGATGTTTTCTTTTAACTTTCTTCATAGTTCCTGTGTCTATGTTTTACACTCCCAAGTAAATTATAAATAAGCTCCTTGAAATATGTGGCCTTGCTTTTTATCTCTTCGGTATTTCTCCAAAGAATGTAGTTATATACTCAATAAGTAAATGGAAAACTTGAAAGCGGAATTGACAACTATTTTTAAGGATAGCAGAATATGCATAACCATTATATATTAAATAGTTTTATACCAGACTAAAAACATTTGAGCTTTGCCTCTAAAGTTTTTCAGAGAAATAATTAAGCATGTAAACAGTTTAGCACAGTGCCTAGTACAGCATGTTCAAAATATGTCTAGGAAAGAGCTGGGCTCTAAAGGTAGATATCAAGCAGAATGAACTGCTGAGGTTGGAAGGTGAGGGAATAGAGTATGATCACCTCCCAAAAAATTTTTATGAATAAACTGGTCTTTAAATACAAGCTTGGAACAACAACAAATTTAATAAAAATCTCGTCTTTTAAGTCTCACTTGAGTCAGATACTGATTAGAAACTATTTCTTAGAGAAGAAAGAAAAGTAAAATTGGTCATTTAATTCCTATTTAAGCAGATGAAACAGTACACAAGGACAACAAAAATATGGTATTAAAATAATTTGTTATACAAGATGGGATTTAAGGAATATTAAAAAACTTACTAAAAGAAATATATTACAATTTTAAAAGTTTACATTTAGATGATGCTTACTAGATTGAAAGTGAATTAAAAATGCTATCTAACGTTGTGCAAAAGAAAAGGAAGCAGAAAATATGACTTATTTGAAGAATTGCTTCTATATAGAATAAGGGACAAGTAAATTACAGACATATTAGAAGACATTTGTTATATAAGCCACTCCTAATTAAGACCAAGTTTTGAACTACCAGCTAACATTATGGAGTATGTCAGCTAATGAATTAAGACTATTATTCCTCTACTCTACCCCACACAAACATATTTTAAGTGTTGCTCATTATATAATGCAATTGCTTTTTAGATAGCATTATGCTTCTCTCCTGCTGTTTCCCGCCCTCCTCTATATATAACTAACAAGCTATTGAAAGAAAAACAGAAGTTTTATCTCATCCAAATGCAACAGGGAAAATGTACTACTATATGACGCCTATAAATGTCATATGTGGGGAGCTACTGCAGACTTATATTTCATGAAAAAGTTCATTGTCAGACATCTTGTAGCTGCCATAAAACTTTGTAATGCTGGACACAAAATAACTAAAAATTGAACAAATTCACATTATTTTTCTAAAAACACTACTGAGGAAATCTGAAATTATTATGTGAGCATTAAGACATGTTCCTTTTAAACCAACGTATATTCTGAAAAGCAATAATACAAAGATTTAAAACCTATAACACATTGTATTAAAGCAGTATATTTAGGATACTTTCCCTTAAGATATACAATATTACATAATGAATAGTTTTGTGACCCACTTAGCTAAAATAGCTCATGTTTCTTCTCATTTACAGAAGAGTTATTTGGTTTGGCCGACAGATGTAGATTTTTGTTCTATGAAAAAGAGTAATTGAGGATCCTGCAGAGAGCCAAGAATTATACAGGCAGATGATATGCCATACACCATTAGCCTTTACAAATAGCTCTCTAGCAAGAAAGCCAACCTAACATTGTGTATTGATGTTATTCCCTTGCTTCAGTGTAAGAATTATAGTTATGCTAAATAGTGAGATAAAAATAAATTCTGTTACAATAAAACAAGTTCAGCTGCTTTCAAACAGAAAAATATCATTCTAACTATAGGACTATCACAAATACCTTTCTAATAATGCTACACCAATATGGTATTTGATCCTAAATAATATTTTTGATTATTATCTTCTCTTCTCATGGAGCTAAATTCTCACCCCTTTCAATATTTATAGAGATAAGTTTATAATTATAGTCAGGAAAGCTACTACTGCTAAAGAGATGATAAACTTGATTTCATAAGATAATTTCCTCCACCTTTCTTAAAACTACTTGATAAAATTACTTATCCGTCCGTTTATCTTAAATTTCTTGAGAACTTAACAGGCAAGATTATGTTAAAGACATAAGCCACAGTCCCTGTTCTCTAGGAGTTTATAGCTAATATTTATATAAATTACTAGTAAAGATGAGATGAGATCCAAGAGGTCAGTCACAATTTTTTATTTTTTATTTTTCGGTAACTGGCAGGTAAGGGGATCTGAACCCTTGACCTCGGTATTATCAGCACCACATTCTAACCAAGTGAGCTAAGTGGCCAGATCCTTAGTTACAAAATTGTGTACAAGTATTCATCAAATATTTCTCTACCTTAAGTTGAGACAATATAATAATTTTTATTGCAGGGTATCTTGCCTGAAATATTTAATACTATTAAAAGGATACTATACTGAAGAGCATTAATTTTCTCTTCAAAAATCCAACCTATCATTAATTCATTTATTTCACAAATACTTGAATATATACCATGTGCAAGGAAATGTGCCAGATACTGTGAAGAATGTAAAATTATACAAAAGTTGGTTAGTCCATTCCTGTAAGAGGTTTATGATTCATTCAGTACACATATCCCTTTAAAACACTTTATCCCCTTGAGATACAAAATTTGAGTGAGGAAGAGGTTTATGATTCATTGAAATCAGTATACATATCCCTTTTAAGATACTTTATCCCCCTGAGATACAAAATTTGAGAGAGGAAGTAGCAGAAAACATTTGTGCATTTCCTAAGGGGTAATTACCTGATCCTGCAGTGACATCACTGGATTATTTTTGGTAGTATTGATGTGAAGAACATGGTATTTATTCTTTGCACACAAGTCATAGGCGATATTGGTAAATGAAGTGCTTGCAGTTTTGGGAACTCTGTTATAAATGATCACCATGTCCTCCTCCTCATCTAAAGCTACATCTTGCCGAGGGCCATCCATTGTATGTCGCTGCTCAATTTCTCGGACTTCATGTCTTGCAATAGCCCTTTCTGCAAAGAAAAACAGATACGAAGTTTTTAATAACTTTATAAGGAAGTTACGAACACTGAATTTTTGGCCACAATCCGAAAATATAAAACATAAATAAACAAAAGAAAACAAAAAACAAAAACAAAGGACCAAGGCATATGGAAAATATGGGTAAACTGCTAAGTTTTTAAGAGGATCAATCTACTTGATTCTAATCCACAACTATACTATCCTAAACATGTCTGATCTTGGAAGCTAAGCAGGATCAGGCCTGGTTAGTACACAGATGGGGGACCATCTGAGAATACAGGGTGTGCAGAAAAAAAAAAAAATCAACTTGATTCTAAAACAGTTACAGCCTAGAAACGTAATTTTCCTATTTGAGAACTGTGTAAGAGCAGTTGAAGAAATGTTTTGAGGACCAAAGCTTCAGAATTACTTTTCAAGTATAATATATATGCATATCAAGAACAAAAGAATAAACAGAGTCATCAAGTTTAGAATAACACAGACCAGAGAGTACTTCAGTTAAGTTCAAAAGTCACTTTACATTCTAACAGAATTTTCACAGCCTCAATTAATTCTCAAACACACCAAGACAGACTGAATAGAATACTAAACTTCAAGTAAAAAATGCACTTAGAAATAACTTACAATTTAAGCAAAGATTTTGGAATTTATTACTTAGGATTTCATAACCCCATGGTTTATCAAAACGTAGCAGGGCAGTTATTATAAATGCTAATATGATGTTTAGGTAACAAGAGTAGACACACCACGACCACAAAACCTTCTTTTTGGCGTTGCATTACAGATACGTGCCGGCTATGTTTTTTCTTTAAATTCCATAGATCCTCTAATTCAAATCACTGTCATTTATGCAGTTTGAAAAGCAGTTACATTTTGCTTTCTAGTGCTCTCTATTTAATGTAAACTTCAGCTTCAAACATTTTTTTAGAAAAAGGATGCAAGAAAGGGAGGAAGGAGAGGGTAGAAGGAAATGGCGGGGTGGTCTCTAACAAGATTGCATATTACTCTGCACAGGGATAGTTGTTCACACACCCTCCTACCACCAGATCTTTGTGCAAGTTGCCTCACCTTACTTGAACACTCTTCTTTTCTCCTCCCAACCCAATCCCACTTGGTTCATTCCTCAAACTTCACATTTCAATTCAATCATCACTTCCCAGGAAAGTACTGTCTGATCTTCCTGACTAGGTCAAATCACCTTTTAAAAATATATTTATGTATCTATCTTATACCGTACATCTCACTGTATTTACCATAATTGCAACTTTATATGTGTGATTATTTTAGTGTCTCCCTCCTATAAAACTGACAATTAAATAAAGTGACACGAAAAAGCAATGTAGCATAATTACAAAAACAAGTTCACGCTCCAAATGCGAGGGCACTTCAAAAAGTTCATGGAAAAACTGACTTAAAAGATAATACAAATCCTTCCATGAACTCTTTGAAGACCTCCTGTATTGCAAAGAGCATGCACCTTAAATTGTGATTCAGAAGCTACATGGTCACCGTATGGTAGAGAGCACACTCTAAGCTGAGGATCTCCATTCAGAAGATGAATTACAAGTTCCAAGCTTGATGCTTACTTGTAGCAGGCTTTCCAAAACAGAATGAGAAGCACATATATGATAGATAAATGTATGTATTATTTAGTTACATGCAATTATACATACGCTTTTTTTTTTTCCCCCTGGGATAGGGAATGGGGAGAGAAAGAGATAATGAGCTTAATGCTGAACACATCATTGGACTGCCTGGCACAACCAGCCGATGTTATGTGGATAATAAATGTGTATGAGGTCTACAACCAGTAGACCTCATACAGGTCTAGAGATGAGAACACAGGTTTAAGTAGAAGACAGATAGTCGGGAAAACCATGGGAATGGATAAAGATGCCTAGATAATCTAGAGTCTGTAGCACAGAGAGAGACCCTAGGATAGAATCTTACGAAATACCAAAATGAGTGTACTTCAAAAAATTCACGAAAAGGTTCCTATTATCTTTCAATTCTATTTTTCCATGAACTTTTTGAAGTATTGCTGTATTTAAAAGGCAGGCAGAAAAAGACAATCCTAGGGCCGAGCCCGTGGCGCGCTTGGGAGCGCGGTGACGCTCCCGCCGCGGGTTCGGATCCTATATAGGACTGACTGGTGCACTCACTGGCTGAGTGCCAGTCACGAAAAAACGACAAGAAAAAAAAAAAAAAGAAAAGAAAAAGACAATCCTAGAGGCTAAGAAGAAACAGAAAGAAAAAAGGGCCAGGAGAAACTTTTAAGAAGTACGTACCATATTGTTTATCAAACTGACAGTGCTTTATAAATAAGCCTGTATACATCAAGGTAACATATGATGCTATGAGCATCCACACAGATTTGGATGTTGTCTTAGACTAAATTCAACAAATACCTGAGAACCTATGAACCTATGAACAGTATTATATTCAACAATTTAAAGGAATCTTCTCTTCCAAACATCCTCAAGTTGTCAACCCAGCTCAAAACTATTAAGGTACTTTTATGTTCACAGACCCTCCCTTTTCAAAGGGACCTAAACCAGTGCTGCTGACATTCAAGTGCTGACAGAAATGTGAAAGGATTCTCACAGATATATGTAAAATTGCCTTTAAAAGATTCACCTACAATAAACAATGCTAAACTTACTTTTTTTTCTTTTTTTAAATCAAGTATTTGGAAAAGAAGCAGATTCTATGCATTACTTCATAAATATCCATTTTATCTATAGAAAATATAAGGATTAAAGAAAAACTGCATTATTCTTTTTATGATTACTCTATCAACTCACAAAATTTTATATACCTGAGTAATTATTTTGAAAATTAGCTATTAAATCAATAAGTTATATTTTATCTTTTTCTGTGACTGGCACTCAGCCAGGTAGTGCACTGGCCATTCCTATATAGGATCCGAACCCGCGGCAGGAGCGTCGCCGCGCTCCCAGGGCCGCACTCTCCCGAGTGCGCCACGGGCTCGGCCCCAATAAGTTATATTTTAAAAGATGTTATTGAGTCTGTGGGTTTTTTTCATTTTTTTTTATTTTTTAAGGTGCTAAAACTCTAGCTGGGCCATGAAGCTAACATGTTTTAAAAAGTAATTATTATTCTGGGTTCGTTATGCATATTAAATTTTATAAATTGTATTTTTCACACAATTTAAAAGATGTCTTAAATTGTGAAAAGGTACAAATATTGGAATCACCACTTTCCTCATCAGATAATATATTTATATGCCTTTCCTATTTTTCAAGTATTTTATTTTGCTTAAACATACAGGACAATTATTAACATAGTGTTAGGCCTAAAACTATATAAAAAGATAAAAATAGTGTAGAAAATTAAGAGCAATTTTTGTTAGTGATATTCATAAAATCAACTCTCACTTAGTTGAATAACACTAACTAATACTAATAGTAAATTACTATCTCTTTTCTCCTGTGATAATACTTAAAACCAATAAGGGTGTTTGCAATATGGCCATACTTTTTACTTACTAAGTAAGTACTCAATAGTTCCAATTCATTTTTTTAATCAAAGATGCTCTACATCTACATACCTTCTTCTGGGGCTCTCTTAAATCACTGGGGAAGGTTTATTAGCTACAGAACATTTGTAGCGCACTTACAGAATGTAGGCAGTCTATTTAAAATACTTAAGATACATTTTGATGTGATGTTTTCTTCATGTTTGAGTGATAAATTATAGAGAATCTGCTTTGCAAGCTATTTCAGGACAACCACAAAATATATAGCCTCCAAATAACATAGGGTACAATTTGAGAGTTATTAAATCGCAGGCTGGCCAGGCACCACTGGCACTAGTGTTTCCAGCACTGAAGATGAGCACTGAATTGCATGGCAATTCTAGTTCACCTAGGCTCCTGTTGAAGGTGGTATATATCTGCGTTTGATGACTCTTTCCTTGGCCGATTATCAACAAATTCAAGTCTTTTAAAAGACCATTAATAATAGCAATATTTGCCTGTTTCTGTATTGACAGGACCTTAAAGGCCTTATTTATTAAAAGAATATACTGATTAGCTAAGTATGAAACATTACATTACATATTCCAACCTCAATTCTACATAGCATTAAAGTTGCAAGGATGTATATATCAGACACAGAATAACAGAAGAAAAGAGAACTGAAAATGTGTAATACTTCTGTATTGTGGATATCATTTTAGGACTAGAGGAATAAAAGAAACAGCAAAGGGAAAAAGCAATAAACTGCCTTGCCCTCAAATAGTGAAACTTCACGTGAAAGTAAAAAATAACATAAATAGATAGGTTGAGAACAGGTAAATTAACAATAAAGGCAAAGAACATTAAGAAAAAATATGACCAAATTTTTAAAGTCTATAATTAGGAAAAACAAAAATTGGTAAGAACAATATTAAGGCTCCAGTAGATAATAAACTAAGGTCGTTCACAGGAGATTATATATACATAATAAAGCAAAGCAAAAATATACCCTAGTGGTATAATGATTTTTTGGGTCATGGACTCCTCTGAGAATATGATGAGAAAACTACAGACTCTCCCCAGAAAGGATACCTTATGCATTTCAGGGTTTCTTCTTAGAGAGCAACAATAGGCAAGGGGGCCCATGATCCCAGAAACTACCCCAAAAAGAAAATGGTTCCTAGAACAATGAGGACTGATAGTAACTTGCCTAAAGACATTGATAAGTATATAGAAAAAGGGACAAGTAAAGATAAAGGCAAAGAGAAATCAAAGAGGAAACCAGGAGTGTCTAGGAATTGTCTATGGGTGTAGATGCCTTGGCTTTTCAACTTGACTAGTCAGAATTTCCTGGCAAGTATGAATATTACAGAGCTAGATAAGCTGGGCTCTAAGAGCTTGGTGCCATTAAATGTTCGAATTAAAGTGGATCCTTTGCATTTTCCAGAGATAAATCTTGAGCTAAGTACATCTCCAAATACTGCTTTGAACTGTCGTTTATTCCCCATAAAGTGTATACACAATGAGCAGCAGAATGCAACAAAGTGGTACCAAAAGAAAGCTCTTCAGAAGCTATTTAACTGATTTTTTACTTCAGCATCACTTACTATGTATGCACTGCCCAGCTAAACACTATCTGATCCTCATGGAAGTAATATTTTGTAATCATTTTGAATGAAGTAAACTGGTTGCCTGTATACATCATTTTCTTATGAGTATTATTAGCCTAAATCAGTCTCCTTGAACTCAAGTCACTATGGGGGACTAAAAAAATAAATTTCTATAGGCAAGGCTCAGGGATGGACTCTAAACATAGGCAAATGCTTTCTTGTGTGGTTTCCAAGTAGTCAAAAGGAATGCATTGTTATCATTAAAACTTATGAGTTATGATTTCATTGATCATCCTATTAAAAAAGAGCTTATAGTGACTTCCACTTTAAGAAAGATGGAATAGGAGGGGAGAAGACTGTAGACTAACTGAACCCCTTGGGACCTGAAGAAAAAGATAGTGGGTTTTTTTTTTTGTTGTCGTTTGTTTGTTTGTTTGCTTGCTTTTGCCTCATATATCCCAAACTTGGAGCTGTAGAAATTGGCAATCTAGAAATGGGCACAGACAGAAGAACCCCAACAAAAGCCTATTCTCTATAGCCAAAGGACCAGGAATTCGACAGCATAGGACGATAGAAAACTTTTAGACATTAACCACTGTATCGTGAGAGCCCCAAATTTGAGAGGGCAGTTGCGTAGCGTTTGCCTATTCCAAAGAACTCACCCAGGCCAATAGGTAGAAACATCGGTTTATTAGACTTAAGACGGGAGTCGCTGATGGTGGCTGATCAGCTAGAAATCCATGCCACCACGGGATACATACAACAGTTATATAGTGAACAGATCAAAGTAGGAGTGAAATTCATTTGCATGTTTATACAATTTGCATGTATACACTACCAGCTCACATAACTCAAGAGTGCCTGGCTAAGTAGACAAGTTTATCTACTTGCTACTCTTCTGGCCCCAGAGTACTTTAACACAAGCATACTAATTTACTTAGGGTCCCTGCTTCCTCCAATCTTCCGTTTGTCTTAAAGAGTACATTTTTTTATTTTTTTTATTTATTTTTTATTTTTTTAATTTTATTTTGTCGATATACATTGTAGCTGATTAATGTTCCCCATCACCAAAACCTCCCTCCCTTCTCCCTCCCCCCCTCCCCCCCAACAATGTCCTTTCTGTTTGTTTGTTGTATCAACTTCAAATAATTGTGGTTGTTATATCTTCTTCCCCCCCCCCAGTTTGTGTGTGTGTGTGTGTGTATGTGTGTGTGTGAATTTATATATTAATTTTTAGCTCCCTCCAATAAGTGAGAACATGTGGTATTTCTCTTTCTGTGCCTGACTTGTTTCACTTAATATAATTCTCTCAAGGTCCATCCATGTTGTTGCAAATGGCAGTATTTCATTCGTTTTTATAGCTGAGTAGTATTCCATTGTGTAGATGTACCACATTTTCCGTATCCACTCATCTGATGATGGGCATTTGGGCTGGTTCCAACTCTTGGCTGTTGTAAAGAGTGCTGCGATGAACATTGGGGAACAGGTATACCTTCGACTTGATGATTTCCATTCCTCTGGGTATATTCCCAACAGTGGGATAGCTGGGTCGTATGGTAGATCTATCTGCAATTGTTTGAGGAACCTCCATACCATTTTCCATAGAGGCTGCACCATTTTGCAGTCCCACCAACAATGTATGAGAGTTCCTTTTTCTCCGCAGCCTCGCCAGCATTTATCGTTCATAGTCTTTTGGATTTTAGCCATCCTAACTGGGGTTAGATGGTATCTCAATGTGGTTTTGATTTGCATTTCCCGGATGCTGAGTGATGTTGAGCATTTTTTCATATGTCTGTTGGCCATTTGGATATCTTCCTTAGAGAAATGCCTACTTAGCTCTTTTGCCCATTTTTTAATTGGGTTGCTTGTTTTCTTCTTGTAAAGTTGTTTGAGTTCCTTATATATTCTGGATATTAATCCTTTGTCAGATGTATATTTTGCAAATATTTTCTCCCACTCTGTTGGTTGTCTTTTAACTCTGTTAATTGTTTCTTTTGCTGTGCAGAAGCTTTTTAGTTTGATATAATCCCATTTGTTTATTTTTCCTTTGGTTGCCCGTGCTTTTGGGGTCATATTCATGAAGTCTGTGCCCAGTCCTATTTCCTGAAGTGTTTCCCCTATGTTTTCTTTAAGAAGTTTTATTGTCTCAGGGTGTATATTTAAATCCTTAATCCATTTTGAGTTGATTTTAGTATACGGTGAGAGGTATGGATCTAGTTTCATTCTCCTGCATATCAATATCCAGTTATCCCAGCACCACTTGCTGAAGAGGCAGTCCCTTCCCCAGTGAATAGGCTTGGTGCCTTTGTCAAAGATCAGATGGCAGTAAGTGTGTGGGTTGATTTCTGGATTCTCTATTCTATTCCATTGGTCAGTGTGTCTGTTTTTATGCCAGTACCATACTGTTTTGGTTATTATAGCTTTGTAGTATAGCTTAAAGTCAGGTAGTGTTATGCCTCCAGCTTTATTTTTTTTGCTCAGCATTGCTTTGGCTATTTGTGGTCTTTTATTGTTCCATATAAATGTCTGAATAGTTTTTTCCATTTCTGAGAAAAATGTCTTTGGAATTTTGATGGGGATTGCATTGAATTTGTATATCACTTTGGGTAGTATGGACATTTTCACTATGTTGATTCTTCCAATCCAAGAGCATGGAATATCTTTCCATCTTCTTGTATCCTCTCTAATTTCTCTCAGCAGTGGTTTGTAGTTCTCATTATAGAGATTTTTCACCTCCTTGGTTAACTCAATTCCTAAGTATTTTATTTTTTTGGTGGCTATTGTAAATGGGCAGGCTTTCTTGATTTCTCCTTCTGCATGTTCCCTATTGGAGAAAAGAAATGCTACTGATTTTTGTGTGTTGATTTTGTATCCTGCTACTGTGCTGAAATCATTTATCAATTCCAACAGTTTTTTTGACCTAAAGAAGGAAATAGACACTAATACCATAATAGCAGGGGACCTGAACACTCCACTGTCAATATTAGACAGATCATCTAGGCAAAGAATCAGTAGAGAAACACAAGATCTAAACAAGACTCTAGACCAATTGGAATTGGCAGATATCTACAGAACATTCCACCCAACAACCTCAGAATATTCATTCTTCTCATCAGCACACGGATCATTCTCCAGGATAGATCACATATTAGGTCACAAATCAAGTCTCAATAAATTCAAAAAAATTGGAATTATCCCATGTATCTTCTCAGACCACAATGGATTAAAACTAGAAATTAATAACAAACAAAACTCTGGAAACTATACAAACACATGGAAATTAAACAGCATTCTACTTAATGACATATGGGTCCAAGAAGAAATCAAGCAGGAAATCAAAAAGTTTATTGAAACTAATGAAAACAATGATACATCATACCAAAACCTGTGGGATACTGCAAAAGCAGTATTGAGGGGAAAATTTATTGCATTAAATGCTCACTTCAGAAGAATGGAAAGATGGCAAGTGAACAACCTAACACTTCACCTTAAAGAACTAGAAAAACAAGAACAATCCAATCCTAAAGTTAGCAGACGGAAAGAAATCATTAAGATCAGAGCAGAACTGAATGAAATTGAAAATTAAAGAGTACATTTGTATTAAAGGAGACATGCCTTTCTTTGGGTAACTACCTTGGCCAGGGGTAGTTTCCCAGGGGGTGAGTAACTCTAGTATGCACGGGGAGGCGGAACAGATCTATGTCCAGCATTTACCCTACAACCACTCTACGTGAACTGAATTCCACAGAAAAAACCGGCCCCACCTCCACCCCTACAGGACAGGTGAGGAGCCTAGACTTCTACCCTTACAAGGCTGTAATGAGGTACACAGCACACCTGATGGAGTGATGTCAGAGAAGTCCAAGTAGGGAGCAAAGACTTTCATCCCAGCCAGCAGGTAACAAGGCACCTCTGCAGTATCAGCAGAGACCAAGCAAGGAGCCTGGACTCCCACTTCCATACAGCAGTAACGAGAGAACCCTTCCCTATCCACTCGGTGGTTTCAGAGGAGGCCTATGGAGAGTCAGCCTTTCACCATTACTCAGTGTAATGAGATCACTCCCACCCTGCCTAGTGGTAGCAATAAACCTACTGGATGTTGAAAGAGGCCAAATGGGGAACCTGGACTTGTACTTCCACTTGGAAGTAACAAAGCAGCACCCCCTTCCTTTGCCAGAGTGGTGTCAGAAAAAGCCAACTAAAACAGAAGATTTAAATAAGATCCAGAGTCTCATAACATAAAGCAAAAATGTTTAAGTTTCAATCAAATATTCTTCACAATATCAACAACCAGGAAGATCTCAAACTCAGTTAATAAAGACAATCAAGAAATGACAACATCAGGATGACAGCGATGTTAGAACTACCAAAGATTTAAAGCAGCCATGATAAAAATGCTTTAATGAGCAATTATGAACATGCTTGAACCAAATGAAAAAAGATAGCCTCAGCAAATACAGTCTCAGTAAAAAAACAGAAGATGTAAAGAACCAATGGAAATTTCAGAAGTCAAAATTACAATAACTAAAATAAAAAGCTCAGTGAATGGGTTCAACAGCAGAAAGGAAAAGATGAGGAAAGGTTTAGTGAACTGAAAGACAGAAAAGAAATTACCCAATCTGAATAGCAGTATGAAAACAGACTGAGAAAATAAAACAAAAACAAAAATGAACAGAGCCTCAGGGAACTATGGGCTATAACAAAAGATCTAACAGTGTCACAGAGTCTTAAAAGAAGAGGAGAAAGAAGGCAGGGCTGAAAAGGTACTCAAAGAAAAAAAGATTCACACATTGTAAGAGACATAAACATACGGATACAAGAAGCTGAACAAACTCAAAATAAAATAAACCCAAAGACATCCATGTCAAAACATATCATAATCAAACTCCTGACAACAAAAGACAGAGAGAAAATCTTGAAAGCAGCTAGAGAAAATGAAGCCTTATCTGTAGGAGAAAACTGAAATAACAGCAGATTTCTCATCAGAAACCATGAAGCCAGAAGGAAGTGGCAAATTGTTTTTTCAAGTGCTGAAATAAAAGAATCCTATACCGAGAGGAAACAACTTTCAGAAATAAAAGGGGAAATAACTTTTATATGAAAGAAAATTAGAAAAATTTACTGCTAGTGGACCTACCCTAAAACACTGGCTAAAGGAAGTTCTCTAAACAGAAAGGAAAGGATTAAAAAAAAGGAAACTTAAAACATTAGAAAAAAATGGAAAGAGTATAAGAGTATATGGGTAAATGCAATAAACTTTCCTTTCCCTCTTGAGTTTTCAAAAGTATGTTTGACAAAGCAAAAATTATATCACTATGTGATGTGGTTCTAAATGTATGCAGAACAAATATTTAAGACAATTATATTGTAAATGGGAGAGAATAAAGGAACATAAATGGAGGTAGAGTTTCTATACTTCACTTGAATTAGTACAATGACGACACCAGTAAATTGAGAAGTGATATTTATATAATAAAATACTTAAAATGATGAAAAATGCTGTACAAAGATATTAAACTCAAAAACACTAGATAAATCAAAGTGTAATCCTAAGAAAAATACAAGTAACCCATAGGAATGCAGAAAAAGAAAACAGAGAAGCAAAAAAACAGAGAGAACAAACAGAAAACAAAAAATAAATGAAGTGTCAAGGAAAATTTTAAAATACATTGAAGTAAACAAAAATGAAAACAAAACACAAAAAATTTGTGAGATACAGCCAAAACAGGACTGAGAAGGAAATGTATAGCACTATGTACATACATTAAAAAAGAACAGTCTCTCATCAACAATCAAAGAAGATATACAAATGGCCAACAAACACATGCTCAACATCATTCATCATCAGGGAAATGCAAAACAAAACCACAACAAAGTGCCACTTCACACCCACTAGGGTGGCTATAATTAAAAAACAAACTGGAAAATAACAAGTGTTGATGAAGAAGTAGACTAATTGGAACCTTCAAACATTGCTAGTGGGAATGTAAGGTGCTGCTGCTATGATGGAAAACAGTTTGGCTCTTTCTCAAAAAGTTAAAGAATTACCATACAACACAATGATTCCACTCCTAGATATATACTCCAAAGAACTAAAAACAGGTACTCAGACAAATACTTAATGTTTATAGCAACACTATTCACTACAGCCAAAAGGTGGAAATAATTAAAAGGTCCATCTATGGATTAATGAATAAACAAATTGTGGTATGTAAATACAATACACTATTATTCACTTGTAAAATGGAATAAAGTACTGATACACATTACAATACGGATGAACCTCGAAAATACTATGCTGAGTGAAAGAAGCCAGATACCAAAGGTCACATATTATATGACTGCATTTATATGAAATATCCAAAACAGGTAAATCCATAGAAACAAAACACAGATTGGTGGTTGCCAGGAAATGAAGAAGGGAAGAATGGGCAGCCCTGCTTAATGGTTACGGGGTTCTTTTAGAATGATGCAAATGTTTTGAAACTCTATAGAGATGGTGGTTGTACAATGCTGTGAATATACTAAATGCCAATGAATAATTCCCTTTAAAATGATTAATTTATGTTATATGAACTTCACTTCAAAATACAGATCAAACGTAAGTACTAAGAAAATACTGACATAATATGGGTTCATTTTAATAACCGTAACATTAAAACAAAAATGTTCATAAAACACAACAGTTTATAAAATACTCATTTATTCTTAATTTAACAGGTATATTTTGAGCGTCCCCATGTGCAAGGACTTTTTCTAGGCTCTTGTTGATACACATTTTACATATACATTATGCTTGTACATTAACTATACATTAATACTTACCATTAATGAAAATACATAACAAAATAAAAACCAAATTTTCCTTCCAAACTTCATCTGACTTAGATATCACTAAAAATATATTGGCTATTGCTCCTGAGGTGATCTATTAGGTAAGAATATTAAAGTAGTTGTTAAATATCCCATCAATCCAATAACCACCAATATAATTATTTTCTTCTTGTTGCTAAGGTTACTAAGTTAAAGGAATATGAGTTATTTTTTAATATATTTGCCAAAGTCAATTATAGTTTTTTTACAGTTATTACACTAATTTAAAAATGTGAAATTATTATAAGCTACAATCTTCTCATTATCGATCTGAGAAATACACTAATCACCTATATGAAATAATAATACTGTCAAGTAACACTGAATTCTCACTATGTTCTAAGTGTTTTATATGCATCATCAGTTATATGCAGGCTCTGTGTTAAGTGTTTTATGTGCATCATCTCATGTTTTGATTCTTAAAACAACCCTAAGAGGCACCATTATTATCCTCATTTAAATTGAGGAAAGTGAGTCTTGAAGAAGTTAAATGATCACCAGCTGATTACTGATGTCAGTATACATTCCAAGTCAATTCAACTCCACAGACTGTGCTCCTCATTATACTGATTGTCTCAGAGGAAGTCTATTTCTATATTAGGAAGGAGTAAAGCCTTAGTTAAATACAGCATTACAATATTACAGAAGTACATATTTTTTAAATTTTGAAATAATTTATCTTGGAATTGCACAAGTATTTTGCATCTGTTTCCAGCAAAATTTCTGTGAAATAGGCAGGGTAAATAATATGTTATAGTTAATGAAACAGAAGGACAGAAGATGACTGACTGTCTTCTAGGTGGTAAAAAGCAAAACATGCTGTACTAGCTTTGCAACTTCCTGTGAATATATATTTCAAAATTTAAAAAGTTTTTTTAAAAACCCCACAATCAAAGCCAAAAACAACATAATTCTTGAGATCATATCATACCAACAATTAGTAATTGTATAATATTCTAAGTACCATTCATGAACAACAAGAAAAAAACATACAAAGTTTTCTTCATTTGTGGGTTACTATATGTATTATAAGGAGGTCTGTAGTAGGTCCAATATAAGGTCTAAATTTTTCTCTAAATGTACCAGCATAAGTATAGATATGAGACCTATTATTCAAATTACAAAGTGATACCTCTTTCACCTCATAGTTTAGAAAAATATCAACTTGCCTTGATTTTATTGTATCCAATGCAACACAAGTGCAAGACCAGAGTCGGATTTGCCAGCATCCATCTTTTGGGGATGGAAATGTCATAGTATTTCTGGAAAAAGATTTTTCACAGATACGTATGGCCCATTCACCCTTGTCTCTTACTTCTACCTGTCAATAATGCCTACTATTTTAAAAATATTTTGATATTTTACAAATATTAAATACTATAGTTAAAAAGATCATAGATAAGCTGACTTCAAGGCTTCATTCTTTACACATCTCAATTACTTGAAATGAATACTCCGATACAAAAAGGGGAGTCCAACTAATCTTTTTCTTTTTCTTGAGCTTTACCAAGACATTACATCCCAAATCATCCCTTACCTTTCTAAAAACTTCTTTTCCTATTTTCAATTTCCATCTTGTACAGAACAACAAATACCATTGTAACAAATGCCATAAGTGAGAACAAAATACTTCTGGATCCAAAAATTAGAGGAAAAAAAACTTCTAGAAAATAGACTGTATAAGTTGTGCCTTGAAAGGATGGGGCTGGCTTTCAAAACGTAGAGATAACTAATGGTAGAAGACATGAAATTTTGGGTAGTAGCAAGAGTTGATAAATTACAAATACACAGTATATAACTATAAAATTATTTAACAACGGTAGTCTAAAGCAGCTGCAAAAAAATCTATAGCAATTTTAGGCTTTGCTGATAAGCATTTAATTATCAGAGTAACAATGGCTTCCACTTATTGGGCCTTTACTATGAACTAGAAACAATGCTATGTGTTTAAACATACATTATTTCATTTAATTCTTACAATAACCTTATATGGTAACGTTATGGAAATTTGGACTCAGAGAGATCAACTACACAGTTATTAGAAATAAACTCTCAGGACTGGCCAGTTAGCTCAGTTGGTTAGAGCACATCCTTCTAACACCAAGGTCAAGGGTTCAGATCCCCGTACTGCTCAGCTGCCAAAAAATAAAAAATAAATAAATAAATAAATAAACTCACCTGTCTGATACCAAAGTCTATATTCCTGACTAAAACAGAGTAACTACTGTCCTAAATCACAGGAAGGAATAGTTCCTAAGAAATTTGTATTAAATCACGGACATTATATGTCATTTCCAGCACACATTGAACACTAGAATACATCCAAAATGGGAATGAGCTGGATGGATCATGCTACACAAGGACTGTCTAAAAAATTAATGCACTTGGCTTAGAGAAGAGAAAATCCTTAGACGAATTAAAAGTATCTTGAAATATCTAAAAAGTTAATTGTGAAAAAATAAAGGAAGCATCCTTTTGGTAGTATTGCTCCAGAAGACAAGATAGATTGGCTCAAGACAGAATGGTGTTTCAAATAATTAGTAGTGCAAAGTAAAGATACAGGTAATTTGGGGGGGGGGGCGGTAAACTATGAGTTTCTTGAGATATTCATATAGAAGCTGTTTGAGAACCTGCCAAAGGACGACACAGAAAGGATTTCTGCACTGGTAACAGCTGAAACCAGGGGACTCTAGGGTGCATAACCACTAGATAAATTCCATAAAGTTATGATACCAATTTCTCCTCTACGGTACAGATGTGTTTTTGGAGGGCTCCCTTCACGCATTCATAACCAGGCTCAAAGTAGGAAAAAGCAGAAATAAAGACAGAAGCAGGCCAGCAACAATTAAGCAGGAAGAAGGGAGTGGAATATTTACTTACTCTCCCATAATCCTATTTTATTCAGTGACACCCAGATATATCTTTACCTTAAAAAAGATAGAGAATATATCTTCTATGATTACTGCAAGAATTCAAGTAACTGAGCACTATTGTACTGTACTATGTAGCTTTGAGTAGTGAAAATGTTGGATAATTTCTAACCCAGTTCTTGGCACTGACTTAATTAAATAATTCCATAAAAATTTACTGGGAATCTATTAATTTATAAGTATCACACCAGGTTGTAGACATAAACCTTCTCTTGGAGAGTCTGGTAATACCATGTTATACTAAAGGCTTATACAAATATACTGGAGGTCCCCAAAATGGGATGGTTAGGAAAAGATTCACAGCAGTGGTGACTGAGAAAGATAACAAAGTACTTTCTGAGTAGACAAAGCAGCATTTTATACAGAGGGAAAAGCATAAGCAAAGCCCTTAGAGGCATAACACTGAATGGTGCATTTAAGTCCCAAAAGTGGTTCTCCATAAGCTTAGAATATGGGAGAAGGGGTAAGGGCAAGGTAAAACAGGAGGAAGACAAGTGGCAAAGACCAGATCACACTGTCTTAATCATCATACTGGAAATGAACCATATAAGCCAGCAGCTGTCAAACTTATGGTCTCAGAACCTCTTTATACACTTAAAAATTATTAAGGACCCCAAACAGCTTTTATTTATGTGGGTTATATCAATCAACATCACATTAGAAATTTAAACTGAGAAACTTAAAAAATATTTATTTCACTTAAAAATAGCAATATAATAAGCCATGTTAGCATAAGTGACGTTTTTATAAAAAAAATTTTTTCCAAAGCAAAATAAAAATTAGTGACATTATTTTACATTTTTGCAAATATTCTTTATAGAAGACAACTGGATTTTCATATCTACTTCTCCATTCAAAATGTTACCATATATTACTGAAAGGGTGGAGTATAAGACAAAAATCAGACTCACGCAGATACAGTTAGAAAAAGGAGTATTTTAATAGCCTTTTCAGATAATTGGGAATATTCTTTTTTGAAACTATACTAAAACTCAACAAGTGTTAATTTCTTAAAGGTTAGTTGCAATGTGATAGAAAACCATATTAATAAATATACACCATTCATATTCGTATTAATGAATACACACTGTCATACTGATCTACCTTACACTGTCATCGGAAAAATAGTGATTCATGGAGTTATACAGATCCTCCAAATGTTAACACAATTTAAAAAATCACATTCATTATATCACACCACCAATCACATCAGAAAAATATCTAAGTACTGCGAAGGTATTATGGTGGCAGATACATTATCAAATTTTATAACTGGAAACTAATACTGTCAGTTGTTTTCCTTAAAGTGACAAGTTCACTTTGTTCATTTTTGAGAAAATATCTGCCAACTACCCAGATCTGAATAAACTTTGTCTAATTGCCTGTTGATTGTTCTTTCAAGTAAAAAGTGTTCAATGAAAAAATTAACTAGAGCTTGCAACTCAATCACACAAATATTTTACCTCAAAACAACCACTGTCCTTCGTATACTGAACTGCTTGACGTACTTTGTGAAAGAATATTTAAAATACATTAAATAGTCAAGATTTAATAAAGTTAATCACTTTTATTGCTTTATGAAGGACATTCTTACATGAAATGGCTTTTGGGGGGGATATGAGAGAAAGGAGATAAAAAATACAATAACTAGTAGTACAGTTTGGTATCACCATTGGCTTTGTACCATGAATACAAATTGCAAACAGTGAAAAAGGCAACTAACATCTTAGAATTATTATGAAAATAGTTGTAAACTATTTTGTGAATGCCCTGAAAGTGTCCTGAGGATCTCTAAAGTCCAGGGATTGCACTTTGAGAACAATTTTTACAAGCAAAAGAAAGCTACTTTTGAAGACTTTTAAGTAACAGCTCATATAAGACTTCCACAATTCAAGACTCGGTGTGGCATCATTTTATAGAGTGATAATCCTGAGAGTTGAATATCAATGGTCTGAAGGCATAATGAGGATTAAGACCTGAAGGAATGCAAGTGCAATGAAAAAAAAGCTTGGGGACTGGAAGAAGAGAGGTGGGGATAGAATATACCAAGTGAAGAGCAGATGAGGGAATTGGAAGAAGCTAAGGTGTTGTTTCTAGGCTTCTTTACTGAAGAAGAGGATGATGCCACTCACTGAGTTTAAGAATTGGGGAAGGAAGAACAACAACTGGAGTAGGAAAAGAAAGAAATTAGGACAGTTAGTGCTGTATGCTGAAGTTCAAACTGAGAGATCAAATATGTAGGTGGTCTGTGGAAGAGTCCATTTTGATGGCTTTTATTTCGAGTTTGTGTAAGAATAATATCCAAGTGTAACAGGTCTGGAAGACAGGGTGGAGAAAGCATAAAAGCAGAGAAGGTCTAGGCTGGAGAGTATCTGTTCACTCACAGCCCCATTGATATCCAGATGTTTTTAGTTTTTAGAGAAAAGGAATGTAGGAAGATGATGAAGAAGCCATTTTAATGAAGAGCTCCATAATACAAAGGGGCACTATATTGATTAGGGAAACATCAGCTAGTATAACAAATAAAAATTTCAAATGTTTACTACAACGAAGTTTAGTTCTTGTTTAAATACCAACATGAATGTTCCTGGTTGGCAGATGGCCTTTTACTCAGTGATTCAGGGAATCATGCTCTTTGCCATTACCCCAAGGCCCTCAAAGTCTTTCGCATCCAGCTGACATGAGAAGATAGAATGGAGAAAGCACCACAGTTTCTTAACTATCTTGGCAAACACTAGTCATATAGTAAGAAATCTCATCCTTGGGTAGGCAGTTGCTTCCTAGCAACAAATACATACTATGGGAGGGAACAAATGAATAGTTGGTATATAGTTAGCCATCTCTTCACACAGGTACACATAGCAGGTTCACAAGTGATAGAATATAACATTAGTGGGGAGATATGAGAACTTTCTCCATTTCTACATGGAATGTAGCAGCAATCTTGGCATCACAAGGGCTCTAGTACTTTCTGGCATTTCCTCTTTGCAGCAGCAGAGATAATGGATGCTTGATTAGAGATGGTTACCCTGTGGACAAACAGGTAACCAAGCAGATGCTTGAGGGCAGAGGAGATTTTACTTTTTCTTTTTTTTAAACCCATATGAGATATTTCTGAAAGATCTCCAGAAATATTAGAAAGGCTTTTAATGGAGAATAAAGTCCTATATGAACATCTTCGGTGAAGATCAAATGAATAATCAGACTATTAGTGGAACTCTCGATTCCATATACATTCACAAGGTTAGTGGCAGGGACACTCAGATTGTCAGTTTAAGACACAGTGAGTTTAAGGTGCTCATAGAACATCCAGGTAGTATGTGTAGGTTGCCAACGATATACATCTAAGGAGAAAGTTGTGAACTGAAGATAGAAATTTAGGAGTCACAACACAAAGGCATTAGCTGATATCAAAGGAGTGAATGAAATCGTGAAGGTAGAGTACAGAGTTAAAAATAAAAAGCATCAAAACAGAATTTTGAGACAATCAGCGTCTGGTCTAAAGATCTCTATTACCAACACCACCTATAACATATCTGCAATACAACCAAAAACAATCATGTGTGCTTATGTACTAATGAATATTTTAAGTGTTTCTTTTACCATGTTGTCCACTTTAAAATATCCAAATTTAGTATATTTCAGCCAATAAACAGTTCTAAGATATATATGCTTGCTTCACGGCCTACTGACATGCTTTTAGAATGTTTTTGAAGGTTTGATGAGTTTTGTAACTCACAAAGCACATAGCTGGGTTTTACTCCTATAAAATGTATTTAACTAAAGTAAATCTCTGCTGGTATTTTTTTCCAAAGCAAAAGTAAAGATATGATAAGGTGGGGCCGGCCCGGTGGCTCACTCGGGAGAGTGTGGCGCTGGTAGCACCGAGGCCATGGGTTTGGATCCTATATAGGGATGGCCAGTGCGCTCACTGACTGAGAGTGGTGCACACCGTGTGGAGGGTTGTGATCCCCTTACCGGTCAGAAAAAAAAAAAAAAAGATATAAGGTGGAAGGTGTGAAGAAGGCAGAAAGTAAATTACTCAGGGAAGACACTTAAAAACTGTTCTTAAAGTGCAAACACCAGCAGAAAAATATAATAGGAAGGGCTCAATTATATGTAAATTTTTAATCCAGCTAAAACATCAATTTTGATATGAAACTGGCATGAAGATTCAGAGATCCCCTCAATTCTTAGCAGAAGTCCAAACTGCCATTAAAATAGATGAAATAAAGGATTGAAATAAATGCCATACCTAAGAAGATTTAAAGCTTTTTCAAAATCAAGAAAGAAATGTTAGTACTGTCTACAAAGATGAATTATTTTCACACTTCAACAACTGCACCTGGTGCTCCATTCACTAGTAAGTAAAAAGAATAAGTAGTAACTAGGACTCAACTCCAGCTGGGATTGAAGATCATTAACTAAAACCTAATGCAGCAGCTGTTTAAAAATTAGAGTTAGCAAAGCTGAAAACTTGCTATTATTTCTCTGGAGTTTGATATGCATCTATTCTAGCTCAATTTGAGCATGCATCAGAATCACTTGGATCATTGTTAAAATACAGATTCTGACTTCTCACCCGAGAAGAATTTGCATATCAAGTTCCCAGGTGATGCTGATAAGATGGTCCTGAAACATTTTGAGAATAAATGTTCTAGAGGGCATTTCTGTTGGTCTAAGACAACAGATGCAGAATATTCTCTTTACCGTGTAACTAATTCATTGGTACCCCATTAATTTGAAATTGGTGATGATTTTCTCTTTCTTTTCTTCTCTTTCTATTTTTTAGTGGCTGGCCAATACAGGGATCAAACCCTGGACATTGGTGTTATGAGCACCATACTCTAACCAACTGAGCTAACTGACCAGCCCGGAATGTGTGATAATTTAAGATATAACTTAGATCTGTAAAAAACAAGGCTACTTAACTTAATGACCTAAACAAGTTGTGGGGTATTCTGGTTATGACATCCATTACCTTTAACTTATGGCACTGATTTGGCTGGGCTAGGTGAATGTCCCATGTCCCTCACTGCTCCCTCCCAGCAATGAAGTCTCTTAAGGCTAGGTAGTTCCTCCTTAAAGGATGCTGTAACCATTATTATGAAGAGTACAAGCGAAACGTTTAAATTCTTCTTGAAAATAAACTGTTATACAACCCTCTGAAGTGCAACATTTATTAATTCTGAATGACCTTCATTATCCCCCACTCTTTTAGCTTCAAAAATCATAATTTCTGAGTACAACCAATAATTCAAAAACCATGTTAAAGATATCCATTTTGCAACATTCTCCTATATGGGAGAACAGTTTCATGATTAGACTACAGTTTCCAGTCCTAGCTTATTAAAATATTTAAAAACTGAGGTTCAAGAATCTGTACATTACCCATTGTAAGGCTGAAAAAGTGAGTTTAAAAAATTTTTTTATAGCTCTATGTTTTCTAAGAAGCTGTGTTACACTACAGCTTTTTACCTGGATTCGTGTTTTTAATGGATCTTTTAAAAATTAGTTATGGGTTTTAACATTCTACAGATGTTCATTTTTAAACATCAGTTTCCAAAAATTATCTTCCTTTGCATTTTATCTTGTGTACCAAAAAGCAGCCATTGTCCAGCATCCTGTTAACTACAATTCTATACCAGCTGACACTTCTACATGCCCACAGTACATAACAATTGATATTCTCAATAATTACCTGAGATACAGAAAAATTCTGGGCAGGCAGTCATATCAGTCAATAAAAATGAACAATTGATCATTTGGGTCTTAATTGTGTTTTATTGTATTTTAATGCTGTGAAACACTGAAATCTAAGTATCATATGGATAAAATTCTCAATTAAAAAAAAAAAAAAGAACATTCTTTTACCTTGCAGACAGCTAAACATTTACCATACAATACTATTAATAATCATTTAAATATCTACTTTAAGTTATTATAAAATGATCTGCATGTATCTCATATTAGCTTTCAAATCCATTAATATTTTTGGCTTATTTTCCTATGCCAAAAATAAAACTATAATCGTTATGAAAAGGTATGGGTTGATGTAACTAATGTGGATGAAGCAAAATTACAACTACTCTACACTGCTGATTCTGTAATCTCATTAATCTACTCGAATTGAGCAACATAAATTTAAGTACAGTCATTCATCACTTAACAATAGGGATACATTCTGAGAAATGCATCATTAGGTATGTTCATCACTGTTTGAACCTCATACAGTGTACTTACACAAACTTAGATGGTATAGCCTACTACACACCTAGGCTTTATGGTATAGCCTATTTCTCCTACACTACAAACCCATACAGCATATTACTCTACTGAATACTGTAGGTAGTTGTAACATAATGGCAAGCTCTGTGTACCTAAACATAGAAAAGGTACTACTATACTTTTAAACACAGTATAAAAGATAAAAAATGGTACACCTGTATAGGGCACTTACCATGAATGCAGCTTGCAGGACTGAAAGTTGTTCTGCGTAAGTCAGTGAGTGAGTGAATGGTGAGTGAATGTGAAAGCCTAGGACATTATTGTACACTATTGTAGACTTTATAAACACTGTACACTTAGGATACACTGAATTTATAAAAATAACAATAAAGTAATTGTGTTTTGACATTACAACAGCTAAGATATCACTAGGCTATAGGAATTTTTCACCTCCATTATAATCTTACTGGACCACTGTTGTATGTGTGGTCTGTCACTGACAGAATAAAGTCCTGTGTCATTATTTGGCACAGGACTATAAACTCTAATCATGGAAACTGAAAAATTACGTAGAATTAATGTGACTTTGGGGGAGGGAGGAGCACAAGTTTTTAAAAAGCTTTCTTTTCTCTAATAGAAAGATAATGACCATTACCCAGCATATAGCAGGACACTCATACTCATACTTGCTTAATGAAAGCAACACAGCATTACTAAATTAAACCACATAGGAGACAGAGTTCTTTACTGAGCAATCCAAGAAAGGACAGTGTTAAAAAGAAATGAAGGTATGATGCGATTTGCTCCCTACTAACCTAGCAATGTTACACATACCACCATCAAAGCTAAAGCTCCATGCATGTCAAGGCTGTTTCCTATAGGTATAACATTCGAGGTTTGGCACTTCTAATCCTCAGGGCTTTTTCCTCCAAAGGTGCCAAGACTGCATGGGAGAAAGATAAAGGGGCAGAGAAGTCAGAGATTAAAATGGTTAGATAACGGGCAGGATCATGATTTCCAAGTCTAGAGGAATCTAAGAATCATACGGAAAGTTATACAGGGATACTTCAAAAAGTTCGTGGAAAAATAGAAGTAAAAGGCAATATGAATCTTTCCACAAACTTTTTGAAGTACCCTCATCTTATCTGAAAATAGATTCCAGAGTATAACAATTCTAAGGCTGTGTAGGTACTAGGAATCTGTATTTCTAAAAAGGACCCAAAGTAATGTAAGAGTGAGTGACCTAAAACGTGCACAAAATAGGAGCCATTACAAGGCATATTAGAGCACTAGAAACTGGTTAATACATTTTTATTTACTCTGGTTTGTGACCCTGTGGGTTCACACTTTCATAGCTAACATATTATGGAAGAATTCTCAGTAACATAATTTCTCATCTTTGGAGGCCATTTTATTTCTAATCTGGTTGCAGTTTATTTCTAAATATTGGCTTTTCTTTCTTTCTTTCTTTTTTTTTTTGGGGGGGGGTGTCCTAAGATAACCTGGAAATAAGTCTAAATGAAACAAAGTAATTAAAAAAATTTTTTTAGAATGTTACTTGATGTGATTCATAAAATTATTCAAATTCTTAAATCTCTATTTGTAATTACTAAGATTGATATTCTTACATTAAAAGTAAATGATCTACATGTCCCAATGAAGAGGCAGAGATTGTCAAACTGGATAAAAAAGCATGATTCATCTATATACTACCTACAAGAAAATCACTTTGAATAAAAGGAACAAATGAGTTAAAAAGAAAAGGATGGAAAAAGACATGACATGTTAACACAAACCAAAAGAAAGGTGGAGTGGTCATATCAATAAAATGGATTTCAGAGCAAAGAATATTGACAGGGATAAAAAGAGTTATTTTATAATGATAAAGCAGTCAATTTATCAAAAGGACATAATCCTAAACATTTGTGTACCTTATAAGAGAATCTCAAAGCACAAAATTTAAAACTCTCAGGAAAAATAAACAAATTCACAAGTATAAACAGAGATTTCACCATCATTCCCTCAATAATTGATAAAAGACAGAAAATCAATAAAGATATAGAAAACTTGAATACTACCAAATAATTGGTCAGTAGGGATTTACAGAGCACTCCAACTAGAATACAGATACATATTTTTTTCAAGGTCATGGAACATTTAACAAGATAGACTGTATTTTGAGTCATAAAATAAGGCTCAATAAATTCAAAAGGATTCTAATCATACAAAGTAGGTTCTCTGTACTACAACAGAATTAAATTAAAAATCAATAACACAAAAGACATTTAAAATGTCTGAAAATATTTGGACTAAATAATATGCTTCAAGTAACCCACAGGACAAAGAGAAAGCAAAAAGAAAATTAGAAAAGTATTTGGAACCTAATAGAGCTAAAACATATCAAAATTGTGAGATGTAACTAAAGCAATACTTAGTACCAATGACCTATATGTCACCCTAAGAAACTAGAAAAGGTGAGCAAATAAAAGCAGAAATCAATGAAATAGAAAATAGAAAAACAATACAGAGGCTGGCCCGTGGCTCACTCGGTAGAGTGAGGTGCTGATAACACCAAGGCCACGGGTTCGGATCCTATATAGGGATGGCCGGTTTGCTCACTGGCTGAGCGTGGTGCTGACAACACCAAGCCAAGGGTTGAGATCCCCTTACCGGTCATCTTTAAAAAAAAAAAAAAAAAAAAAAACTAAAAAAAATTAAAAAAATAAAAAAAAATAAAGAAAAACAATACAGAAAATTCAATAAAACCAAAGTTGATTCTTTGTGCCAAGAGAAAGAAAATCAGTAAAACTAATCTAATAAGAAAAAAAAAAAAGAAAAAGAAAAAAGAGAAAACACAAATTATCAATATCAGAAACAGGAAAAGAGAGAGCATGACAGATAAGGGAATATTATAAACAACTCTATGCCAATAAATGATAATTTAGGTGAAATGTCCAAATTCCCTGAAAAGCAAAACTTAACAAAATTCTTTAGGAATAGATAGTTAAACTGAGTATCTTTTTCATCTATTAAAAAATTAAATTTATATTGGGGGGGATTAAATTTATAGATAACCTTCCCACAAAAATCCAAAAACAAACAAAACCCTCCCATAGATAAAACAATAGGCCCAGATGGCTTTACTAAAAAATTTTACCAAACACTTAAGAAAAATACACAATTCAACACAAACTCATGCAGAAAACTGAAGAGGACAAAACACTTTCCAAATGATTCTCTGAAAACAGCATTACTCTGATACCAAAATGAGACAGACACTACAAGAAAACTAGAGACCAAATCCCTTATGAAGAAAGAGGCAAAAACTAACAAAATTTAGTGAAGTGAATACAACAACATAAGATGATAATCACCATTCCCATGTAGTTTATCCCAGGAATACAAAGTTGATTTAACATTCAATTCAATTTACCATATTAACAAACTAAAAAATAAAAACTATATGATCATTTTAATGCATGCAAATAAACAAAATCCAACATCCATTCACAATAAAAATCTCAGCAAACAAGGAATAGAAAACAACTTCAAACTGATAAAAGAATATCTCTGAAAAATTTATAGCTAACATCACACTTTATTGCAAGACTGGAACTTTCACCCTAAGAACTGTTAATGAGGCAAGGATGTCCATCCACCCTGACCACTTCCATGCAAAACTGTCTTGGAGGCTCTAGCCCATGCAATAAGGCAAGAAAAAGAAAGAAAGGCACACAGATTAAAGAGCAAGAAGTAAAACTGTCTCTTGTCGCAGACAGCATGATTGTCAATATAAAAATTCCCAAGCATTCTACAAAAATCCCACAATAAGTGAGTTTAGCAAAGTTGCAGGCTACAAAAATCAATATATAAAAATCAATTGTATTTTTATATACAAATAACAAATAATCTGAAACTAACATTTTAAAAAATTCCTTGTAAAATAGCATTAAAAATATGGATAAGTATGCAATAAGATATGCAAGACCATATAGTAAAAATTATAAAACATTGTTGAGAAAAATTAAATAAGACCTAAATAGGGAGGAAGCCATGTTCATGGTTTAAGAACTATCGTTAAGATGTCAATTCTCCCAAAATTTATGATGTCATGCAATCCCAATCAAAATCCCAGCAGGATTTTTGGTATAAATTGCAAAGAATCTAGACTACACAAAACAATTTTGAAAAAGAAGAACAAAATTCAAGGACTTACACTACCTTATCTCAAGACTTGCTATCAAGTTACAGTAACCAAGTCAATTTGGTATTAACACAAAGACAGACATCCAGATCAATGGAACAGAATACTGGTCCAGAAATACAACTACACATACCTATATGATCAACTGATTTTAGACAAAGTTGGTAAGACAACTGAATGAGGGATATGATCATCTTCTCAACATAGTATATGAACAACTGGATAGCCATATTTTTTCAAAAAGAGGAATCTTCATTCTTACTGCACACCATATACAAAAATGAATTTAAAATGAATCACAGATTTAATGTAAGAGAGAAAATTATAAATCTTCTAGAAGAAACAATCCTAGTAACCTTGGGTTTGGCAAGATCTCCTAAGTATGACACAATGAGCAAGAACTACAAAAGCAAACATCAACATATTGGACTTCAGCAAAATTAAAAAACACAAAAGTGAAAAGGAAATCCATGGACTGGGAAAAAAATAATTTGCAAAATATATGGCCAACAAAAAATACGTATCTTACTCCTTAATAATAAGGAAACAGTCAACCCAATTTTTTAAAACTGGCAAAAGATTTGGATACTTGTCCCCCCAAAATGATACGTAAATAAGAATGTGAAAGATGTTCAACATAGCAAGTCATTAGGGAAAAGAAAATTAAAACTACAATGAGATACAACACACACACACTTACTTAGAATGACTAAAATTAAAGACTGACCATACCAAGTCTTGTCAAGAATGTGGAGTTAACTGGAAATCTCATGCACTGATGGTGGGAATATAAACTGGAACAACCACTTTGTAAAACAGTCTAACAGTTCATTAAAAAGTTAAACATACATCCAACCATACAATCCAGGCATTTGACTCCTAGGTGTTTACCCAAGAGAAGTGAAAGAATATGTCCACACAAAGTCTTGTGCCCAGATGTTCACTGCACTTTTATTTTTAATAGCCCCAAACAGGAAACAACCCACATGTCCATCAATAAGGAAATGACTAAACAAATGGTGGTATATCCATACAATGGATTATTGTTCAATGATAAAAAGGAAAGAACTATTGATAGATACACCTTGAATGAATCTCAAAATTATTATACTGGGTTAAAACCAGATCCTGCCTCCCCAAAAAAGAGTACACAGTAGTATATGATAATGAACAACTAACTTGCTAGTTTCATAAAGTTCACATTTTAGTTCACTTTGTTCCAAAACTAGTTTATGGCAGTATTTTACCTATTATTCTAATTGCAAAAAATCAATGAGTACAAAAAAGTAAGAGAGCTGTTACATAAAAATAAAATGGAATACTCTGGAAAGACCTAGTAAATTCTACTCTTGAATCAGATATTGACAAGGCAATTAGAAAAGACTTGAAGGAAAAATCTGGAGATCTAGATTGTTCTGCATAGTTCTTAAAAATGTTGGTTACATTTTAAAGAAGCTCAAAGTGGAAAATACAGAGTAAATAGTATAGGTTTGTTTTATAAAACAAAGATAATGTGTAACTCCCATAAACAGACCCTTACTCACAGAAAAACATTCTTTTATATTTCGGATATGGGCATGAATGAATGCATACTTACATATTTTGACTCAAAATATTTAAGGTACAATTCCCATGTGCATCAATTAATAAAACAGGAGCTTAATCCCAATAAATAAGAAATGTTACTAGGGTCTTTTGAGCTCACTTTTTGCCCAACTGTAAAAGCAAATACGCTCCTGAAAAAAATGGATTTAGAAAACAAGACAGACAGAAAATCAATATATAATCTCACCATCCAAATAAAATCACTGTATACACTTGTATTTGAGAACATTTCTTTTACTAAACACCAACTGATAACATATAAACATATTTATTTCTTGCCTTTCCCCCTTAACTTACAAACATGCTAGCTCTCCCATATTATCGAAAACATTATTTTAAATAGATGCACCCAGCACAGGCTTTTAGAATTACAGAATCTACGCATACACACATTGATGTCTACCTATAATGAGGTACAAAGAGAGTTATTTATTTCTCACTCTTCTTGAGTTGATAAGTAAGATTTAAAGATAACAAGGGTTAAGGAAGAGCTAAAAATTGGATTCCTGATTAAGACACCACAGGCAACAAATAACTACTACTTTTTAAATTTTATTTTTAAAAGGCCTCACTCCCACCACAAAGGCAGCCTGCTACCACAGCAGCAGCCACAGCAGCCACTGCTGCTTTGAAAGCAGATCACGGACCACTCAAAGGCACCAACACAAGGAGGGTCACTCCCAGAATCCAGAGAAGGAGAGTAATAAAAGCAACTGCTCAACCAGATGACCAGACATACATGGAAAAACAAACAAACAAACAAAAAAACTAGAAATACAAAAAAAAAAAAAAAGAAAGAAAGAAAGAAAATATGAGTCCACCAAAGGAATATAATAATTCTCAAGTACCAAACCCCATAGAATAGGAAACCCTTGAAATGACTGAAAAGGAATTCTGATTTAAAATCTTAAGGAAATTCAATGAGACACAGGAAGACACAGTTAAATGACACAATGAACTGAACAAAACTATACAGGATATGAAGGAGGAAATTTACAAAGAGATTAATACTTTAAAAAAGGATATAGCAGAACTCATGGAACTAAAGGAGTCATTCAACAAAATAAAAAACACAAGTGAGAGCTTAAGCATCAGACTAAAGCAAGCAGGAGGAAGAATTTCTGATCTTGAAGATGGTCTCTTTAAAATAATCCAGGCAGACAAAAAAAATTTTCTTAAATGAAGAAAATCTAAGAGAGAGCAGACAACCTCAAGTGTACAAACACCTGAATCATGGGTGTTCCTCAGGGGGAAGAGAAAGAAAAAGGCATTAGGAACATATTCAATGGAATAAATGCAGAAAACTTCCCAGGTATAGGGAGACACACAGACCTTCAGATTCAAGATGCTCAGAGATCCTTAAACGGATTCAATCCAAAAAGGTCCTCTTTAAGACACACTATACTCAAACTGACAAAACTCAAAGACAAAGAGAGAATCCTTAAAACAGCAAGAGAAAAGTGTCAAGTCAGCTATAAAGGAGTCTCCATCAGACTAACAGCAGACCTTTCAACAGAAACTCTACAGGAGAGAGAATGGGATGATATATTCAAAATACTAAAAGAAAAAAACTGCCAGCTAAGAATACCATAACCAGCAAGGCTATCCTTCAGAAATGAGGAGAAATAGTGTATTTCTCAGACAAACGAAGACATGGGAGTTCACCACCACACAACCAGCCCTACAAGAAATCCTCAATGGAGTCCTGCATCTGAAATCCAAAAAACTGTAATCACAACCATTAATACACAAGAACAAAACCCACTGGTAGAACAAAAATGCAAACGAGAAAGAAACTGTATCTTACCACTTCAAAAAACCAACGAACACCAAAGATAAACAATAAAAGGGAAAGAAAGACACTTAAAACATCCCAATGAAAATTGATAAAATGCCAGGAATAAGACAATACCTTTCAGTAACAACCTTAAATGTAAATGGATTAAATTCCCCACTCAAAAGACACAGACTGGCTGATTGGATTAAAAAGATAGACCCAACTATATGCTGTCTACAAAAGACTCACCTCACCTGGAAATACACACACAGATGAAGAGTGAAGGGACGGAAAAAAATACACCATGAATGGAAGCCAAAATTGAGCAGGAATAGCTATTCTTGTACCAGATAAAATAGACTTTAAATCAAAAACTATGAAAAGAGACAAAGAAGGCCACGATATAATGATAAAGGCATATACCCAGCAAGAAAACAACAATCACAAATATATATGCACCCAACATTGGAGCACCCAGATATATAAAGCAAACACTACTAGACCTAAGGAAAGAGACAAACTTAAATATGATAATAGTTGGGGACCTGAACACCCTTCTCTCGACAGTGGACAGACCATCTAGGCAACAATTTAACAGAGAAACATAGGATTTAAACCACACTTCAGATCAACTGGACTTGGCGGATGGAAACAGAACATTTCAACCAACGACCACAGAATATACATTCTTCTCATCAGCACATGGAACATTCTCCAGGATACACCACATTAGGTCACAAATCAAGCCTCAACACAATTTCAAAAATTGAAATCTTTTCAAGTATCTTCTCAGACCATCCTGGATTAAAACTGGAAATCAATAACAAGTGAAACTCCGGAAACTGTATGAACACATGGAAATTAAAAAACATGCTCCTGAACAACCTATGGGTCCAAGAGAAAAGTAAACAGAAATAAAAAAAATTCTCAAAATTAATGAAAATACAGAGACATCATACCAAAATCTGCAGGAAGCTGCAAAAGCAGATCTAAGAGGGAAGTTTATTGCAATAAACACTTACATCAAAAGAACAAGATTTCAAATAAACAACCTAACGCTACACCTCACAGAACTACAAATACAAGAACAATTCAATCCCCAAATTAGTAGACAAAAAGAAATAACTAAGATCAGAGTAGAACTAAATAAAATAGAAACACCCTCCCCCAAAGTAGAAAAGATCAATGAAACAAAAAGCTGGGTTTTTTTGAGAAGATAAAATAGACAAACCATTTGCTAGGCTTACTAAAAAAAGAAGAGAGATGACCCAAATAACAAAAATTAGAAATAAAAAGGAGACATTACAACTGATGCTACAGAAATACAAAAACTCATTACAGACACTGTATGCCAACAAATTTGAAAACATGGAAGAAATGGATATATTTCTGGACACATGCAAATGACCAAGACTGAACCAAGAAGAAATAGAAAACCTGAACAGACAACAACAAGCAAGAAGATTGAAGCAGTAGTCAGCAGTCTCATAACAAAGAAAAGCCCAGGACCGAATGGCTTTACTGCTGAATTCTATGAAACCTTTAAAGAAGAATACCAATTCAAACTATTCCAAAAAATTAAAAAAGAGGCCATTTTCCCAAATTAATTCCATGGGGCCATCATCACCCTGATAACAAACCAGACAAAGTACAACAACAAAAAAGAAAACTATAGGCCAATATCTTTGATGAAAATAGACACAAAAATCCTCAACAAAATACTAGCAAATATAATACAGCAACACATCAAAAAAATTATAAACCAGGATCAAGCAGGATTCATCCCAGTGATGAAAGGATCATTTGACATGTGCAAGTCCATAAATGTGATACACCACATCAACAAAATCAAGGACAAAAACCATATGATTATCTCAATAGATGCAGAAAAAGCATTTGACAAAATTCAACATCCCTTCATGATAAAGACTCTCTGTAAATTAGGCATGGAAGGAAAAGAATCTCAACATAACAAAAGCCATATATGGTAAACCCACTGCCAATGTTATCCTGAATGGGGAAATCTTGAAACCTTTCCCCTAAGAATGATAGTAAAACAAGGATGCTCACTCTCACCACTCCTATTTAACTCCTATTTAGGTACTGGAAGTACTAGATGGAGCAATCAGGCAAGAGAAAGAAATAAAAGTCATCCAAATCAGAAAAAATGAAGTCAAATTGTCCCTGTTTGTGGATGACATGATCCTATATACAGAAAAGCCTAAAGACTCTATTTAAAAAAAAACTCTTAGAATTGTTAAATTATTTCAGTAAAGTTGCAGGATACAAAATCAACATCCAAAAATCAGTGGTATTTTTATATGCCAATAAACTACCAGAAAATGAAATCAAGAAAGCAAGCCCATTTTACAATAGCCACAAAAAATATAAAATACTTAAAAATAAGTTTAACCAAAGAGGGGGAAAATCTCTCCAATGAGAACTACTAACCACTGTTGAAATAAATTAAAGAGGACACAAGAAGATGAAAACATATCCCACATTCTTGGATTGGAAGAATTAAAATAGTGAAAATGTCTATTCTACCCAAAGTAATCTACATATTCAATGAAATCAACATCAAAATACCAATGACATTCTTCACAGACATAGGAAAAAAACAATTCTAACATTCATATGGAATAACAAATGACCCCCAAGAAGCCAAAGCAATCCTGAGCAAAAAAATAAAGCCAGAGGCATAACACTGCCTGACTTCAAATTATACTACAAAGCTACAGTAACCAAAACAGCATGGTACCGGAATAAAAACAGATGCTTAGACCAATGGAACAGAATAGAAAACCCAAAAATCAACTGACATACTTACAGCCAACTGATCTTTGACAAAGGCACCAAGAACATACATTGGGAAAAAGACTGTCTCTTCAATAAGTGGTACTGGGAAAACTGGATATCCATATGTAGGAGAATGAAACTAGACCTGAACCTTTGCCCTATACCAAAATTAACTCAAAATGGATTAAAGACTTAAATATAAGACCTGAAAACATAAAACTCTTAAAAGAAACATATGGGAAACCCTTCAGGAAGTAGGACTGGACAAAGTCTTTATGAACATGACCCCCAAAGCATAGGAAACAAAAGGAAAAATAAACAAATGGGATTATATCAAACCAAAAATCTTCTGTAGAGCAAAAGAAAAAATTAAAAGAACAAAATGACAACCTTCCAAATGGGATAAGATATATGCAAAATATGAATCCAACAGAGGATTAATGTCCAGAATATACAAGGAACTCAAACAAGTTAACAATAAAAAAACAAGTTACCCAATTAAAAAATGGACAAAGGAGCTGAATAGGCATTCCTCAAAGGAAGATATACAAATGGTCAATAGACACAAGAAAAAATGCTCAACATCAATAAGCATCAGCAAAATGCAAATCAAAACCAAACTGAGATACCATCCCATCCCAGACAGACTGGCTATTATAAAAAAGAGAGTAACAAATGCTGGCAAGAATACAGAGAAAGGAGAACCCTCCTACACTGTTGGTGGGACTGTAAATAGGTGCAGCCATTATGGAAAACAGTATGGAGTTTCCTCAAATAACTACAGATAGAACTGCCAAAGGTTCAGCAATTCCACTGCTGGGTACATACCCAACAGAATGGAAACCATGTTGAAGGGATATCTGCACTCCCATGTTTATTGCAGCTCTATTTACAATAGCCAAGAGATGGAACCAATCTAAATGTCCATCAGTGGACAACTGGATAAGAAAAATGTGGTGTATATACACAATGGAATACTATTCTGCCATTAAAAAGAATGAAATACTGCCCTTCACAGCAACATGAACCAACTTAGAGAAAATTATGTTAAGTGAAATAAGCCAGGCATAGAAACATAAATACTGTGTGTCCTACTCATAAGTGGGAGCTAAAAAAGTAAATAAATAAACAGAAAGAAAGAAAGATACAACAATCACAATAATATGTTGAACTTTCAAAAGGAGAGAACAGAACTGAGGTTATCAGAGGTTGGAAAGGGGGAGGGTAGTTAAGGGAGACACTTCTAAAGAACCACAAAAAATAATTACATTTTGTTATACTGAATATATTAATTATCCTGATTTGAGCATCACATACTGCACACAGGTATTGATATTCAACTCTATACCACACTGATATGTACAATCAACTATGTTTCAGTAAGAACAACAAAAAGGCCTGACCTAGTATTTTTCCCCTTTATTCTCATTCATTACCCCAGTTTACTCATATCAACAAGAGAAGCTTCTCAGAAAAACTAAGACGATCCACCAGAAAATTGCTGCTAACTCAAATAACTGGCAATTATCAACACACTTCCCATTTCAAAGGAGAACAGTAAAAGTGATTAGCTATGCAGAGTTTTTAAAAGGAGTTTCAAAAACATCCCTCACTTACATGTTAAGACAGAAATGCATTACTGATATTTCATGCCTGGTTCCTAGCTGCTGCCTTCCTATGTCTGTATTCTAGAGAATCAATAAAATAAAAATAATACAGATAATAGGAATGGTAATGGTATCAACTAGGAAGCTAAGAACAAGTAAAGCCGTAATGTCCAAAAATCTGGGTCTGCCTATAATTGCTGTTTATTTAATGATCTTTATTTCCTTATTTTCTGGTTACTTATAATAAAAATAATGCCACATTTCTAAATTACATGACTAAATAGTGCTAGTATTCAATGCCACAGAACTTTTCTCCTGCCCAGTGTTTTGGCCTGTTTTATACTTTATTTACCAGATTTGTTCTGAGCCAAACATTTCAATGATTCTATATAAATTTTAAAACATTTTATCTTAATTTCTCTGAGATTTAAAATATAAGGAGACTTTTCAAAAGCATTTCCCAAATTTTCTAAAAAAAAATTACTTTTATAATTCCCCCCCCAAATTATCCTCATAAAACATATTATGATAGAAATATAGTTACCCAGCTAAAATATAAAATAAGAAAGATGTCATTCCAGTTCCAAATGATCACACTCATAGCAGGGAACAGACTAAGCATGTAGAATGTAAGACAGGACTATAATAATAAACTCTTCAGTTACTTTTCACTTTTGACTACATTATAATGTAGAAAACAACAAATCTCCATCAGTTGTTTGGGATAGGAAAAAATTAAACGCACTTACCGCCTTCCTTTAAAACAAATTTAGAATAAAATTTTTTGCTGATTATTAAATCAGTTGAAGTATAAGGCGCTTTAAACAGGTTATTTGGTTTCATAAAATGGTTCAATCTAAACAACTAAATATAGAGCCACCTACAAAATAATCCTGTATTCTATAATGTTAATCCTAAAAGTTTAATAGTTCTTAAAGTTTACATAATTTCCTATATTTTACCAGAATCATTAATAGGACACACAACTAATTCTAATGAAATAAATCTAGGTTATTTTCCCTTCCCATCAGCCCCTCCCAATAAAATACCTAATTTACTACTGAGATCCTATCTTTCTAATATTGCTTTTCAGTTTGTAGTATAATTTGAATAAGAAGGCACAGTTAATGTAACTGTTTTTTATATAGAAAGAGGTGTTATAAGTGTCTCCTTACAAAGATGTCTGTTATTCCTACAGCAAAATTTAATCTTGAAGCGGGGGGGGGGGGGGGAGATAATAATGTGACTCCTCTTCACCTTCATCTGAAATGGTCACCATGAATACAGCTGGGTCTTAGATATGCTTTTAGAAAGCATGCGGTCATTTAACTTTTACATGTGGCACAAAGCTTTTAAACAAAAAGGAAAGGAAACTCTTTTATATCACATACGTAATTTTTACACAGTATTTCAGTTAATATATTCCCAGACATATAGTATTACAAAATATTGCCAATTATAATCTATCCAATGATGACTGTAGAAATACATCATTTCCAATGATAGTTATTATCTTGATACTCTGAAAAAACTAAATAACAGGCTCTCTTCATCAGGAAGTCAATTTGTCTTGAAAAAAAAGGGATTATATGTTTAGGTATGCTTGATGGGCGTTGCAAGAGACTACCTCTTCTATCTTAGCATAGCTAGGGTCTATCTAACTAAAAATATCAAGAGGAGGCATGAATTAAAAAGAAATGGGTTTTTCATTTTTAATATAATGGCTCCTTTAAAAAGCATTATCATTTGGATCCCTGAACCAGCAAGCCACCACCCTGCCCCCCAAAAGCAATATAAACTAAAAATGGAATAAAGACTTAAACATAAGACCTAGAAAGACGTAGGGAGAAAGTTTCATGACATTGGTCTTGGCAAATCATTTCTTGGATATGACATCAAAAGTATGGGCAACAAATGGGTATAAAATTCAATAAGACAGAAGGATAAGTTCTGATGTTCTATTGCACAGCAAGGTGACTATGTTTAACAGTTAAGTTTTGCATACTACACAATAGCTAAAAGAGAGGCTTTTGAATGTTTTCACAACAAAGATGCACGAGATGACTGATACCTTAACTACCTAACCCCGATTATTATACATGTCTGTGTATCAAAACATCAGATTGTACCCCATTCATATGTATAATTACATGTCAATTAACATTTTTTTAAAAAGTACAGGCAACAAAGCAATAATAGACAAGCATGACAATGTCAAACTAAAAAGATTCTGCACAGCAAAGGAAACAAGTGAAAAGGCAACCTACAGGATGGGAAAATACATGCATTTGCAAACCACATATCTGATAAGGGGTTAATATGTGTAATATATAAGGAACTCCTATAATTCAGTAGCAAAAAAACAAGTAACCCAATTTAAAAACAGGCAAAGGACTTGAATAGACACTTCTCCAAAGAAGACATTCAAAGGGCCAATGGATATGGGAAAAGATGCTAGACATCACTAATCATCAGGGAAATGCAAATCAAGACCACAATGAGGTATCACCTCACACTTGTTAAGATGACCATTTTCAAAAAACAAAAGATAACAAGTATTGTTAAGAATGTGGAAAAATTAGTACCATCCTCCATAATACATAACCACTATTAGTTATCCATTCAGAGATCATTTTATGCATACATAGGCTGAAACAAATACTTACCTCTTTTTTACACAAATATTAAGATAACATATACTTTCCTTCTTCTTGATTTTTTTTTTTAAAATATCTTAAAGATCTTTCCATGTGAAAACATAAAAACCTTTCTTGTTCTTTTTCTTTTCTTTTATTCTCTTTGGTAGCTGGCTGGTATGGGGATCTGAACCCTTGACATTTAGTGTTATAACACAACATTCTATCCAACTGAGTTAACAGGTCAACTCTTTGTTCCTTTTTAAAGCAGCGCAGTATGTACTATATTTTATCTAATCAATCCCTTACTGATGGATATTTAGCTGGTTTCTATTCTTTGGCCATAACAAAAATATCCTGGTAAAAGCTAGCACAGACCTCAAGGTACAGCATTTTTCAGATCCTTAAGAACAATAGTAAGAATGCTAAAGGCTCTAGGTAGAGAAATTCTATTTTTCAACAGGTTTGGCTGACAGAAACCTTCAATAAATTATCTCTCTTATCTACAGAATGGAGGGTTGGGCTGGATTATCTCTATCTTCTCTTCTAACTACTCTCCGCTGGACTTTCTAGAACACCTTCTGTGCAACATTCTTGGCTTTAGGTTTTATAATATTCAATTAAATTCCATTTGACATTTAATTTTGAAAATCTTTTCATAACAGTACCCTAAATATAGATGTTAGAATAATATATGACAGCTTAATTACTTAATGTTTATTTAATTTCTAGGAGCACCCCCAAACTCAAAATAAAATGTATGGACACAGTTAAGTATGTCACGTACTTAATGTAATTATTTCAGTGGTAGTGATGGAGTTTGCTCATCTGTGCATACGTCCATTTATTTCACTACTTTCCTTAGTATTTAAAGACATTATGAGATAAACGCTGAGTGTTAAGAGCACAGCATATTATCAGAGAACAAACCAAACCCACCTTGATCAAACAAATGATTATAACCTAATTAAATAAAATTTTTAAGTTTTTCAAACTGTGATATTAAGTGGGAGTATATTTAAGACTATAGCCATTTATGACTAAAACACCACTGGTTAAATAATTGATCATTAATTCCGTAAAGCTTTTCACTGTCATTCGTCTGTCATAACAGCATCCAAAATCAAATCCTACTAGATAAATGAATGTAACAGTGACCATGAAACAAGCTCACAATAAAATGTTAAAAGAGAAAATAACTTACAAAAGTATATAACAGTAGAGTCTCAATGTTATTAAAAATACAAATTATACACATATGAACACAGTACATTGTGAGTATAAATTGGTACAACTTCTCTGAGGGCAGTTTGGCAATATAAAGATGTGTGTTCTGTGCCAACCAATTTTATTTCTAGTTACCTACTAGAAAAACATTTGCTTGTGTGTACAAGGAAATATGAACAAGAATGCTGACAAATAAATTGCTTATAATTGCTAAGAAACTGAATACAACCTAAAAGTCCATCAGCAGGAGAATCAATAATTGAAAGGTAGTAGATATATGCTATATAGCAGTCAGAATGAACTAGATCTGGAAATATCAACATGGCTAGATATCAAAATTATTGAGTGAAAAGATACAAGCTGTAGAATACACATACTAGATAATAATCTTTGTAAATAAAAAATTAAAATATTTTTTCTTTGGTTACATAAATGTAAGTAAAAATATTTATCCCCAAATACTAGAAAAATACACATTCAATTTATAATAAGTGACTTTTTAAAGAGAGATACAGAATCAGAATTGGAGATGGTGAACATAATTAAAGCCATATATGACAAACCCACTGCCAATATCATCCTGAATGGGGAAAAGCTGAAAGCTTTTCCTTTAAGAACAGGCACTAGACAAGGATGCCCACTCTCACCACTCCTATCCAACATAGTGTTGGAAGTACTAGCCAGAGCAATCAGAGAAGAGAAGGAAATAAAGGGCATCCAGATTGGAAAAGATGAAGTCAAACTGTCCCTGTTTGCAGATGACATGATCCTATATATCGAACAGCCTAAAACCTCTACAAAAAAACTGTTGGAATTGATAAATGATTTCAGCACAGTAGCAGGATACAAAATCAACACACAAAAATCAGTAGCATTTATTTTCTCCAATAGTGAACATGCAGAAGGAGAAATCAAGAAAGCCTGCCCATTTACAATAGCCACCAAAAAAATAAAATACTTAGGAATTGAGTTAACCAAGGAGGTGAAAAATCTCTATAATGAGAACTACAAACCACTGCTGAGAGAAATTAGAGAGGATACAAGAAGATGGAAAGATATTCCATGCTCTTGGATTGGAAGAATCAACATAGTGAAAATGTCCATACTACCCAAAGTGATATACAAATTCAATGCAATCCCCATCAAAATTCCAAAGACATTTTTCTCAGAAATGGAAAAAACTATTCAGACATTTATATGGAACAATAAAAGACCACGAATAGCCAAAGCAATGCTCAGCAAAAAAAATAAAGCTGGAGGCATAACACTACCTGACTTTAAGCTATACTACAAAGCTATAATAACCAAAACAGTATGGTACTGGCATAAAAACAGACACACTGACCAATGGAATAGAATAGAGAATCCAGAAATCAACCCACACACTTACTGCCATCTGATCTTTGACAAAGGCACCAAGCCTATTCACTGGGGAAGGGACTGCCTCTTCAGCAAGTGGTGTTGGGATAACTGGATATCGATATGCAGGAGAATGAAACTAGATCCATACCTCTCACCGTATACTAAAATCAACTCAAAATGGATTAAGGATTTAAATATACACCCTGAGACAATAAAACTTCTTAAAGAAAACATAGGGGAAACACTTCAGGAAATAGGACTGGGCACAGACTTCATGAATACGACCCCAAAAGCACGGGCAACCAAAGGAAAAATAAACAAATGGGATTATATCAAACTAAAAAGCTTCTGCACAGCAAAAGAAACAATTAAAAGAGTTAAAAGACAACCAACAGAGTGGGAGAAAATATTTGCAAAATATACATCTGACAAAGGATTAATATCCAGAATATATAAGGAACTCAAACAACTTTACAAGAAGAAAACAAGCAACCCAATTAAAAAATGGGCAAAAGAGCTAAGTAGGCATTTCTCTAAGGAAGATATCCAAATGGCCAACAGACATATGAAAAAATGCTCAACATCACTCAGCATCCGGGAAATGCAAATCAAAACCACATTGAGATACCATCTAACCCCAGTTAGGATGGCTAAAATCCAAAAGACTATGAACGATAAATGCTGGCGAGGCTGCGGAGAAAAAGGAACTCTCATACATTGTTGGTGGGACTGCAAAATGGTGCAGCCTCTATGGAAAATGGTATGGAGGTTCCTTAAACAATTGCAAATAGATCTACCATACGACCCAGCCATCCCACTGTTGGGAATATACCCAGAGGAATGGAAATCATCAAGTCGAAGGTATACCTGTTCCCCAATGTTCATCGCAGCACTCTTTACAATAGCCAAGAGTTGGAACCAGCCCAAATGCCCATCATCAGATGAGTGGATACGGAAAATGTGGTACATCTACACGATGGAATACTACTCAGCTATAAAAACGAATGAAATACTGCCATTTGCAACAACATGGATGGACCTTGAGAGAATTATATTAAGTGAAACAAGTCAGGCAGAGAAAGAGAAATACCACATGTTCTCACTTATTGGAGGGAGCTAACATTAATATATAAATTCACACACACACACACACACACACACACACACACACAAATCGGGGGGGGGAGGGAAGAAGATATAACAACCACAATTACTTGAAGTTGATACGACAAGCAAACAGAAAGGACATTGTTGGGGGGGAGGGGGGGGAGGGAGAAGGGAGGGAGGTTTTGGTGATGGGGAGCATTAATCAGCTACAATGTATATCGACAAAATAAAATTAAAAAAAAAATAAATTAAAAAAAAAAAAAAAAAGAATTGGAGATGGTGATCAAAAGAAACTTTAGCTTCATTTGGAATGTTCTATTTTCTAAGAAATAATATATTCATACTATTTAATTTTCAAAGTATAGTTAAATAAACCAAAATATTAATATTTGATAATTCTGACAGTATAGGAGTAATTTATTTCCTTCTTTGTACTTTTCTGTATTTTTAATTTCTAAAAATTTTAAAAATATATATTGAAGGCCACTTATGTACAGATTTACTTGGCCAGAGAATTTTATTTTACATTATAATTACAACCATGCAGAATAAATATAATGAACAAAAAATTTTAATTTGTTTTTGAACAGCAAGATATGTTGAGTAATTATAATAGTTATCCAACTCATAAACCAACTCAGTAATATTCAATGGCTGTCTCACAACAAAAGAAGACATTTTTTCATTTTTGAAGCAAAACAGAACTATTACCAAGATAGTCACAATTCACAATATTATATAATTAGTTAACACTCAGGTGCCACTTTCACAACCAGAATATAAGTATATTCCAATGAGGATAAAGCAAAAGTTTGGAGTTTGTTAAACGAACAAGTTTTAAATTTTAACTTAATTTATTTGAGAGAAAAAAAAAAACTAAACAAAACAGCAAAGCAAAACAAAGCAAATGAAACAAAAACGATTCATGAATTGGGCAGTCCTCCAAACCAGAGCAGGTACAGAGAACTCAAACCAATAATATGATCTGACAGCATATATAAGAAACGAAAATGCAGTCTGGAAACAACCTAGTTGGTTATGGCTTAATTGGTTAATTGGTTACAGAGCCTCCTGCAATTAACTAAAGCTCAACTACTATAGTTAAACTCTATTAGTTTAGTCTGTTAGGCTTAATGCAGGAGCCTAGTCCAAATCAATGGCCTCCCACAAATTTTAACAAACAGAACGAATGTCAGCATCCATGATGGGATACATGAGACAGAGAAACAAATGAATCAACTTATAATATTCATTTCATTAGAACAGGGAAAAAATCCAAACACTTCATTACCAAAATAATGATCCATTTAACAAAGACTGTTGGGAAATGAAGTGTATGTACGAGTGAATGGTCCAGATAATTGGAGCGTATCCTTTTAAGCATCAAAACCTTTCAATTTGGGCCGAGCCCGTGGCGCACTCGGTAGAGTGCTGCGCTGGGAGCGCGGCGACGCTCCCGCCGCGGGTTCGGATCCTATATAGGAATGACCGGTGCACTCACTGGCTGAGTGCCGGTCACGAAAAAACAAAAAAAAAAAAAAAAAAAAAACCTTTCAATTTAACCATTTTGATAAAAATCTCTCAAAAATTACATACTCCCCTCTGTTTTAAAATACATGTATTGAACATAACCAACATTTTCCTTCAAAACTATAGACTCATTCACTCACTCATTCAGCAAACGAAAATTGTCTTCAAAGAGCTTGCAACTAGACATTTTCTAAGCTTGATATTAGTCTGATCCAGACTTACAATTAGTTTGTCAGCTGAATTTAAAAATAAAATCCTACAAAAATGGAAATATCTAAACACCTATTCACTTCATTCCAGTATTATCTTCCACTTTTTCCCTAAACAAATATTCTAGCCAGACTATTATGTCCCCACAATCTAGTCCATGTTTTTTCATCTTTGCACCTTTGCTCAGTATTCACTCCACTGAAATACCCTCATTCCAACTGCTGTCAAAAACCTCCTTACCCTTCAAAGCCCATCTCAAATCTCAACTGTAGTATGAATGGCATTTCTTATCTTCCCAATTAAATTAACTGTGCCTAACAATCTTTCATCTTCCCTAACAACCACTGTTTTACTTCCTAAACAACAGTACTGGAAGATGAATTTTAAATCCTGCTGGGAGGTAAAGATTTACACAAAAAGTATTAATTTATTTCAAACTAATGGGTCACACTCAGGATCCTTTCTTGTAAAGTACAGAAAATATCAAACTTCCAAGGTTACTGTGGAATGTATAATGTATAGAAGGTGTCTATAGCAATGCTGGATACATGGTAGGTGCCTAAGAAGTTGATAATACTATAATCTATACTATGTATACTATAAGCAGAAAACCAAGTCAAGAAGCTGCTTGCCTAATTACCATGATAATATCATTCCCTCATGGGCATGTAGGAATATCAGAAAATCAGCCGGGCCATGGAACTCAACGATGTGATATCACTAAGAGAAAAAAAGTAACTTGGAACAGGGCTCATTTATTTTTCCAGAGTACATACAAGTCTATTTTTACCTTTAACAAAATTATGCAGGGTTCAGGGAGTTGTCTGGTTAGCTCAGTTGATTAGAGCATAGTGCTGATAACACCAAGGCCCAGGGTTCGATCCCTGTAGTGGCCAGTCACCAAAAAAAAAAAAAATAACAATAATAATAAAATAAAATAATGCACAGTTGGGAAAGAGATCTGACATACCACAATTCCAAAACAGGTTAATTTTCACCCAATACTGCTTTTGAAACTATCTTCAAATGCAAAGGAGTTTACAAATAAACAGTTTCACATCAAACAATCCATTTTAAATGTTTTTCTATAATCGTCAAAACTTTCTCATGAGTATGGCATTCTCAGTCCACTCATGAACAATCCTTGTGGTATAAGTTAAGTTATATGCAGAATAGCATTTACTGATTAACTGATATATTTAAGAGCAATTATTTTCTTAATTTTCTTCAGCTACTATTATTGAAGTACTATTAAATATCACTCACACAGAATTTTTTACATTTTAAAACTGCTTTGCAATCAGTTTTAATAGTCAGCCATGTGTAATTCAATTATCTCTTGCGACAACGAAGAAAGAATGGTGCATTGAACCGGTAAATTATACCATAACATATTAGAGCCATAACATGGTGGTAGAGTGAAACATTTTCCATTTTAGAAAACTGACACCTAAACTTTTCATCTGTTCATTAAAAAATTATCACCCAATATTTTTAACTGCTCAAATTTTGCCATTATCATTATCTAAATAACATCCTTCTGTTTATTATGTTAATTAATATGACAATAACACTCTAGACCAGCAAATTTTAAACAACCACATATTAAGTATTCAGATACAGAATTTACGAACTAAGACTTAGAGAAGTGCTACTCCAAGTGCTGATTTGAGACCAAATAAGGAGTTTGTGTCAGAGTGTAAATTAAATTCACCACTTCCTTAATCAACAGTCTTGCTACCAAAAATTTTTAAAAAGTCAGCCATACTAAATAGCAGTCTAGTGCTTTAGGTAGTTTACCCTAGTGCAAGCTACACGTGTCCTTGTGAACTGGTAATAGTTTGTAGATTGGCAGCCAGTCCATGGACCACACCGTGAGTAGCACTGTCTTATAAATTATCTAGTCCAGTGGTTCTCAACCCTGGTGATGGAGTTTGGATGTGTTGTCCCCTCCAAAACTCATGTGGAAATTTGATCTCCAATGTGGCAGTGTTGGAAACTGAGTCATGGGGGCAGATCCCTCATGAATGGATTAATGCTCTCTCTGGGGGAGAGGGGATTAATGAGTGAGTTCTCACTCTATTAGTTCCTGCGAGAGCTCGCTGCTTAAAAAGACCCTGGCACCTTCTCTCTCTTTTGCTTCCTCTCACCATGTGATCTGCTTATACCTGCCAGCTGCCTGCCACTTTCCGCCATGAGTAGAAGCAGCCTGAGGCCTGTGCCAAATGCAGCTGTCCCAGAATCGTAAGCCAAATAAACCTCTGTTCTTTATAAATTACTTAGTCTCAGGTAATTCTGTTATAACAACACAAAACGGACTAAAACGCTTATTTTTGAAGTAATAGACAATGACCTATAAAGAAAGCATTACATGGTTAAATTTAGGTTGCTTGAAGGATTAATCATATCATCCTTAAAATACAAATAAATTAATTTCTGTCACTTAGAAAAAAATCTAAAAAGGAATACTACTAAGCCAAATACTCTGTGATTTCTTCAGAATATTAATTTATCAATTCGTGAACAATAAGCTGTTAGCAGATTAACTTGATTATTTTAATGTCAAGAGGAAAGACATTTTTTTCCAATTTGAAAAGATTCGGTGAACATAAAAGCCAAATGGACACTTATATCTTCCTCTCCTGATTTAATGCTCATTGTAAAACAGTTAACCAGCACATTCTGTTCAGTGACAAAGATGTGTTGGTTAAATAAGAACCCCAGGGCTTTGAAACTCTTTCTGCAAGTCCTATAAACTGGCAAAAGCATAGATGGGAACAAGCTGAAATATTTGTAACTAATGGAGTGGTTTGCTTCTTCTGCATTTGAAAAGAAACCAACCTTTGCACTAATTTGCTTTCATTTTTAATGAAATACTTTTCTTCTGGGCATGGAACAAAAAGGTAGCGTGCATATTATATATAGAGTCAAGCTCGATTCTACTAATAAGAACAATACGTTCAAACCTTGCCTTTACTCATTTGTCCTGGAATATGTTTCTTCACCTTTTGGGGCTTGGGCGTCCTCATCTGGATTAATTTCTATCCACTTTCCCCAACATCATCTTCCTGTCCTGCCCCAACTGAGTTAGGTGCCTTTCCTTTTTGTTATTTTAGCTTCCAATATACAGAGGTATGTCTCATTTTAATATGAAGAATTTGTTCTTGAAGATTTCACATAAGTCAAAACAGCAATCAATTCTAATTTTCCCACAGGAAAAAGAAATGAAGTATAGGTAACATGGTATGAGAGCACATAAATCTATAATTATTATAACATTTTTGTATAAATGTTCCTTTTGTTTTATATTTTGTGCACTTTTCTCTCTCAAACTAACAGCACATTTGCTTGGTTTTCTTCAATGCATTTTACTATAATCTCTTTCCCAAAGTTATTGATTTCTGGGAGCATGTTTTTCAGCACTTCTACTGACAGCACTACTGGATAACCTTGTTAAAAAATATGAACAAAGATTTAAAATTAAAATCACAACAAATGTTAAAAAATAATAGCACAATAGTGACAGAAATCATTAGCAGAAACTCTAATGCAAAAAAAAAAAAAAAAAAAAATCAAGGGCTGGCTGGGTTAGTTCAGTTGGTTAGACTGTGATCATAACACCAAGGTCCAAAGGTGCCATCCCTGTTTTGGCCAGCCAAAAATAACATAAAAAAGATTCATATGACACTGTAAAAAGGTGGTGGTCATTTCAATTTAACTGTTAAAACATTGCAGCTATGTGGCAAAAGCACCTCTACATGGCTTGATTCACATGACCATATTTTATTCTCTAATCTGCTAATATACTGAATTATATATTAATTCCTAATACTAAACTATCCCTGAATTCCAAGCACAAATGCTACTTGATCCTGCTTTATTCTTTTAAAACACTGCAGGTTTTAATTCGCTAATATTTTCACATGTACTTTCATAAGTGACTTATGAGGTGTTAGGAGTTCTATCAGGCAGGCCTTTTTAAAACAAAATAAAGAATTTATTTCACTTCATGAAATTGTAGAGTCTTAAGAAGGAAACATGATCCAATTCATGTTTTAAAAAACCATCTAGCTGTTGTATGGAAAATGACTATGGGAGAAAGAGGAGGGAAACCGGCAGAAGGTTACTGCAGTAGATTAAGTGAGAGAGAATAGTGACTTGGGTTAGGGTTATGGTCTCACCATTTCTAAAACTTTAGTGATAGTAGGAACTTTTCATTTCTGAGATGTCGTTTTGCTACACTGACCAGGCTGGAGTGCAGTGGCTACTCAGAGGTGAAATCCCACTGCTGATCGACATGGGAGTTTTGACCTGCTCTGTTCATGACCTGTGCCAGTCTACCCCTCCTTAGGCAACCCAGTGGTCCCCTGCTCCCCAGAGGTCATCATATTGGAGTAGCTGGTAGTACAGGCATGTACCACCACACCCAACTATGACCTTCTTTTAAAGAAAAATATCTTTTTGCAAAACTCCAGTATCAACTTAAACTATTTTATGTTTCCTAAGCACATTAAAAAAAAAAAAAAAAAAAACCCTAGGTAAAAGACTTTTTATACAATGTTAAAACCAAACTAAAATTTTAATTTAAATATTGATAAACCTATAACACCAGTATTATTTAAAGCAAAATTAATTTAATGTTATATTCTTGTATTTACTGTAAATATTTGTTGCTCAAAATATAAACATGGTACTTAAATCTATAGTGAAGCTTCTTTTGAGTTCAGCAAGCCTAGCCTACTGTGTTCCACATGATGAGTTAATTCTTCCTAGTTTTCTCTAACTGAACTTCTGCACAACTTGGATAACATGCCATCATAAAAGTGATTTCCAAAATAAAAATAAGCATAGGCACTAAACTCATGGACAAGTTCTCTGTTAGGTAAGTGACAGCGACCCTATATCACAAAAATGAAAACCCAAAATTATCTTGTAGAGAACTCCTAGACCAATGAGAAAAAGTTCATGATCTGACATGAAATATATGCTTTCCTTATTGGTAATACATGGGCTTTGAAATGGTTTTGTTTAGTAATTAGTAAAGGATTTATTTCCTAATTCTCTTTTTGATCAATGGTACTTATGTAAAACAGAGTTAATGGTGAAATCCATTACTTTGGAATAGGAAATATGGCCCATGAGGAATAATCTATGGCCTGGGCCTTGTTTTATTAACTCAAATCAATTAGCCAAAGAAGGAAAACACGCATAGTATCATGTGTTTTTTAAAGACATATACCTATATGATGTTAAAACCAAACTAAATCTTTAATTTAAATATTGATAAACCTATAACACCAGTATTATTTAAAGCAAAATTAATATTATATTCTTGTATTTACTGTAAATATTTGTTGCTCAAAATATAAACATGATACTTAAATCTATAGTGCAGCTTCTTTTGAGTTCAGCAAGCCTAGCCTGCTGTGTTCCACATGATGACTCAATTCTCCCTATAGTACTCTCTAATTGAACTTCTGCACAACTTGGATAACATGCCATCATAAAAGCAATTTTTAAAATAAAAATAAGCACAGGCACTAAACTCATGGACAAGTTCACACAACTCATGGGGGAGGAAGGGGAAGGAGAGGGGAAGAGCTGCAGAGATAGTGAAGATTTTTAAGAAACCAAACAATAAAATGCACAATGAAATGAAATTTTAGATATTATTAAATCTACTTTCATCACTATATAGATAAGAAATCAAAACTTAGGCCCAAAGAGGTTAAATAAGTTTGCCAGGATCACACTACAAATCAGTGGCCCATCCAGAAACTAGAATGTATTGTACATATTATTTTGAACACTACGTGTGGCAATACCTTATAACTAGAATAGATGGAACCATTAAAGAAGAATATAACGTAGCATATAACTAAATACTCAATTTTGTGGCTCAGATAATAAAAGCTATTTCCAGAGAAGGAGAGATAAACGAGACCTGGGATTGCTTCTATAGGAGATGGGATCTGAGCTGGTCTTTAAGAAATGGGTAAAATCTTAAGATGGAGGAAAGTAAGCCAGCAGGGTTTATTAGTATGTTTGGGCTGCTAAAACAAAATACCACAGTCTGGGCGGCTTAAACAACAGACATTTATTTCTCACAGTTCTGGAGGCTGGGAAGTCTAAGATAAAGGTGCCAGCAGATTTGGTACCTTTTAAAGGCCCCCTTCCCAGCTTGCAGATGGCCCTACCTTCTCACTGTGTCCTCACATGGTGGGGAGAGAGCTCTAGTGTCTCCTTATAAGGGCACTAATTCCATCATGAGAGTCCCATCCTCATGACCTCATCTAAATCTAATTATCTCCCAAAGGACCCATATCTTCAAATACCATTCTACTGGGGGTTAGGGCTTCAACATATGAATTTGGGGAGGAGGGTACACAATTCAGTCCATAGCCAGGGTATCCCAGGAGAGGGGATTAACACTAGTGAAAGCATTAAGGTGGCAATGAATATGGCATGTTAATGTAATCAGGCAGGTATCTGCTTCTTTAGATCCAATGAGCCTTGGAGAATAGTAGAAAATGCCACTAGATAAAAGGAATGGGATAAGATTACAGGAGGTCTAGAAAGCTAGCTTAAGACTTGTTAGAGGGAAAATAAGAAAACAAATGTTAGACAGCAAATCAGTGACAAAAGGAAAATATTCTTTAAGACTAGTGTAACAAAACTGTGCAGCATATGGCTTGCAATAAGAGTTATGAAAAAAATACCCCAAACAACAAACTGTGCCCAACATGTGCCCAAAGGTAACTCTCTACATAAGGATCCTAGAGATAAAGCTGAGGTGGCCTAAGTGGCAGGTATGAATTGAGATGTAAAGCACACAGTAATCCACAATTTTGTATCAGATGTCAAGGAAGTTATACAACAATCTCAAGGTAGAAAATCTGGGTCAGGCACTCCCTGAATAATTTATTGTTTCACAAGAAAGTCTTGTTTTTGATGGACTTCTTTCAATCATCATCATCATCATCATCATCCATTCACCATCAAAACAAAACTCAAACAAAAACAATAAACAATAAAGTATCCTCTTGCCACCCCCACCCCCGATAATAAACCCAGTCTAAAAGATAACACGTGGGAAGGTTTGTTCCTCAGGTCTAAACTAAGGACATCCAGTTATTTCAACCAGAAACAGAACACTAGTTGCTACCTTTGTATAAAATAGGCTCTGATTTTAGTAGAGGTTAAAAACAAAAAATAGTTTTTAGAGGAAACTTATTTTCAGTACAAAAATAATAAAAGAAAAGTGGTGGTAAACTTAAAAAATATCAGCTTTCCTGTTTTTACACTGTGTTTTCATATAAAACTTTTCAAATATCCAGCTTGAAAATGATGGACCAATATTACCTTTAGCTCTGGGGAAACAACAGCAATATATCAGCAATATAAACAGCAGCAATATAAACAATCAATATATATTAGGCTGTGCCATTCAAATATACTACCTGCTCTTTAGAAATTCCTTTAAGAATATGTTGTTATTCTCCCAAAATTAAGTTTGTGTTGTATATATAGTATCCAATATATGGTATATATCCACTATTAATATATCCAAAATGAGAGGTTTTAATCCCCTTTCTAATTTTCCACAATGGTAAATAAAACAAGTTGTTAGATTAATTTAGTGGAAGAACAGCAAGGAAAGCTCCTTAGAAAAATAAAATTTCCTCAATTGACTATGCTAACCGTAAGAGAGAAAATGGTGTTATTTGTTGGAATGCTCTTCAATGGTTATCCAAATTATTTTTTTAAAGACAGTGGAATTATTTTCTTCCCCCTGTATAGTCTCTTGCAAATAAACCAATTAAATAAAAAACAGAAAAATGTAAAAGTGCTCTGATTTGAAAGGTGACTGGAAGCCCAGTAGGCTTCTCCCTTGGCTCTCAAGAGTTGGCCTTGAAGCACCTTTGTGGGGCTCTGAGGTTCCCCAGCACATTGTTTAGAAATCACAGCCCAGATGAATCTCAGATGGGAGTTTCAACTTGGAGTTCTCTTAACATGAAAATCAGTTGCCTAGTAGAGGTAACTGAATGATCCACTTTAAGCAGGTACCCTCTCTTGTTAGCCTAGAACTTGGTTTGACCCTTCAAAGGAATCTTATTATAAAGGGAGGAAACAGTTAACACTAGAAGTTATCCAGATTCCAGATATAATCTAAGGCAAAATATATATATATATATATATATATATATATTTTTTTTTTTTTGGTGGCTTACCGGTATGGGGGTCCGAACCCTTGACCTTGGTGTCACCAACACCACACTCTAACCAAGTGAGCTAACTGGCCAATCCTAAGGCAGTACTTAACACTTTTTAAACTTATGTCCTATTCGGGTAAACATAAAAATCTTTTTTTCATCACCCTTCTCAGTTGAAGATTAACTGCTCATCTCCACCAGTTATCAAACTTTACTCCTATGGACTGTATTACAAAACAGTATCTTTATTTTCATTTTCCCAGTATAAAATTATGCTATAATGTTAAATATGTTTTCTCAAACCACGTCCACCTATTTTGATTTACCTCTAGGATACGCCTCTAGTTGGGAAAGAATGATATGAGCTCTATATGTTATAGGTCCACATTCAGATTTCTAAAACCATGCTTCTTTCCTATGATTTTCAAACATGTTGTCCACTGTATGCTTCCCTCCCACAAATCAGTGGTAAAATGACTTAACTATAGTGTATATCTCATGAATCTCCGAGACACTGAGTAAGTTAGGGCATAAAATCACAATAGTTTATGCAATTGTTCTTATTTGATTAAAGAAAGCGGACAACAAACAAAGGGTGTTGAAGCACCTCAGGAGAATAAATACCAGTTGGACAGAAGAAAGGGTTAACACAGGGAGCTGCACAGTGCTTGAAAAGTGACACTGGTATTCTAATGGTACTGCAAAAGAAAAAAATTGTATTATTGTTAAGTAAATGACTTTACTCATCTTAATGACTGGTTTAAAACATGAAGAAAATTGTTTCTATACATGTTTCAGTCTGTTTCAGACTACTACTAACATATATAACAGTGTTGTGGAGGGTTCATTATGATTAATATAAACCAGAAAAACAAGCTGATTTTAAATTTCACTATTAAAATCAACATATTAATGAATGGGTTTCCTTAAATTTTAGAATATTTTAATCAAGAGTTTTCTGATATTTATATTTAATACCTTTTTTTTCTTTTAAGCTGTTAATTGAAGACCCTAGTTTTATGTTGCCATTCATCCAGAGGCTGTAGTGCAGGCTTCTCAAATCAAAAGCTGCAAAATATCCCCCACACTCCACCCCTGAAATGCCACTGATGTTAGGGCATACAATTTAAACTTGCAATTGATGACATGTAAGGATACATCAAGAAGAACTTCTACTAAGAAACTTTGCAAGTATGTTTTCTGTTTTTTATTTAATCACACACTCTATATTTCACAAAAACTATAACTATAAATTTTAAATAATTTTGTAAAATGCTTAGAATATTTGTTTTAATAATGTAAAACCTTGCCTCTTAAAATATTTTAACCGTTTTAAGACTACTAAAATTTACTTAACTTCTGTAAATCACTACAGTGCTGTGTGTGACATAATTCACCTAAAGCCTGTACTCAGGCAAAAGAAAAGTTGTTTTAAAAGTATGGTCTTACCATATTTTTACAAAGATTGCATGCTAAAGCATGCTTTTACAACAACTAGAAGTATTCTTCATTAGAACCCATGAAAGCAAGGGCCAATAAACAATGGTGGCTTCACTGGGAACTGTATAACTAACCAAAATTTAATGGACATGTATAGTCATAACAGAACTGTAGGTCTGGCTTAGTTATATCAGCACATATGCTGTGAACACAGTATCTGAAAAAATATTACTTTCTTCAAAAATACCAAACTATTCTTAATCAAAAATGCAGTTGCAATTTATTTGTAAAGGAGGATAGAACATATCTTCTTTTTAATGCAGTATCTTTTAAATTGTAGAGACAGACTTATCTCTACAAGTCCAACCTGCTCTAACTGCAAGAAACTAAAAAACACACTAGTAATTTTACTCAAATGATAAACTTGTGATTGTAAAAATAAGGTCATATTTCAGGTTTAATTTTTTTTTTTTTTTGGATAATTTATTATACATACATGTGGTTTAATTTTTAATTCATGTTGCAATCTGCAAATCTTAATTCCTGGAAGAATCACACACAATAAAGGAGAAAAAAGTTTCCCAGAGACTCATGAAACTTTATATCAAATTTTAACAAAGAGCTGTGGGGTGGGGAGAAAAGTAAATTATGTGGAATTCTTAGTGAATTCAGTCATACTTTCTTTTTTTTTTTTTTTGTCCTTTTTTTGTGACTGCGCTCAGCCGAGCGCACCGGCCATCCCTATATAGGATCCGAACCCGCGGCGCTCCCAGCGCCGCACTCTCCCAGCGCCGCACTCTCCCAGCGCCGCACTCTCCCGAGTGAGCCACAGGGTCGGCCCAGTCATACTTTCTGAAAGGAACACAACTTACACTGATGGAAAGTATAAGAAGTAAGTCCCTTCTAGAGAGAAAAAATTTTGAAATGCAAGGTTTCTATGTGAAAAAAATATATATGTTTAGTCCTAAAAATATTATAGAGATATTCTACACTGAGGTCTCTGTGCCATTTCTCAAGCTATTGTCTCTTAATTCCAAATCACCCTTCTATACTCTGCTTTGTGATCCTGGGGCTGGGGATCTGCAAACTACATTTTGATTCTGCCATCTGGCTTCCTGCTAGGTTCTGCCAATAAGGAACACTAGAAGGAGACCAGAAAACAGACAAATATGCTCCCTGTTTCCTACATATTCCTGTTAATGTCATACTAGCAACAATGCTTTGCCCTTGGCAGCAAGTCGTGGTTTCAGGTTCAACTTGATAGTAATTCTTTAGTGGTAGCATATGCCACCAGGCAGCACCATCTCCTCAGGTCTTTGAGCCCCAGTTCGTAGGTTCCCCACTCCTCTTTGTTTCTCCAGTTCCAGAAGTGATAGCTGCTTTCAGTAGTTATTATCACTCAGTTATCTCAGTTATCTCTCCCACTTTGCTCATTTAACCTTCCAACACCTATGTAACCAATTCCCTATATTCCCTCAGTGAAATGAAGAGTGAATTTGTTTTACTGACTGAACCCTGGCTGTTAGTTTCTACTGTGGTATTTGTAACTATGTAACCTTAGATAATTAACTGCAAAACACATTTTTTTATTATTAAAATATTTGTTAAGCATGATTAGCACACTGTAGGGGCATTTATTAAATAATTTCTCATACTTCAAAATTTATTTTTGTTATAATTTTAAGACAGACATACATAAACGTATCATAAGGTAAAATAAAACTTACAAAATATCACCTTTAGAATGGACCAATAGTATAACCTACCCCAAAAACATTTCTATTTCAATGGCAACAGTCACCATTTATAGTGAAGGCCTACTATAACATGATATTGGGCACTTTACCTTTTCTCAATTCTCACAGCAATCCTATGAGATACTTTTAATTATCCCTATTTCATAGTTAAGGAAATTAAAAAGGTTGAGTTTCTTGCCCAAGGTCACAATAGTTCCTCAGTCGCATAGCAATCAAACCTAGATCTGCTTGATTCTAAAAAAGGATGACTGATCTCTCCATTTCACCAATCTTCCTCCTTTCATTAATCCTGGTAGCAATCTCTGCACAATTGCTATCAAAAGCCTTTATGACACTGCTCTTTCAATTGCAAATAGCTGTTAGCATGCTCTTATATGAAGCTGAAATCTGTATCTATATCTTCCTGTATCTTCCATAGCTATTAGTCCTATATTTATTCTTTAGAGAAACACAGAGCTTAAATGATTCCTAATGACAACTCTTCAACTATTAAAGAACTTAACATGTCTGTTCTTTGTCCTGTTACCCCTTTCTCCAATTTCTTTAGTGGCTCTTCATCAGTTAAATTCTGTACTATGGATATTCTCCAGTGGCATGACCTCAAAAGATGGATTTAAATCAAAATGTGAAAGTAGAATAATGCTCAAAGCATAAAAAAAAGGTAATTGGGGGGAAAAAAAACCCCAAAACAGTAACACAAATGGATACCTCAGTGACAACCATCTTCAGTCAGTTCTGCATTTAGAATTTTATCAAGTTCTCTGAACAGATATGAATGTTAAGATGTCCATTTATTTACTCCATTCAATATATCTTTATTATGTGTCTAATATGAGCTAGGCACTATGTTACCTGTTGAAGAAAGAGATAAATAAGACATAGTTCTTGTCCTCAAAGTCTGGCATTATCAAAATACTAGAATGTGCCTTAGTTTTATTCTGTTCATAGAGGCATATAAGTATAGATTAATTTTTATGCCAGTGATAGCACATTATACATACTATTCTAAATTTTTTCCTTGATTTTTTTAGCACATCTTGAAAAACATTACACATCAGTTTGAATAAGTGGTTGTCCTTATAAGCAGCACAGTATTCTTCACAATGCATGAACCATCACTTATTTAGCCATTAATCTTTTTTTGTTACAAACAACTGCTGCAATGAATATCCCTGTAAATACATCATTGTGCATAAGTAGTTATTTATCTTTAGGATAACTAGAATTTGTAGGTAAAAGAGCATGTACATTTAAAATTTTATATATATTCTCAAATTACACTCTATAAAAGTTATACCAATTTAATTAATTCTGCTATAACACTAGCTTTAAAATGTGAATGTTACAATTGATATTTTGGGAACAATTTAAGCATAACACAAATTTTGTGTTTGTTTATGCTTGATCACCCCCAAGAAACTCTAGATAAATGCAGAAAACTGCACCCAGCTAAACTGAGCAGAGTAGGAATGTACAAATCACACACACATCAAACATCTAACTCAGTATACTGCTTATTTCATAAGCCACACCCACTCACATCTGAGGTTAAAAGTTTCCATCCCATTTCAGATAACATTCCTTTACCACTTCACAATACCCCACAAGATGCAACCCTTGTAAGGCCCACTTCCACAAGCAAACCTCAGTCTTTTTCAAGATCAAGTCCCCTATTTATTGCAGTATTTATGTACTTAACCATTTAATTTGTATAAAACTGTGCTACAATTTTTATTAGGTTCTTATATTTTTTTTGTGTTACTGATGACGTTTTTGAGTAACCTCATTTTTCTCACAAGCTGTGTTTTTATCACACAATTTTTCCTGGCACAGTGATTTATAGGAACACGTATATTGGATTATGGCAGAACCAAGAGTACTCTCTCATAACAATGTATGAGAATACCTGTTTTCCTACAATCATGAAAACAGTATGTTGACAACTTTTTAAATCTTATTAATATAGGTAAAAAAAAAGGTACCTTATTAAGAGTCAAGTTGCACTTTAACTGTATTTGTTAATGTGAAGAAAATTTCTTTAAAAAATGAAAGTATCCACATTTTTTCCACTTAATCAAACCAGCCAATTGTTTTTTTACAAATTAAAATAATCTCTATCAACACAGACCTACTCACTTTAACCTAATTTCCCTTTCTAATCTCTCAAAAAAATTTGGAGAATTCTGTGCAAAAACAATACACCTGGTCCCTCCATACATATAGAATATCTCAAAGTAACTGTGCTACCTTCAGATTTTCTGTGATCTTGCACACAACATATTATAAGAACCAGGACATCATTTTCTAATTTGGTATAAAATGAGTGAGGACAAAACGTTTTGCTGATCCACAGAGTTGAAGAATCTGTGATATCACCATTTATAAGAAAATAATATTGTCAACTATCAACTATCAAACGAGCCTTACTTAATTTTTGTTTGAAAAATGTAAATTTGATAAGCTAGCTGAGTACCCTGGCTTAAAAGGCTACAGTTCTTCATTATCTCAAGAAAGAATTCATGGAAAATGGCATGTTTGTAGGGCATGCAAATATTGACTAGAGGAAGGGATTAATCAATACTATCTATATGGTAACTGAACAAGGTCTAAACTGTGTTATTTCCTGCAAACTCAAAACATGTATGCTGGGAATAGGGGACATATCGGGAGAGCAGGTGGAGTAGGCCTGCTGGAGATCTATTTGCATGTAATGAAAGAACATAAGAAAGACAAATCAATGGTAATGTTAAAGGAGACATTCTGCAATAACTTCTTTAAGTTACTCCTTAACTAACTTCCCACCTAATGTCTGGGAAAGGAACAAAGGACATCCTAAATGGGAAAGAGGTACAGCTAGGGTACAAAGGAACTGCATATTAAATGTAGGGGAGAGGACTCTTAGATCTATCTTTATAGAATGATGCTCAAAACTTATGGTCATACTTCATTTAGATGAGGGCTAAATTGTTATGGCCTGAATTGTGCCCTCCATCCTCCCCCAACTTGTATGTTGAAGTCTTAAGCCCCAATACCTCAGAATGTGACTGTATTTGGAAACACGGTCTTTAAAGAGGTGATTAAAGTAAAATGAGATCATATGGGTTAGCCCTAATCTAGTAAAGCTGTTGTTCTCATAAGAAAAGATTAGGACACAGACACTCACAGAGACCATGTGAAGATGAGGGAGGAGAAGACTATTCACAAGCCTCAGCCTGAGGAAAGGGGCCTCAGAAGAAATCAACCCTGCCAACACCTTGATCACAGAACACTAAGCCTTCAGACCTGTGAGAACATAAATTTCTGTTATTTAAGCCACGAAGCCTGTGGCACTTTGTTATGGCAGCCCTAGCAAACTAACACAGACTTAAAGAGAAGGAGCCGTAGAAATGATTAATCAAATTAAAAACCATATCTTAAATCTCTTTGAAATTCAGGGAACAGTACTATTTTGTGAGTTAAGAATGGAGTAGAGCATTGATGGGGAGGGGGCAAGAGGGGTGTAGTTTTCCCCATTCAACTCAGCACTGCATCTACTAGAGTAGAAAACATAAAAGTAAATGAACAATAGCAGCTGATAAAACATAAGAATGAGAGATGTATTTGCAACAGTATAATAGAGGCAAACACACTGTGGGAATTAAAACCATTGGAATTATTCAACACTTTATGACACTCCAGGGACCATCATTTTTATCTCCTTTCTTCTACCCCTTAACTTTAGAGCCAACATGATTTAAAATGGCTGGCATTCCTTCTGATGAGAAGTATTGCTTTTATTTAGTAAATGTGAATATATTCTCAGGATAAAATTTAGCAAAAATTATACTGTAACATAATAAAATGATCAAAATAACATCTCCAACCCTACTCCCAAAGTCACACACCAAAATAATGAAAGATATTCTCTATGTTAATGGAAAAAAATTTTTAAGGTTATTCAAATTGACATACAATAATCTCTCTGCATGCTCAGCTCCTATTATTGCATTGGTATACATATGAGCAAACTAATAGATTTCTATAGGACTCAGAAAAAGTTTTTATTGTTGACAGCAAAAACACTCTGTAGAGCAGATGCTATCATCAAATTGTAGTATTCACTTGCTCTGCTCTGAAATTAAGTGAAGTACTTGTTTAAAAATGTTTTTCTCATTAGAATGTACAATGATCACTTTAAATTCTATCTGCTATAATAGGATATTTCTATCACCCTGCAATCTGGACTGTGCCATAAAAACTATTGTACTTGAACAGATGGAAATCATAAAGTGATATTTAGCTACAGATTTCCTGTCATACAGTTTTGCAAACTGAAAAAGGAGAAATCAACATTTGCAACCAACTAAAAACAAAATACTATCTAGTAAGCTAAAGTGATGCTAATGTGACATAGGAATATAAATGCTTTCAATTTAATGTACTGTGGGTTTCAGACGAAAAAGAAAATAATAAAATGATACTTCACAATGTTAATCAAGATTGTGATGGGGCAGGGCTGGGGAAGGGGTGAGATGTGAGATATCTACAACAGACACAGTCTGGTATTTCACATAATAGTTTTAATTGATCAAGTGATATATGTTCTAGTGAACTTAACATTTGATGCCTAAGAAATATCCAATGGTATTAGGGAACACTCATTGAATTTTATAGTCTTAATGTTTCCCCATAGAAAATAGGGTCATGATACTTGCAACCTGCCTCATAAAATTACTAAGGAAACTAACAAATTTATGCAAAGTACTATATACTAAAAAGTGATTTTAATTCCATGAAGGGCTTGTCAACTCATTAGTAGATGATGTCTAATCTATTAACCACATGACATAAGATCACATTGCTGATGCATACATCTAAAATTCTAGATTCTGAACTTAAAGTTTTGAAGATAAGTATAGTCATCAAAACTAACACTATGATGAAATATATTCCAGACTCATGTATTCAAGAATGCCAACCTAGAGGTAGGGCAAGGTGGCAGACCAGAGATGCCTGACACACACACAATCCTCCCACAGAAAGGGACTAGAGCAAGGAATGGACAGCTAAGTTCGGGGGACAGATTCTGTGGGAGAGTGTGGGAGGGCAGCAGAAGCCTTGTAAGGCCCCTTTAAGAGCACAAAAACCAAGCATGATGGTGCAGAGAGGAGATAGAGGAACAAAGTTTCAGCCACCACCACAATACAGGAGAAACTCTCCTTTGCAGCAGAAAGAATCTGTTTGGCCATCAGCACATCCCAGTGGTAATCCTACTCCTGTTCATGCCCCAGCCCACCCCCACCACTGCTGCAGTCACCTCTGCCATTGTCTACTCCGAACCCTGGCCCTTCTCCCACAAACGAGTTCATCATGTGCAGAGCACCCCACTGTGCAGCCCACATGGGCCAGCTTTCCAGACACACTGTGGCCCAGGCTGCCCACACAAGTACAACTACCCACCTACCCACATGGACCCAACCATCTTGACACCCTGGACACCTATGTGGCCCCCAAAGTCCATCCCCATGTGGGCCAAGCCACACAGCTGCCCTCACAGTCCAAACCATAACAGCCACCCACATGGCCCTTCCCACACATGATTCCAGCCATCCAGCCCCATGAGTAGCCCTAGCTGCATACGTAGCTGCATACGTACCACCCATAACAACTGAGTATACCTGGAACTATTGTGTCTACATGAAACTAGTGATACTACTTAGTCTACCTGGAACCAAAACTAAAACACATCATGGAATGGGCAATATAAAAGAAATCTTCACGAGAGAGTCTCTCTCCTCAAAAGCCACACCAGAATAATAGAAAAAGCAACCACTCCACCAATGACCAGATATCAACATAGGAATACTAGAAATGCAATTAAAAAAAAAATCAGAACAAAACAAAACAAAAAAGCAAAGAAATATGACGCCACCAAAGGAATACCATAATTCTCAAATTCCAGACCCTAAACAACAAGAAACCCTTGGAATGTTTGAAAATTCTAAGGAACAATCTTAAAGAAACTAAGTGAGAAACAAGAAGAGTCAGATAGACAACACAACAAAATGTGAAAAACAACCCAGGACATGAAGGAAGAAATTTACAAAGAGAAAAATACTGAAAAAGGAAGGTAGCAGAACTCCTGGAGCTGAAAGACTCATTCAATGAAATAAAAACAATTAAGAGAAAAAAGAATTTCTGGTCTTGATGATACTCTTTTCAAAATAACCCAAGTGAGTAAAAAAAAAAAAGAAAGAAAGAAAAAAGAATTTTTTAAAAAATGAGGAAATCTACAAGAGCACCAGACATCTGAGTCATGGGTATTACAGGAGAGGGGGAGAAAGAAAAAGGCATTAAGAACATATTCAATAAAATAATAATGGAAAACTTCCTAGGTAATGGGAGACATGGACTTCCATATCCAAGAGGCTCAAAGATCTCCAAACAGATTCAATCCAAAAAAGGTCCTCTTAGAGAAACATTGTAGTGAAACTGTCAAAGTCAGAGACAAAGAGAATCCTACAGACAGCCAAGAGAAGAGTCAAGTTACCTATGTGGGAGTCCCCATCAGACTAACAGCAGACTTCTCAGGAGAAACCCTACAATACAGAAGAAAATGGGATAATATATTCAAAGTATTAAAAGAAAAAAACTGAAAGCCAAGAATACTATACCCAGCAAGTGTATCCTTCAGAAATGAAGAGACAGTGTATTTCCCAGACAACCACCACACAACCAGCCCTACAAGAAATCCTCAAGGGGGTCTTGCATCTGAAATCCAAAAATGATTACCACTACCACAAATACACCAGAAAGAACAAAACCCACTGGAAGAATAAAAATGCAAATGAGGAAGGAACTATGTCTTACCTCAAAACACCAACAAACACCAAAGACAAACAATAAAAGGTGAAGAAAGAAAAAAAGATATTTAAAACATCCAAATATTGTTAAAATGCCAGAAGTAAGATAATACCTTTTAATAACCAAACTAAATGTAAATGGATTAAATTCCCCACTCAAAAGACACAGACTGACTGATTGGATTAAAAAGCAATACCCAACTATATACTGTCTTCAAGAGACTCACCTCACCTGGAAAGACATACACAGCCAAGTGAAGGGATGGAAAAAGATATACCACATAAATGGAAACCAAAACAAGCAGGAGTAGCTATTATTCTATTATCAAGTAGAACAGACTTTAAACCAAAAACCATAGAGAGAGACAAGAAGGCCATTATATAATGATAAAGGGATCAATCCAGCAAGAAGACATAACAATCATAAATATATGTGTACCCAACACCAGAGCACCCAGATATATTAAGCAAACACTATTAGACCTAAAGAAAGAGACGCCAATACAATAATAGTTAGGGACCTGAACACCTCTCTATCAAAATTGGACAGATCATCTGGGCAACAAATTAACAGAGAAACACAGAATTTAAACTACACTATACACGAAATGGACTTGGAGTTATCTACATAATATTTCATTTAACAACTACAGAATATACATTTTTGTCATCAGCACATGGAAGATTCTCCAGGATACACTACATCGTAGGTCACAAATCAAGTCTCAATAAATTTTTAAAAATTAAGGTCATTTGAAGTATATTTTCAATAACAACAGATTAAAACTAGAAATCAATAAGCAAAACTCTGGAAACTATAGGAATACATAAAAATTAAATAACAAACTCCTTAATAATCTATGTGTCCAAGATTAAATTAAACAAGAAATCAAAAAATTTCTTGAAACTAATGAAAATAAGAACAAATCATACCAAAACCTGTGGGATACTGCAAAAGCAGTACTAAGAGGGAGGCATATTACAATAAACACTTACATCAAAAGAACAGAATGATTTCAAATAAGCAACGTAATGCTAAACTTCATAAAACTAGAAAAACAAGAACAATCCTATCCTGAAATTAGTAGATGGGAAGAAATAATTAAAATCAGAGTGCAATTAGATGAAATAGAGACTCCCCCCAAAATGATACAAAAGATCAATGAAACAGAAAGTTGGTTTTTTGAGATGATAAACAAAATAGACAAAAATTAGCTAGTTTAACTAAAAAAGAGAAAAAACTCAAATAAAAAAATGAGAAATGAAAATGGAGACATTACAACCGATACCACAGAAATAGAAAGAATCAATAGAGCCTATTATAAACAACTATACACCAACAAATTTGAAATCCTGGAATAAATGGGCAAATTTCTGCACACATATAAACTACCAAGACTGAACCAAGAAGAAACAGAAATCCTGAACAGACCAATAACAAGAAACAAGACTGATGTAATAATCAGCAGTTTCCCAACAAAGAAAAGTCCAGGATTGGATGGCTTTACTGCTGAATTCTACCAAACCTTTAAAGAGGAACACCAATTCTCTTCAAACTATTCCATAAAATTGAAACAGAGGCCATTCTTTGAAACTAATTATATGAGGCCAGCATCACCCTGATGCCAAAACCAGACAAAGATAAAACAAACAAAAAAAGAAAACTATAGTCCAATATCTCTGACAAACACAGATGCAAAAATCCTCAACAAAATATTAACAAACAGAATACAGCAATACATCAAAAAAAATTATACATCATAATCAAGTAGGATTCATCCCAGGGATACAATTATGGTTCAACATATGCAAGTCAGTAAATGTGATACACCACATCAACAAAAGCAAGAACAAAATCTATATGATTATCTCAAAAGATACAGAAAAAGTATCTGACAAAATTAAACACTACTTCATGATAAAGACTCTCAGTAAATTAGGTATAGAAGGAAAATATCTCAAGAAGATAAAAGCCATATATGACAAACAAACCCAACACTTTCTGTTTTTCTCTTAAGAACAGGAACAAGACAAGGATGCTCACTCTCAGTACTCCTATTAATGTAGTATTAGAACTACTAGCTAGAGCAATGAGGAAAGAGGAAGAAATAACGGGCATTCAGATTGGAAAAGAAAAAGTCAGGCTGTCCCTGTTTGTAAATGACATGATCCTATATACAGAAAAACCTAAGGACTCTACAATAAGCGATTAGAGTTGATAAACAATTTCAGTAAAGTTGCACGATACAAAATCAACACACAAAAATCAGTAGTGTTTTTATACTCCAACAACAAACTAGCAGAAAAAGATATCAAGAAAGCTAGCCCATTTACAATAGCATGAAAAATATAAAATACCTAGGAATAAATTTAACCAAGGAGGTGTAAGATCTCTACAGTGATAACTACAAATCACTACTGAAAGAAATTAAAGGGGACACAAAAAGATGGAAAGACATTCCATGCTCTTAGATTGGAAGAATTAACATTGTGAAAATGTCCATACTACCCAAAGAAATCTGCAGATTCAATGCAATCCCCATCAAAATATCAATGACATTCTTCACAGAAATACAGAAAACAATCATAACGTTCATATGGAATAACAAAAGTCCCCAAATAGCAAAAGCAATCCTGAGCAAAAATAATAAAGCTGGAGGCATTACACTACTAGACTTCAAATTATACTACAAAGCTATAGTAAACCAAAACAGCATGGTACTGGAATAAAAACAGACATTTGGACAAATGAAATAGAATAGAGAACCCAGAAATCAACCAATGCACTTACAGCCAACTGATCTTTGACAAAGGCACCAAGAACAGACACTGGGGAAAAGACTGCCTTTTCAATAAATGTGCTGGGGGAACTGGACACCCATACACAGAAGAATGAAACTAGACCCAAACCTCTTGCCATATACCAAAATCAACTCAAAATGGATTAAACATTTAAATATAAGACCTGAAACCATAAAACTGAAAGAAAACACAAGGGAAACACTTCAGGACATAGAACTGGCAATGAATTTATGAATAAGACCCCAAAAGAACAGACAACAAAAGAAAAAAAACATGGAATTATAGCAAACAAAAATTTCTGCACAATAAAGGAAACAATTCACAGTGAAAAGATGACCTACAGAATGGGCAAACCCATGCATCTGACAAGGAATTAATATCCAGAATATAGAAGGAAATCAAACAACTTAACAGCAAAAAACCCAAATAACCTGATTTAAAAATGGGCAAAGGAGCTGAACCGACATTTCTCAAAAGAAGATATACAAATGGCCAATAGACACATGAAAAAATGCTCAACATCACTAAGCATCAGGGAAATGCAAACCAAAACCACACTGAAATATCAGCTCATAACAGGTAGACTGGTTGTTATCAAAAAGGGAATAAAAAAATGCTGATGAGGATGGTGAGAACAGGAAACCTCCTACACTGTTGGTAGGAATGTAAATTGGTGCAACTGTTATGGAAAACTGTATGGAGGTTCCTCAAATGACTGCAGATAGAATTGCCAAAAGATTCGACAATTCCTGTCTTGTATATGTAATTAACAGAATGAAAATCATCATGTCAAAGGGATACCTACACTCCCAGATTTATTGCAGCTCTATTTACAATAGCCAACAGTCACAGAACCAACCTAAATGTCCATCAGTGGATGACTGGATAAGAAAAATGTGGTATATACATATATATATATATATGATGGAATACTACTCTGCCATAAAAGAAAATGAAATTCTGCCATTGCCAGCAACAGGGATGAACTTAGAGAAAATTATGTTAAGTGAAATAAGCCAGGCACAGAAAGAGAAATACTGTGTCTTCACTCACAATGTGGGAGCTAAAAAAATAAATTGGGAAAAAAAAAAAAAAAAAAAGCTACAGCAATCACAATAATATGTTGAACTTTCAAAAGAAGAGAACAGAACTGAGGTTATCAGAGGTGGGAAATGGAGAATGGGAGGGGGGCTTGTGAAAAATTGGTAAAGGGCCACAATAAATGATTAGATAGTGTAATGATGAATATACCAATTATTCTGATCTCATTACTACATATTGTATACAGGTACTGATATTCAACTCTACCCCATAAATATGTATAATTATGTTTCTATTAAAAAAAAAAAGTACTTGCCCCCAAAAAAAGAAAAAAAAGAAGAAACATCTTAATTAGTAATTTATATGCATAAGATTCCATGCATTTCACAAACACACAATGTATCAGTCAAGTTCCAATCAGGAATTAGAAATGACACAGCAATTTGAACAGGGAAAGTTTTATATAAAAAAATTATTAACTAAACAGATTACTATAGTTAACAAGATTCGCTAATAAGAAGTAACAAGAACTTAGAAATAGAAATAGAAGACAAAAGGAGCAGCCACTACCCCTAAGACTGAAATAGAGTGGCCAAGAAAGAACCTCCTACCCTACCTCTGACTAATATCCAGATTTTGTTTGAAAGGTCACAACTATGGCTCACTGGATGGCAGAGAAGTTGCTGTAGTGCTGCACCAAGAGAACTTATGAAAAATATGAAAATCTGTTCCTTAGGGTGTCAAGGAAAGCTATTCCTGGGAGGTGTTTCACTGGAAGTACTCCACTATAAAACCAGGCAGATGCTCATGGGTGCTAGGTGCTGCTGGTTGCCATGCACTGTTCTTACAAGCACCACAGAAAAGCAGCAGAGGTACACTGCTTCAAAACTGCCTGGTTGAGGGGCCAGAGGGGGTAAGGGGTGCAGAAGGCTACTGGCCATTGGATGCTGCTGACTATTGTGCACTGCAGGAGCCAGGGAACCTGCTAGCACTCCAGAACCAGAAAAGAAGTTCCCTTCCCCCTTCAATGGTACCATGTCAGCATCCTGTACTGACAAAAGTTAATATTGTGCCAGCTGACAAAGAAAAAATATTTAAAGGGTTCATCTCCATTTTCCCACAGTAGGCAATGAAGGATGAATATGGAGTTGAGAGATAATAAACTGATGAGTGGCACATCCAGCTAGAATTCCAAACTGCTACACAATTTACCTTGGGAAAATGAAAATAATGATGTAAGCCAAAGAGAAAAGGAGGGAAAAAACTTAGACCTTGGACTTCAATTTCCCTAATTTTACAATGAAGAACAACCATTCATATTTAATATACCTTTGTGGGAGATAGACTGAAAAAATAAAAAATCTGAAGATTCTGATATGGGGCCTGTTTTCCCTCCATAACTTAGGCTAAGCCAAGGGAAAACACACACTTGTCAAACAAAAAAAAGAAAAAACATGCTCCTTATATCTAGTTACTATGCAAATATGCAAAATAACTCTTGTTAACAAGTCTACTCTTGTTGAAACAAGGGATCTAATGACTGTCTCCGTTCCGTTCGGCTACCGTGCCTGGCAAGGATGATTAGTTAGTATTTAGAAAATTTCTCCCTGTCGTGTAGGTAAAACATACTGTTTATAATGGCTAAACTACGGTATATTATAAATACGGAGGAAAAGGTAATGAAAAAGAGAGAGATTGCTACGCTAGACACAAATTTTGTTCTTGGTTCCCTCGGCTCTTAATTTTATAACCTTGGCTAAAAACCTCACTCACTCCCGTGTTGATGCCTAAATTTTCATCTCCAGACCAACCTCCTTCCTAAATTCCACAATCTTAGACACCTTAAAAACAACATATGTTTGAAATAATCAAGTTCCTAGAAAAATATGTTATAAAAATTGACCCCCAAAAGAAAGAGAAAACTTGAAAAAAATCAATAACCTTATTAAAGAAACTAAACTGGTAGTCAAAAATTTCCACCACCATGACAACCCATACCCTGTCCCAAAAGCATCAGATCCAAACGCTTTCACAAGTGAGTTTTATCAAATCTTTTTTTAAAAAGTGAAATTATAGAAATAAGAGAAAATGCTATTTTTTTTTTTTTTTGGCTTTTTCCTGATCGGCACTCAGCCAGCGAGTGCACCGGCCATTCCTATATAGGATCCGAACCCGCGGCAGGAGCGTCGCTGCGCTCCCAGCGCTGCACTCTCCCGAGTGCGCCACGGGCTCGGCCCGAGAAAATGCTATTTTATGAGGCATTTAATACCTTTTACCAACCTGATAGTAACAAAACTGGACACATACACAATAAAAGAACCATTCAGACCCATATGCCTTATGAACACAGGTGTAATAATCCTTAGTAAAAAATTAGCAAATTAAATCCAATTTTAATAATAATAACAATAATTTTGAAAAATCAAGACTAAGAGTTTATCCTAGGAAAGATAAGATGGTTTGCTAATTGAAACACCCCTTGGTATAATTTATTATATTAAAAGGGGAAAGTACCAAATTACCATTTCAATGCACACCCAAAACTTGTCTAAAACCAAATTTAGTAACTTAAATCTCCAATTTTTTTCCTCTTCCTGTATTTTAGATAACCAGATATATAAATGTAAACTTTATATTTCTTTGTAAACTCTTCCCTCTTCCTCACTTTTCTCTCATCCAATTAGCTCTCAGATCTTTCTGATCACAACTCCAGAGTGCCTTTGTTTGTTACAAAATAGAAATACAATAACTCTCAAGCTGACTGACTGCTTGACCTCAAATAAACCCTTGTCATCTCATGCCTACATTACTAAAGAATCTACTAATGAGTCTCTCTGCCTCCAGCACCTTTTACTTTTAGGTACTGAATGTTTTTATGTACTTCCTCTCTTTCCAAAGAGTAAGCTTACTTCTGAAGGACATCTGCAATAAGACAAAAAGAAAATTTTTTTAAAAATGAGTAGAAAAAAAGAAAGCAACTATGTCAATTATGTCAACACACCTGCCATAACTAAAAAGCTTCCAAGCACCCAAGACAAAGAAGAAAATTCAATTTATAGACATCTTCATTATAAAGAAAAAAATGTAAAAGCCTTCTAAGCATGACTGGCAGTTTCCATCCTTTGAAATCACTGCAAGACAACATTGTGGAGAGGGAAATCAGTTATGAATCAACACATTGCACACATACTGAAGAAGCACCTTGATAATGATGTTAATATGCGTATATAAAAAAATAAATTAAGCAAGATTGCAAGTTAACCTTCCTCAGACACTAAAAAATATAAATAAATTCATAGGTATGCTAGGGATGCTGCTTGCATCTCCAAAATAATGCATAAAGAAGAAAGTTACAGCAGCAATTCCTGAAGGTACAAATCTTAGACCTAAATCTGTCATTTTGACAAACTACCTTTGGCTTTGGACTGTAGTGCAACTAAATAAGAAAAATTCATGTCTACCCTGATAGAGGTGCTCGACATGACATTAAGATTTAAATTATGCTGATTTTGTTAGATAAGACAGATGGCTGCCCTATAAAATAATAATATACAATGCCCTGATTCTATTATTGATGAGTGAAGTGAAGAATGAAAAGGTGGGAGAACAAGTTTGTAGACTCAAACCTTTCAAATTAAGATTACTGGTATTCTTACTTATTCTAGGTATTAAGAATACTGGGGATATACCAAGATCAAGGGTTCAGATCCCCAGACTGACCAACCTCAAGAAAAAAGGGGGAATGAAGAATACTGGGGACAGAATTTTGGTAAAAAGTAAATGATAACTAACTAAATACACACATAATGGAACTGAAGCCTTGTTGATTTGACAGGAAAGAAATTCAGGATCTCTATTTTATGTTCAGAATGATTTGTTGCTTATTAATAAGAACACTTATCTATAAGAAATTAGAAGCAGCCTGAAAAATTCTTAGATTGTCAGACTGTCCCTATTTCCATACATCCTAAAGTTTTTTTGTGCAGGGTAGTTTTTTAAATCTCACTTGGTTAACACTAGGACACTACCCTGCCTAAAATTTTCCTCAAAAATCTTAACAACTTTACAAGGTATTTAGAAGAAAGGATAGACTGCCTGTTTACACCAAATGATGCTAAACTATATTCCTCAGAGCCCCAGGAGTTCCCCCAGAATGCTACAAAGGGCTCCTTGGTATGGGGCAAGAAGTGAGAAAGAACAACATAGGATTCTAACATCCTTCGAAAATCAGAGCCACTCTACTTTCATGCTTATATACAGGCATTTATGCTATAAAGTAATACATGAGTTCCTGGGAAAACAAAAGGGATTTTATAGATGAGGATTTGTACCATGGAAAGGTTTAGGAATTTGATCAAGATGACATACCTGGTAAGAGGCAGAGCAGAGATATGAACCTAGGATACAAAGAGATGAAAAGTTTCTGGTTTCTATCCATCTTATTTTCCTGTGTAATTAATGTCAATGGCAGTTAGTTTTCTAGGAAAGTTGAAACTGTTAGATGCAATTTCCACAGGAAAACAAATTTTGAATTACAAATAAGTAACATTTTTCAAAACAAAAATTGATTTGGGAACTTTTTCTGTATTTAGTCATACCAGTTGTCTTGGATGCAAAAATACTGTGGGGAGTAAGACACAGGTAGATGTCTTGCTGGAACTTTAAGAGCAGAACCAGGCAGTGATATTATAGTAAAATAAATGCTTTCGAGCTCAGCTGGCACATAATTCAATTCAGTTTGGTTCAGATACTTACTCATTACAGGTCACTTCATTCTCTGCTTTCTTTCATTCTGAAGGCTCTCCAGAACTTGAAAATTACAATAAGGAAAAGAAATTTGAGGGTTTTTTTTCTAACGCTTCTATCTCTGATTAAAATATCTACTCGTTACTTTGTTACTATCTTATCCTCCATTTTCCTGCCTCAAATAACCTCCTATTGACCCTAAAGGGTATCTTTTTAAATCTCTCTTACTTCCTACTTACATTTGGTTAGCAATTCTTGTCTTCATCCCAGAAATCTGTCAAATCCTATCTTTCCATTTTATAAGGCCACTTTTTTTTCATGTCTAACTTGGGTTTTGCAAGTTCCCCTAAAAGCAGTAACTATTGTTATTTATGCTTCACAAGGAAGATATAATTCCTTTAAAAAAATTTAAAAATAAAAAAGGCCGTTCCCAGTTATCCATACCTGTTTCTCTCTCTGTGGATTTCTCCCTATTCCCTGTTTAACACAGATTTGCACGGTTCCTTCCATTCTAATATTGTTCTCTCCTCTTGGGACGCCCCTCTAAACTTCCTACTCAGTCTTCAAGGTTCATGCAGCTCAAACCCCACTTCTTTGAAGAAGACATCCTTGCTCTAGACATTATGTTACAATAATTTGTTTCCCTCTAGATGATAATAAAGCACATTTTACATTTATTTACTACTTATACGTCTTCCAGATCATAGGAGGTCCTTATGGACAACAACAAGCACATCTAGTTACCTTTATAACCCAAGTTTCTAGTCCAGGCAAAAATAAGACAAAAGCCATTTAAAAAATATCTAGACACCTTTTTTGTTTTATTGAAAGCTATCTATAATAAATAATGTGGGCTTTATGGTTTATATATGCATTCAGTTTTTTTCTCTTCATCTTTATCTTACTCTGGTATTTTGTTGTAGTCTAGATTGCCTTTTTCCCCTCCGGTAAATTGCCTCAAATTCTTTATGTATTAAAAAAAGCTGTAAATAATTTTTAAAATAACACTTGAAAAGATAAAACACATTTTTAAAAAAAAATTCCACAAATACTTTTAATTAACTGGACAATATTCTGCAGTGATGCAAAATGAGAGTTGAAATTTGGTGATTTAAATATGTTTTAGAGAGAAGATGTTTCAATTATTGTTTCAATTAAACACAACATTTATTATTACAATCATAACATCTGAAATGTGTTGACAACCTTTTAGCTAAAACCATCAAGGACTTTCAAAAAAACAACTAAAAAAAGCTATCGATCCATTTAAAAATATGGCTTATTAAAGTTGATTCTGACTACCCAACTTTGTTTTCTGTCTATTCCTAATATCTTGAGACCAATTTTTTTCTTTAATCTTAGGAAACTGCCTGAAAGACTAATCAAGAAGCATAAGCACAATTTACTATGTTTCAAAGAAAGACGGGAAGGAGAGGAACCTGAAAAATCTGTAACTCATCAAGTCTCTAGGTACTATATATGGAGGGACTACCCTTTAGGCCTGTTGGAATAACTTCAGTTCAACAATCTCATTATAATCTACACAGATAAGAAAATGACCTTTTCCATTTACAGCAGGGAGAAAAATGTACAGTGGAGAGAGAAATGTGCATTTAATTTGAGTCTGCTTACCTTTCTACTCTACTAATTTCCAAAAATTACAGGAGAGCAATAATCACACTTACAGTTTTACTCACAGTACAATGGGATGGGGAAAGGTAAACATATAGTACACATTATACACAATAGAGATAGTAGTAGCCAGCTGGACATTATCATACACAGTAATTTTCTAACTTCAAACTCCTGAATTTTGTATTTGGGTAGCTAGAGAACTGGCACCTAGAGTTTAATATTTTAAATTATTAGCTATGAGGGATTTTTACTATAATGGGGCTTGCCAAATCTTTTCAAGCTATAGCCAGTCAAATATAAAGTCATTATGCCTATTCAAAGCCTTTTTATTTGATCCTTCATTGTTTTCTAATAAATTCACCTATTTGCCATTTTAAAAGGCTTGTCATAACAATTTATGAACTGGACTAAAAGGTTACTTGCTGCTGAATTTAAAAAGTTTACTGAAGAACTGTGTTGAAGCTTCTGGATAACCGAATAGTTGAGTAAATGCAATTAAATAAAGCACTCATATGTCACTTTTGCTCAGCAATTATATTTCAAAATATTATGGTGTATAAATGTTTTGTCAAGATATGGCACAAGCAATCAGTCTTCATTTCTGCTTAAATGCTAGATATAATTTAATTATCAAATTGTAAATACAAGCCATTAATTAATGGTACATGTCCTTCAACATGTTATACATTATTTTGCACTACAAACATGAACTGTGAAAAGAAAAATAATGAGACATTTCCATAGACTTGTTGAAGGGGATGGTCAGTTAGTTCAGTTGGTTAGATCACAGCTTTATAACCCCAACGTCACAGGTTTGGATCCCTGTACCCACCAGCTTCCAAAAAAAAAAAAAAGACATAATAATGAACTTGTTAATTTTTAGCCATTCTACACGACTATATCGAGGGAAGATTTTAGGTAAGTTGACTTTGCTTCTCTGGGATTTAATACAGGAGAGATTCTATTTAAATCAATTGTCAGGAAGAATAGATCTAGAGCAGTGTCCAAGAAGGCCCCATTAAGTAATTTTCTTTCTACTGCAAGATTATCTTCTTTTCTCCACAATTCAGAAATCTGAGAAACAATTTTTACTTTTAGATTAATTGTGAAAGTAAGTTTGAAAGTAAGGGTAAAAGAAAAATTTGTAACATTTTAGTGAAAATAAAGATAACATAGTTGATATTGATGACAGTTTTAAAAATGGATGCAAAGGAACACACAAAAAATAAAAAATAAAGCATTTAAAGAATTCAAAGGTATTATGTTTAAATGAATGAGAGACAAGGACATGGGCACTGAAAGAGTAACGGTATAATACGTTAGTATTGTGCATAAGTGAAATGACAGACTGTCACACTATAACATACTGCTTAAACACTATAAAGCCATGTGTCATGAAATAAGCTTAGAATAGAAAAAATACTGTAAAGTTGTGTGTCATTAGAGAAGTCAGAGGAGTGCCAAAGATGCCAAGTAGGTGAGACGAAAAAAACTGAACAGAATGTAACAGGCATGAAGTGAAACAAAAGAGACGTGGTTTCTTCCACCACATTTTAACCAGCCTTGTTGTGTTGGCAGTGCACAGGTACCAGCATAACACTCACATAGCCCTTGAGTTTATGTCCTTTTGTGTACTCTCTGTAATACCTAGAAGCCCAAACCATTGTGGGAATGGTGGCAGGATCAACAAATTAAATACGTGGAAGATACTTTTATTCATGGGTGAGAAAGCCAAGGACCACAAAATTTAGAGGTAGTAGAAATGCACATAGAAAATGCACATAGCATTTTATATGAATGTGTGTGTAAGAGAATATGTGTAAGAAAGTGTATTCTAGAATTCAACTTTTTTAAAAAGCTAGAACAAGTAATCTCATAAACTCTAATGAATCTGAGTTTCTAAGTGACTTCCATTAGCTTCTGGTGTGACATTAGCAGAACTAAAGGAAAAAGATTAAGAGGTTATTTGGGTATAACCCATACAGAACTTGTTGACCAACAAGCCCTTAAGTTATTGCTAGAAAAGAATACAACCCTTCTTCCTACTGCAATGGACAGCATCACCCACTTAGTTTAAAAGCACCAAGTCTAAAATACCCTTTCTTTTATAAGATTGCTATTTCCCATACCCAACACTTTAGAGAAAAAAAAGTATTAATAACCATGCCATGAAAGGACTAGAAGAGTTATACAACAAAATGTCAATAATGACTTGTCTCTAACTCTCCAATTCAGCAGCTACTAGTGAAAAAAAATTATTGCTAATAAAGGGATTAACTTAGGAAATATCTGAAGATCAATTTTACATTAATCATATGTTAATATTATGAGGAAAATTAACTAAAATGATTCAAACTTTAATTAGAATACTCATAGCATGACTTACCTTTATATAGCCATTTTAAGCCTTAATAATTTCATGTAGAATTAATCAATATAAAGAAATGATTCTATTTATTTCACTCAGAATTTCATCTTAACTGACCATTCTAATTAACTAAAATCTATAATCACTTAGCTATTAATCATTGTACATACAATTACTGAAGTGTTGCCTTTAATAAATACAATCTCATAGTAATAGGCCTCATCAATCAGCAGTCAGGCATTGCCTATATATGCAAACCAGACCCTATTGACTACTAAGTGCTCTGTATGCATTATTTATTTTGGTGTCCTTTATTTAAGGATTCCCTGCATATTTGGGTTGTGCTGTAATAATGAACTAGCTCAGCAACTCCTATGACTCATAGTATTACTAAATGTCTTCTGAATATTTTGGCAGAAAAAAATAAGCTGAGTGGGTCATGTCAATGCTAAAATTTTTCATTAATTCACTCCTATCCATAGGCATTATAATGGATTTTAAGGTAATGGAAAACATTAAGCATTTCCCCAAATCTCAATGGGATGCTAAATAGCCTATTATAAAACTCGCCAGTGTGTTTCAAGAATTTCATAAAGATGTTTGTCTAAAAATTTTTCTCATATTATCAGATTAGATAAGAATTTCTTCTGTTCTACCTAATATTTAAAATATTATGAGAGCCCTATTTTTATGCAAAAAACATGGCACTAGAAATACATCTATCTCTTCACTCAATCAAAAATGTAATGAGGAAGTAGAGGCATGGAAGTAGAGGCAAAGGCAATGTAATCTTCCTTTGCTCATAAAATTGCTAATAAAAGTACAAGCTTTTCTGCAATTATAATCATTCTAAAGAGTCCTAATAAAAAGTTATTTTGCCAGAGGAAAATCCTCTCAAACACACTAAATTTTGGTAATACAACTAGAGAACAAGGATTGGCATGTGAGGTCTTTCAGTATCTAATTACATTTTAAGAGTATCTCAGGTTCATCTAGTAAAAGAGAATCTCTTAAACATGCCACAAAGACCACCTGTATACTCATGTATCCAACAAGTAATGATTTATAATGAAAGAATGTTAAATAGATTTATCTCACTCCTGTTACACAATATGACTGAGTGGTCTGAAAAAACATCAGAAGCAAATATACAGAACTTTGCCATTAACTGCCTCTGCCCAATTAATTGTTACTGTATTTTTCTTAAGATTTTTCTCTTTATAGTTACTATGCATCTTCCTAGAATTCTCCCTCGCCCCACCACTAGTTCTCTCCATTATTAACAGAGGCTAACAAAAATATACATTCATTTGATCTTTAGTTATTGAATCCATGATTGCTACAGAGATCATGTTTACAGTCTTATTTTGCCAACTCTGTAAACTACTGACAGCTACTTAAACACTGAACTAAAATCGCTCAATTTTATCTTTTATTATGCTTAATTCTTTCAACAGCTATACCTTAATATTTATTCTATCAGTAAATATGATTTTAAGAATCAATATTTTTAAATACATTAAAATATTTTCTTTGCTTAAAAAGGTATCAGGATTGATTTACTTGAACATTGAGGAAAATTACAGAATCAGCTACCTCAAAAAAGTTCTCAAACTATCAAGACCATAAAACATGAAAAGCTCAAGAAAAATAACAAAACCAACATATACAGAAGAGTATTCTGCCTCTAAGTGGGCATAAGGGAATTCATACGTGATAAACAATGCTTCTGAATTTGAAATTTATAGTAAAACCTTTCAACTCAAAAAGATATTGGTACAAAAAAATAAAAGCTTAGTGGAAAGGCCTGATTACTATTTTTAAACATATCAACTACCATCCTGTAGAAGGCCAGATAAAATCAGGCTTAAAATTTTAACTCCAGAGGTCAAAACTGGGACCACAGAATGAAAAATAAGAGGCACCTTTAGTTTAACTAATTATTGAAATAATTATTTCCAATAATGACAGTTATTTAAAAATGGAATAGACTGTCCTTTACTAATGTGTTTCTAAAAATTTTAAGTACAGAACTGATGCTGGCCTATCAAAAACTACATGGAGTAGATTTCTGTATTGGTTGAGAGAGTAGACTATGGGGCTTCTAGTCTCATTGTAATGCTTAATATTTTTTGAAAAACTTGAAGGTTTACAGCTCTTTAGTGTTTACCATGAGTTCATTGCCAATATTCCAAGATATGACTATATATTGAATTAGTTAAGGGAATACATTCAAACTGGCACATAAAATTTTATTTTGTTAATTCTTCAGATGACAGTGACTAATACAGAGTAAATATTCTTTCATAAAGTACATAAGTAATATTTGCTGTATGATGCATTCCTCTGACCAGCAAACACCTCCTTAGTA